>NC_137695.1:123893651-123928651 GCF_964034855.1 Anser brachyrhynchus
CCCTTTCCCTTTCCCTTTCCCTTTCCCTTTCCCTTTCCCTTTCTCCCTTTCCCTTTCCCTTTCCCTTTCCCTTTCCCTTCTTTCCCTTCTTTCTTTCTTTCTTTCTTTCTTTCTTTCTTTCTTTTCTTTCTTTCTTTCTTTCTTTCTTTCTTTCTTTCTTTCTTTCTTTCTTTCTTTCTTTCTTTCTTTCTTTCTTTCTTTCTTTCTTTCTTTCTTTCTTTCTTTCTTTCTTTCTTTCTTTCTTTCTTTCTTTCTTTCTTTCTTTCTTTTCTTTTTCTTTTTCTTTTTCTTTCTTTCTTTCTTTTTTTCTTTTTCTTTTTCTTTTTTTTCTTCTTTTTTCTTTTTCTCCTCTCTGCTCCCCCCCTCCTCTCCCCTCCCCTCTCCCCTCCCCTCTCCCCTCTCCCCTCCCCTCCCCCTCCACCCTCCCCCTCCCCTCTCCCTCTCCCTCTCCCTCTCCCTCTCCCCTCTCCCTCTCCCCTCTCCCTTTTGTTGCACCTAAAGTGCACCTAAAGTTTATTGCACCAAAGTGCACCTAAAGTTTACTTGCACCAAAAGTTTTCTTGCACCTTTTCATGCACCTCAAGTTTACCGCACTCCCTTCAGGTCACACAAAACTCAGCTGCAATGACTCTAAGAAATTAGATAAGCAATACAATCCTGGGAAAGATATGAGGTCTTTCGGTACATACATTATTCTCTGTTACTTTAACAATTTTGTGAGTGTTTATTAACCACGTATCAATACTCCTTCTCAGCTTTCCATTACTTGCCATTTGTATTCTTTGAAACTACACAGCAACTGAGGTAGGAGATGTTTTTGCATATTTTCACTTTATCTAAGCATATCAAAGCAAAACCAATATTTATAAGATAGGTAAAGAGGTATAATATAATTTATATAATATAATATGGTATAGTAACAGAAACAGTATGTTTTTAGACTCATTAGCTAATATTAACTTCAAGGATTTCAAGAAGTAATAGACAACACATCTGCACAACTTAGGTTTTAATTTGCTTGTCATTTAAAAAGGAACATAACTGGAATTACTGGATATTCTGTAAAGTACTTAAACATAATCGTGATACAGTTTTCATTAGTGGCAGAAAGTGAGCTGCCCATGTCCTATTGTAAATGTACAGAATTTAGTGGTGACTACTGGCATTTGTAAAACCTCTGTTTTACATGATTCCATGTTTACTCTTTCTTTCCAATCACAGCAAATAACCCAGTAGCAAATTTTCTTATATATAAAGTGCAGTCAGAATGGCTTCACCACTGAAAATCTGACGGGTGGAAAAAAACAACCAGTAAAACAAAAAGAAAAATAGAATTTTAATAAACATTCATTCCCAGGAGGACATGGGTGTACAGTAAATATAATGCAGTGCTATCAAAGCAACGTTGCTTTTGAACTGAATAATGCAAATAAATTCTACCTTACTTCCATATTATTTGCTGCTTTTAATCCAAATAATATATTATTTTCAAAAGAAAGATAGTTGTACTCTGCCCTTGTTTTCTACCAGAAAACTAGGTCTTGCTAACAGTTCCAAAATTCCTAGCTGTCAACATTTTTACAAGCTCTGAAATGTATCTTCAAGTTTATTAATAAGTTAAGGCAGAAAAGTAATCTACTGTGAACAGGGTAAACTTTTGATCATTCATGATTGATGATATTTTTTAACTGCTGTGTTGCCATATTTTGCCCTCTGTTAATACATAAAAAACAGTTCTTCTTGAAGGCAGGGGGAGATCACAGAATCATAGAATTTGAATTGGAAGGGACCTGGCATTGAGCCCACACAGAACCACTCAAAAATCAGACCATGTGTCTGAGAGCATTGTCCAAAGAATTCTACAGCTCTGGCAGGCTCAGTGCTATGCCCACTTCCCAGGGAGCCTGTTCCAGTGCCCAAACACCCTCTTGGTGAAGAACCTTTTCCTAATCCCCTGTCCCAGCCCCATGCCGTTCCCTCGGGTCCTGTCGCTGTCCCCAGAGAGCAGAGCTCAGCGCCTGCCCCTCCGCTCCCCTCGTGAGGGAGCTGCAGGCCGCCATGAGGCCTCCCCTCAGCCTGCTCTGCTCGGGGCTGGACAAACCAAGGGACCTCAGCCGCTCCTCATGCATTTTACCCTCTAGACCCTTTACCATTCTTGTAGCCCTCCTTTGGACACTCTCTAATAGTTTTGTGTTCTTCTTACATTGTGGTGCCCCAAAATGCACAAGGTGAGGCTGCACCAGCAGAGTGGAGTGTGACAATCCCTTCCCTTGACCAGCTAGCAATGCTGTGCCTTACGCACAACCCCAGGGTACGTCTGGCCCTTTTGGCTGTTAGGGCACACTGCTGGCTCATGTTCTACTTGCCATCAAACAGAACCACCAGATCCCTTCCTGTGGGGCTGCTCTCCAGCCTGTCTGTACATTTAGCCATGTTTGTGCCATCCCAGGTGCAAAATCTGACATTTGCTCTTGTTAAACTTGATACAGTTGGTGATTGCCCAGCCTTTCCACCCTCGAGGGAGTCAACAGCTCCTCCTAATTTAGTGTGATCTGCAAACTTACCTGGTATACATTTCAGTCCTGCATCCAGATCATGTTTAAAAATGTTGAAGAGAACTAGGTCCCAAATACTTGGATCTGGATATCTTAGTGCTGAGTTTGGCTGGGTTCAACATGTTTAAATGTTTGTAGTGTACAACTTAAGTAATATTCAGCAGTATTTAAAAACACATTCAGGGTCCAAATCTGCTCCTGACAATGTCAGTCAGATCAGTTTCATTACTACTGGATGAAGCAGGACAAAGCCCATACAGAATCTTGTTCCTTCCTAGGAGTCAGCTTGCCTGCCATGATTATATTTATTGTCACCTTGGTATTTTTGGTTACATATGTTTAGCTATTATTATATGTATTGACCCTTTCTTCCACAGATCCTTTGCTTTCAGTACAATGGATAATGATTACAGTGCAGGTCACTCCTTTTTTCTATTTTCTTCTTCTTCTTTCTAATCATTGTATAAGATGTTTATATTGTAGAAGAATTGTATTCAGACAAAGTTGGTCATTTTTCAACTTTTCACAATAGGGAAGTTTTTAGTTACTTATGCTTCTGCTCCGTGAACTTGTGCAAAATACAGTCTGACATGGAAGATCTCTTGAAAGGTAAGGTTTTATGTGGTTTCAGAGTGTAAGAACCATGGCACATCTTTACTTTCAGTGCAAGATATGAAACCGATGGAAGAGTTGAGGTGTAGCTAGTAGAAGACCCTTTATATGAGTACTCACGGAAAATTATTGTGAACATTCATGTGTACCTACTAAATCATAAGACCAGATCTTGGTTCTCATCTCACTGATGAAGAGAATCACTCACTTCTTTTCTGGGTGGTCATAAATTCCTTTCTTTTGGTTCTCTTGTGGAAAATGCCTGCTGGGTGCTTGCATGCACATGCATTTTGCCAGGGAAAATGCATGTGTAACTCCAAACGCCTGTGTACTAGCTGTGTGTAGTGCTCCTCACACAGCTTGGCAGTTGACAGAATGACAGGGACTGTAAGAAATACCTACTCAAGTTGTTTCATTCACCTAAACACAATGTATATTAAAAAGCTAGTTTGGGATTCATCTCACCTCATTTTAGCATTCTAAAATTTAAGTTAGCTTATTGCTCAGGCTCCCTCTACTATCAGTAGAGAAAAAAATAGATATGTCCAGAGCACAGTTCATCAGCTGTCTCTAACTGCTATTTTGGGATGGGATGATTCATCCTCTTGAAGTGCTTCCTACTTTACATTGACTATAGAAGAAAACTAGGTGTCTAGTTCTTAGATGGCTAATGGCAGAAGAGATAAACGGCACTGTTGTGAATTATTTTGTACTTGCTTTACAAAGGAGGCATGTGGCAAAATTCTGGTGTACAGGTGATAACTCCAAGGTCTGACGGCAACTCAGGGAAAAGGACTTTTGCTCTTATCTGAATGCCTTCCTCTTTTGGACATGTGCCTTATTTGCCCTGAACTTCATTTTTCCTTTCTGGGGAATGGAAAATTCTTCTGATAAAGACTTATCTTGAGGATCTTACACAACTAAATTTAAATTGTTAAAGAGCTTAGACAAACCTAAAAGAAAGGCAAATATATGTAAAGGCAGCATATAATTTTTATGTGATGGGGAAGGTCTCTTTTGTGAATTACTGTGTATATGTAGAGATTCTTTTGGTTGTAGTAAAAACTGCTTAAGGGATTCTGATGTCTCTTACACTATTTTCCACAACCCATGGGCTAGAAGAAACATCCTTTAAGTCAGGCTTAATTTAATTTTATTTTTTTCCACTTTTTTTTTTTTTTTTTTTAATCTCGGGTAAATACCTGCATTTAAAAGTCAGGTAGGTAGACAGTAGGAAACGAGAACTTCAGATTTTTTTAGAAGTGATAAATGGATGAAACTTTACAGGCATAGACATTACTTTAAAAAGATTACCCCCCAGACAATCTCTCCTACCACTGTCAACAGAGAAAACAAGTTAAAAGCTTGAGTTAAATGGTTTGTATATAATACATTGTCCTTTTGAATAACTGAGCCTGAATCCATTTGAATCAACAATATTACCTGTCATAAGGAACTACAGTTTTCAGTATCACAGAATCTTGAATAAAATCCATTACTTTTTTTTTTTTTTGTAAAAAGTGATTGCATTTGTGCTCTTAACAGCAGAAGTCCTACTGTTAGTTTACGTTTACTTAAAGTGCCCTTTCTGTGGATACTTCTTTGTAACATTAATGCAGTAGCTGTGGTTCAACAGCATCCCCTGTTAGATGATTCAGTAAGACTGGAGGGGAAAAAGCCTTTGCCAATGTGTATATCTCCAGTTTTGCCCCATGTGCAGCCTTCTTTTAGGTGTCAGTTTGGGGCATGACATTTTTAGGTTTTGTTGTTTTGGTTTCATTTGGCGTATTTAATATGTATTATTTCAACAGGGAAGACTCTGGGAAGACAAAAAAAAAAAAAAAAAAAAAAAAGAACTCCTGTCAATTCCAGTAAATGTAAAAGAAGTATTACTGTTAAATCAGAAGTAACTGCTGCTGCTGTGTGACTGTGACTATTTGCCTTTGTCTCCCTATGTGTTTTGGTCTGCAGCCATTAATAACTTGGACTCCATGAAGCAGTAGCAAAGGGGAGTGTGTCAGAGCAGCAGGCCAAAATTAAATTACAGCAACCTTGCGCTTTGCATTAAAATCTCCACTAAGCAATGGAGGCTTGTAATCGTCCTGATTTTCCTTAAAGACAATGGCCCTCCATGCAACTGGCTACACTCTGTTAATTCATGCTGTCAGCTTCCTTTATTGGCTGTGGGGAATGCAGTATTGATTCTCGTACTCAACAGCAGCACAAAGAGCCACTAGTGCATGGTCAAAATGCAGCAATAAAGGGCTGGCAGCCTGAGAAAAGCAGCCATTCCGTTGCACAAACAAGGTCAATTAGAGGACAGTGCAGCATAATATAAATAGCATTAGCAGCCCTCTTCAACCATGATGATACCATGCTGGGAAGATGACAATAAATAAAATAAGGTTTAATGCAGAATAAATACAAAAGGATTTAATGTAATTTAATTAAAAACCTTGCATCTCTTCAACTAAAAATACCTTGGGAAAAAAAAAAAGAAGGAAAAAAAAAACATTATTTTCAGGTAAATCTCTGTGTAAATTAATTCTGTACATATGTAAAATTAAATGGGAATGTATTGTTTAATAAATAGTTAATTTTTAAATTACAGCTGTGGGATATTATGTCTGTCTATGTAATCTCTTACTTTTTATTAACACAAATCTTTCAGTGTCATTTGAGTATAATAATAGGACAAAATCATATCAGCATTTTTAGTTCAGAAGTTAAAAAAAGTTGCAAAGGATCTTTATATCCTTCTTTAAGATCTTATAATTATTATCTTTTTTATATGAGAGACTTTTTCTTATTATTACGCCAGCTCAGAATTAATTACAAATGTAATACATATCATTTGGCTAACACATAGAATATGCTAAGCGAATTAGGCTCTTAAAATAGATAATGGGCCTTGGAAAGGCAGCTGATAAACCAAGATTGTATAAGGAAGCTGAAAAGGTTTCAAAATTATTTAATTGTTTAGATTGCAAAAGAAACATTTGTTTGAAAGCTTTGGTAAATAATGAACAGAGCTGATACAAGAATTAGGTTTAGAGCTCTGATTTACCTCTGCAGTCTTGCAATTTTTTAGGCAGCATAAGCATATTGCTGGACCCCTTCTCATTTTCTTGAGCTTTTTGGAATATTCACATCAACTTTCAGTAAACTTTAATATCCATTTAAAGTAGAAGTAGTCACACTGAACCCTGTGATAAAGGTTGCGTATGAAGTCATCATTTCTGTCAAGTCTTCTCTATGATGTAAAGATATACCTTGTATCTGCTACAGTGCAGTAATAACCATATCAATCTACATGTAGTGTATGTAAGACCTTTGAGGAGGGACAGAAATAACAAGGCTTTCCTTGTAAATCTAATGGGTCTTCCAAATTGTTCTATGAGAAATTCCTTCTCATACTATCAATGGACTCAGTAAGAGCTATTTGCATTAGAGAGCACAAGAAGCACCTTCTGGACTGACTGAAGCATGGGAATTTTATTCAGCTACTAAGCAGAGTAATGAGTAGAATGATGCTTCTATTTTTATGAGTTTGAAATATCACTACAGTTTGAAGGTAGTGAGGAAAAGAGGAACAAATTAGCTTATTGTGATTCTTACCAACTAGGAAACACAAGGTAAAGGATTGCAAGTCAGTGTATATGTCCTAGTCTGTGAGAGCAGCTTCATGGAAAATGCAGCTGTCCTTAATTCATTTTTGATGTTGTTGCTTTTTGTCAGACAAGGTAAAAACAGGCAATAAAAACAGCTGGAAAAGGACAAACACCAGTAAAATACAGGGAGTGATTACAAGTTCTAATTTTTTGTTTTCTAGACTTTTTTATTTTTTTCCTGCCCTTCCCATCCGTCATTCTGAAAAGTCAAATTATAAGGTAATGGTTCTTACTAGAAAAATAAATGCATTCAGTGACTTGTAACCACTGGTTCCTCTGCACATTTTTGCTGCTCAGGCCCTTTTCCTCTTCAAGTATGTAAGCAATTGGACTAGTTTGGGATTTGTTCCTTTTCTGCAAAACAAGATTGACTAATAGTGTAACTAAAATAATATCTTTTCAAGAGAGTATTAATGAAGCAAATGCCTTGGAGTAGCTGGCTGTAAAGCTTGTGTATCTTTTGTGCATTGAGGGTGGTGAGGCACTGGCACAGGTTGCCCAGAGAAGCTGTGGGTGCCCCATCCCTGGAAGTGTTCAAGGCCAGGTTGGATGGGGCTTTGAGCAACCTGGTCTAATGGGAGGGGTCCCTGCCTATGGCAGGGGGGTTAGAATTATATGATCTTTAATGTCCCTTCCAATCCAAACCATTCTATGATTCTATGATTTTAGAAAACAACCATAAGTGGAATCGATGTGTTCTGAAGCTAAATCAGATAATGTATGTGAATATTTCTTAAGCCAAAGATAAATAATATTTGCAGCAAGATTAGTAGAAAGAGAAAACATTTGCATTTTTGTTTTAAATTAAATACCACCCCCCCCTTTTTTTTTTTTTTTTTGTCGGTCATTCTCCAACCTCACCATGAGAAGATCAAGAAACAGTATAATATATAACATGTAAATGGTACTCATTCTTCTGGGCCATGTCAGAGAAGTGAAATTCCACTTTTTTTTTTTTTTTTTTTTTGTCAAAGTCTGTAAAGGAAATAAAAATGGGAAGCAGAATTTGAAAGGCATTGGTTCTATCTCTTACTGGAAGAAACTATCTTTAAAGTACGCACAAGTATAACATGCAGAAGCACCTGGAAATTGAGTCAATTATTTAGATTTCTTATGAAACATAGGAATGTTGTGGTTCATCCACAACAGTTTAAATGTTGGGAAACAAAGAAGATAGCAATCCAAACCCAGATAAAAATGCATTTAGTACATCGCTAAAGAAAAACATGATGGTGTAGACGTGCTTATGGGGATATTTAAAACAGTGGGACTTCTGCAGAACGTATTTTATCATGAGTCAATAAACTGTAGAAGATGTAGAAATGGGAGAACCTTATGTTTGCATCAAAGACCTTAGTTTAAAAAAACCTCATTATTAGAGCAATAAAGTGACGTTTTTTGTCAGTATTCTAACACGTGTCAACACCACAGCTCTCCTTCCTCTTTATTGCTTCACCATGATCCATCTAACAGAGGGGTGGAAGCAGAGGCAAGCTGTGGAGTCCCAGGTAATTTGCCTCTTTTAAATGCCTCATCAGAGTTACCAAAGACTTTCTTTGCCACATCTGTATTCATGAGAGTAAAGGAGGAAACAAGTAAGATATAAGAAACACTGTCAGGTAAATCACTCTCATGCTCAGATTAGATTATAAAAGCTGAGCTTCAGATGGTATATTTGGAGGAATTGGTTTCAAGTTCCTTTCAGAAATTTTGTTCACAAAAATGCCCCTAGGAAAAAGAAGTTAAGGAGGAGTTTTTCTCCTTCAGGTGTTTCTAATACTAGCGGTACTCATAGCCAAGAATGAGAACCGTATGACAGTAAAGTTGAGAAATGAGTGCCTGTGGTTTTGTGTGTGTGTGTGTGTGTGTGTGTGTGTGTGATGATAAAACAGTCTCAAGAGCTGAATTCATAAGTCTTCATGGGTAATGATGCTTACAGGACAGCTGTATTGGTAGTATGCCAGGGGCTATAATTCACTGCAGAAGATGACCCCCCAAAACAGTTCCCACTTAAAAGGGACATAGGATTTCACAAATGGGTTTTGTGCTTGCAGGGACAGGGAAAGACTTGATACTTTATGAGCAAGAGTCCTTCCTGCTTTAGTAAATTCTCCATCCTTACAGGGCAAAAGAATAAGAGGATTCTGAAATGACTTGTACAGAATTCGTGTTACAGGATGTGAATGCTGGACAGAGAACATTTAAGTATCTCTTGCATATATGTATATAAAGCCTATACCTTCTTCATTGTTCAAATACATTCTGCACCTATTTTTTTTCATGTATCCTGGTTAGGTTCCCAGTGGCACTCTTGTAGACTATATCTGTATAGAATCACAAAATATCCTGAGTTGGAAGAGACGCATGATAATCAGTGAGTCCAGCTTCTGTCTCTACACAGGATCAGCCCAAAATCAGACCATGTGTCTGAGAGCATTGTCCAAATACTTTTTGAACTCCAGCAAGCTTGTTGCTGTGACCGCTTCCCTGGGGAGCCTCTTCCAGTGTCTGACCACCCACCTGGTGACGAACACTTTCTAATGCATGCTGTTTTGGGTGCCACAGTATAAGAAAGATATAAAACTCTTAGAGAGCATCCAAAGGAGGGCTACAAAGATGGTGAATGATTTGGAGGGGAAGACAAACTAGGAATGGCTGAAATCACTTGGTTTGTTCAGCCTGGAGAAGAGAAGGCTGAGGGGAGATCTCTTTGTGGTCTACAGTTTTCTCGTGAAGGGGAGCGGAGGGGCAGGTGCTGATCTCTTCTCTTTGGTGACCAGCAACAGGAACCAAGGAAATGGCTTGAAGTTGTGATGGGTGGTACAGGCTGGATGTCAGGATGTCATGTTCCTCATTGAGAGGGTTGTCAGGAACTGAAACAGGTTTGCTGAGGAGGTGGTCATGGCAAAGAACCTGATGGAGCTCAAGATGTGTTTGGACAAAATAAGACACATGGTCTGATTTTTTCTTTGGGTACCCGGGAGTTATACTCAATGATACTTATGGATCCCTTCCAACCTGAGATATTCCATGATTTAATATCGAAGCTGAACCTCCTCTGATGTAGCTTCCAGCCATTCCCTCAGGTATTAATGACTTTCTTTCCTGTGGGCTCTTCCTAAAATCTTTCTATGAAAAAGCTCTTTTCTAGTTTTTTTAACTGCATGTATATAATCATTTAGACATGAAAAAGTCTGCAGTAGGTAAAAACGTTTCATTAATGATGGAAATAAGCCTAGTGATAAAATATGTTTATGAGTTGATGAACAAAGGCATATGTTTTAATTTGCATACTGTTTCATTAGGAAATTCATAATACATTTAGCTCAATAATACACAAAGCAAATGCTTGTGAAATGTGTTGATACCTCTTCAAAAATGAATTAAATGAGGAAAAGATCTACTTTTTTGTTTTGTTTTGTTTTTTAAATATTTGTTCTAAACTGATGGTACAAAGAAAATAAGAATGACAGCTCATTCCAAGTGACCGATCTTGGTATTCTCTTGTGCTCAAATGTGTTCTGAAAATGTACACCCTAGGAGCTTTAGCAACTCTCAGTACCCTTTCAGTGTCCGCTAAATAGCTTCTTGTTTTCTTTTTTCCCTGCCAAAAGCAATTGCTTAATTTCCTCCCCCTGTCTGGAGATATTAGAATAAGAAAAGTGGTTTATGAAAAAAAAAAAAAAAAGAAAAAGAAAATGTGATTTTACTAAGATACTTCATACTGTAATCAGTATTTTAGATATCTTACTAGCAAGTACATAGACATCCTTAGATCTCTGGCACTTTATGACCTCTTCAGAAAAAAATGTGAAGACCAATTTCCCCAATGTCTTTTCAGACACTTAAATTCCCAGAACTCATTTCAAAATACATTGTTGTTTTTAGAAGAAATTCTAAATATTTAGAATCAGGAATGAGTCAAGTTATTAGTTTTCTGCAGTTTACATTTCCTGGGAAGAACTGTACTCAAATATGAGGCAGCATAAATTTCAAGAGATTATCCTTAAATTTGAAGGCAATCAGATAATGTATGCAGTTTATCTAAAGTTGGTCAAGAAACACAGTATTAAAAAGGAGTATATCTTTTAGTTTAATGTAGTGTCATGCCTCGATAGTTGCTGGACAGGAAGTAAAAGAAACAATGCTGTTAAACCCCAAAGCATGTCATTATTGGACAATATATATATAAATGAATATGCATGAAATGCATTATTAGGATTATAAATAGGTAATTTCTAAAGGAAATACAGAGGGGAATAACAAATTATGTGTAAAAAGAAATTATCTCTAACTGAATAAAGAACAATAAATAGAAGAGACTGCAAGAGAGCTAAGAGAGGAGCAGTTCTTGTTTGTTGGGGAGGTACTGCAGAGGTTGTGTGTCTCCTGCACTGGGAGCTGTTGCAGACTGCAAACTGTTGGCTGCAATTTGCAGTGCATGCAGTCTGTCCATAGTATGTGCACGTTAGGAAGGGCAGATGAAAGGGCTGAATACCCAGTTATTGCCTCTGGTTGTTTATCACTGCTGAGTCTAAACAGAGAATGGAAGGGATTTAAAACAATATAAGAAAATCCAAGGCACCCTTGACCCCATTAGCAGGGATAATAAAGATGATTCATAAATAGAGCTGTGCACATCATGCTTCAGAGAGATGTCTAAGCAGTTGTTTTGGGGATATCCAGCCTTAGGAAATAAAAGAATGATGATTTTTCTCAGACAAGGAACTTCACCTAAGTAGCTGATATCATAAACTGGGGGTGTATCTTAGGATGTAGATTAAAATTTAGAATAATATTTTGTTTGTTTGCTTGCTTTTCCTGATACTCAGTATCAAGTCATACTCTTAGTTATACAAGGAGAGAATGATAGTTACCAATATCATTAAAACGAAGAACTATAAAGTTTTTGTCTTCAACAGAAAATTTTAAAATTGTGTACAGAAATGATTGAAAAGAAACAGAAATCCACAAGGTCTCAGGAGGGATTTTGTAGGAAATTTAGGATGAGAGTATAAAATAAGAATCAAAGTAAATTTATGAAGCTTTATCATTTTGTTTCAAATTAGTCTTTCATTTAAAATTCAGTCTTTGCATGCTGCTTAGAACTCTGAATGTAAACCAAAATTTAGTCTTAATGCTGAAATTAGTACCATAAGCAGCCACAAAACGAATGTTAACTGATCACTCCGCCACTGCATACATCTTCCAAAAGGGCTTATCTGCATATGCTTTATCTCAAAAGTTGTACAAAAGACATCCTTCTCAAAATAGGGCCAGTCTGAAATCGGCACATCAAAAATTCAGTGCCATGTAGCCACTGTGAATTCTTGGCTTGGAACTGCAACTGCAGTGCCAGTAAGGAGACCAGAAAGCATTTGGCAAGAGCTTTCCATTTCTGGCTCATATGCAAAAACTGTATAACATTTTCCGAATTTAAATGTTTAAAGAAAATGTCAGATTTTTCTACAGTGGAAATTCTTTATTTTTAAAAAACTTTTTTTTTTTTTCATATGAAATCACATGTATACTAATGCATTTATTCATCTCTATATATTCTCATCTGAAAGGATCCAAAGGTTTCTCTAATACTCTTGTCCTTTGAAAGCGGCATATTATAACTATGGTATTAATTCAGTACATTACATATTTATTTTTATTTTCAATCATTATTTTCAATCATTATTTTAAAAATCATTATTTTAAAAAATCACTCACAAATAACAAACTCATGAGATACTGGGTTTATTGTCCTGGAAACTGATGATAGGAAACAGCCTTTGAGTCAGTAATGGTAAACAAGGAGTCATCGCACCTGTAAATATTATTTAGCCACACTGTAAGCATTTGTGGTTTATACCCATCCTAATCTGTCAGGCTGAGACCAAGAAAAAGGATGCCAATGTTATTATTTTTTTTCTGAACTGACAAAGTTATTGCAGTGAAAAGACTTGTTTATATGAACCACTAAGTAGCGTGTGAAATGGGGTATGAGTTATCTTCAGCCTTGGAAATTCCACATCAGTTTTGATTATCTGCATAAATTCAGTCTACAGTTAAATGCTTTGGTAGTTTTATTTTTGTTTCTGCTTGTGCTATGTAGCTTTTCTATCTTCTTGTTTTTAAGGCTGAAAACAACATCAGTTGCAGTTAGAAACTCCTGACTCTTTCTGTGGAAATGATTTACAGGGGGTTCTTACACTATAAAGACAGAATGAAGAGGCATATGTACATATGTTCATGGACTATACCACTAATCCTACAACCCCTCAAATATATTCATATCAACTAATGTCATAGAAAAATAACTTGTAATTTCAGACCTACAGTTTCCTGTAGCACTGATCATGCAAAGAAGTTGGCAGATGTATTTGTGAGCCTGCAAGACATGAGGAAAATGTCTAAAATATCAAACAGAGGAGGTAGAACATGAATTCATTGCATCTATTCTAATGCACAAGAGAGGGAACACTCAGCAAGTTACAAGAGTTTTTCACACAGTCTGATTTATTCTGTGAAACCCATTGCCACAAGAAGTTACAAATCATAGAATCATAGAATCATAGAATATCCCGAGCTGGAAGAGACCCATAAGGATCACCAAGTCCAACTCCTGGCACCACACAGGTCTACCCAAAAGTTTAGACCATGTGACTAAGTGCACAGTCCAATCGCTTCTTAAATTCAGACAGGCTTGGTGCAGTGACTACTTCACTGGGGAGCCTGTTCCAGTGTGCGACCACACTCTCGGTGAAGAACCTCTTCCTGATGTCCAGCCTAAACTTCCCCTGCCTCAGCTTAACACCATTCCCATGGGTCCTATCACTGGTGTTTATGGAGAATAGGTCACCTGCCTCTCCACTCCCCTTCGCGAGGAAGTTGTAGACCGCGATGAGGTCCCCTCTCAGCCTCCTCTTCTCCAGGCTGAAGAGGCCCAGTGACCTCAGCCGCTCCTCATACGTCTTCCCCTCTAGGCCCTTCACCATCTTCGTCGCCCTCCTCTGGACACTCTCCAACAGTTTAATGTCCTTTTTGTACAGTGGTGCCTAGAACTGCACACAGTACTCGAGGTGAGGACACACTAGCGCAGAGTAGAGCAGGACAATCACTTCCCTCGACCGACTAGCAATGCCGTGCTTGATGCACCCCAGGATACGGTTGGCCCTCCTGGCTGCCAGGGCACACTGCTGGCTCATATTCAACTCGCTGTCAACCACACCCCCCAGATCCCTCTCTGCGGGGCTGCTCTCCAGCGTCTCGTCGCCTAGTCTGTACGTATAGCCAGGGTTGCCCCGTCCAAGGTGCAGGACCTGGCACTTGCTTTTGTTAAACCCCATGTGTCTGGTGATCACCCAGCTCTCCAATCTGTCCAGGTCTCTCTGCAAGGCCTTTCCCCCCTCATCCGAGTCCACAATTCCTCCAAGTTTGGTGTTGTCGGCAAATTTCCTCAGAACACCTTCTAGTCCTACATCCAAATCATTTATAAAAACATTGAAGGGGACTGGCCCTAAAATAGAGCCTTGAGGGACGCCACTAGTGACCATCCACCAGCCAGATGTGGCCCCATGTACCACAACCCTTTGAGCCCTGCCCATCAGCCAATTGCTCACCCATCGTATGATGTTTTTGTTAAGTTGTATGCTGGACATTTTGTCCAGTAGGATCCTATGGGAAACCGTGTCAAAAGCTTTGCTGAAGTCCAAAAAGATCACATCAGCTGGTTTCCCTTGATCGACTAGATGGGTGATCTTATCATAAAAGGAAATCAAATTTGTTAGGCAGGACCTACCCCTCATGAACCCATGTTGGCTGGGACCAATGACTGCATTGTCCCCCAGGTGCGCTTCAATAACTTCAAGTATCATCTTCTCCATAATTTTACCAGGCACTGACGTGAGACTGACAGGCCTGTAATTGCTAGGGTCATCTTTCTTATCCTTCTTGAAAATTGGCACAACATTTGCCAGCTTCCAGTCTACTGGGACCTCTCTGGATTCCCAAGACCGTTGAAAAATATTTGAGAGAGGTCCCGCGATGACGTCTGCCAGCTCTTTAAGCACCCTGGGATGAATCCCATCCAGACCCATGGACTTGTATGGATCCAGGTGAAGCAGAAAATCCCGCACACATTCGGGGTCGATTGGGAGTTTGTCATTCCCACCGTCATGGTCCTCCAGCTCAGGGCACCCTGGGTCCCGAAGCCCATCATCAGTGTTGAAGACAGAGGCGAAGAAGGCATTAAACGTCTCTGCTTTGCCTATGTCACTGGCTGTGAGGAGACCTTCCCCATCAAGTAGCGGACCTATGTTTTCTTTGGTTCTACTTTTTCTGTTAACATATCTAAAAAACCCTTTTTTATTGTTTCCCACAGACATGGCCAGCTTCAACTCTAGTTGGGCTTTGGCCACATGAATTTTCTCCCTACAAACATGAACAGCATCCCTGTATTCCTTCCTCGTCGCCTGACCCTCCTTCCAGCAGCCGTACACTTTCTTTTTTCACCTAAGCTCCAGTAGAAGATCCCTGGTCAGCCAGGCCGGCCTTCTGCCCTGTCTGCCTGACTTCTGATATTTTGGAATTGCCTGATCTTGTGCTTTTATGAGGCAGTGCTTAAAGACTGACCAGCATTGATGGACGCTAATGCCTTCAAAAGCAGTTTCCCAGGGGACCTTGCTGACTAGTTCTCTGAGCAGCCCGAAATCTGCTTTCCCCATATCCAGGGCTGAAGTTTTGGTGGCAGTTTTCCTTCTGTCACCATAAATTCTAAACTCAACCACTTCATGGTCACTATGACCGAGAAGGCCGCCAATTGCCACATCTCCAAGACCCTCTCTGTTCTCCAGCTACAGATCTAGAAGGGCACCTTTCCTAGTTGGCTTCCTTAGCACCTGCACCAAGAAGTTATCATTTAGGTGCTATATGAACCTCCTGGACTTGCTTGTGTCAGCCGTGTGGTGATCCCAGTTGACGTCTGGCAAGTTGAAATCCCCCATAAGGACAAGGGGAGTTGATCTCGAGGCATCTCTTAGTTCTGCAAAGAATAATTCATCGGTGTTGTCGTCCTGGCCAGGTGGTCTGTAATAGACTCCCACAACGACATCCCCTTTATTTGTTCATCCCTTAATCTTTACCCAGAGGCTCTCAACTTTGCCATCACCAACTTGAAGTTCCACACAGTCCAGCCCATGCTTCATATACATCGCCACCCCGCTACCTTGCCTACCCTGCCTGTCCCTCCTGAAGAGCCTGTAACCATCTGTTGCAATGCACCAGCCACAGGACTCATCCCACCAGGTTTCACTTATGCCAATGATGTCGTAGCTGTGGGACAGGGCCAAGACTTCTAGCTCCTCCATTTTATTCCTCATACTGCATGCGTTTGTGTAGAAGCACTTCAAATGCACCTCGCTACACGCAGCACCTTGTGGAGCCGACCGAAGGGCCTCACTAGCACACAGTCCCTCTGATTCTAGCACACCATCCCTTAGCTCATCACCGGCGTGCCTGGTTTTATCCCCTTCCCCCTTCGACTCTAGTTTAAAGCCCTATCTATCAGCCCTGCCAACTCCCGAGCAAAAATCCTTACCCCTCTCTGAGAGAGGTGCATCTCATCTGGTGCCAGCAGGCCTGGTGTCGCGTAGACCTTCCCGTGATTGAAAAACCTGAAGTTCTGCCGGCTGCACCAGTCCTGAAGCCACGTGCTAATGTGATGAGTCCGCTTGTCAGTATCGATCCCCCCTATCAGAAGGACAGAGACAAACACAACCTGTGCCCCTGATCCTTTAAGTAGTCACCCCAAAGCCCTGAAGTCCCTTTTGATCGCTCTCGGACTTCTCGTTGCAACCTCTTCATTACCAGCCTGAAAGACCAGTGGCAGGTAGTAGTCGGTGGGCCTTACCAGGCGTTTGACTTTCTTAGCAAAGTCTCTCACCTGAGCCCCAGGGAGGCAACAGACTTCCCTGTGGGTTGGGTCTGGTCGGCATATTGGGCCTTCTGTCCCTTTCAAAAGGGAGTCCCCCATGAAAATAACCCTTCTTTCCTTTTTGACAGATGATGTAACAATGCGGGGGGGTAGGTTGCCTTGCCTTAGGAGATCAAGAATGTACCAAAATTAAGAAAATAATCAGACTTTATTAGTAGAGCAGTCCAGTCCAGTGTGAGTGTAATAAGCTATAAGCATATTATGTAGAGTGTTCAACATTATGTTTTAGGATAAAAGCTGTCCCAACTCTATTATTAATTATGATGAGACTTAGGGTGTGAGGCAGATAAATTTTGTGAACCTGCTGCAGGATTTTTAAATTTCCCTTTGGAAAGGAAATATATAATATTTTCCAAATAGTATATAATAACAGATAGACATTTTTCTGACCCAGGTCAGCAATTCACTTTTGCAATTCACTTGCTTCTATCCACCTAAATAAACTTTTTTTTTTTTTTTTAAATACCACATTTGACTTTTAAGTCTAAATGCAATTTATTAATTCTTCTGAATAATGGTCCAATTTCAGATAGTAAAACAATCTGTATGAAATTAAATAGCAACCCGTAGTAATGAAAAAATAAAAAAAATAAAAAAGTGATTGTATGAGAAATATTCTCTTAATAGCTGTGACTGTTTGTGAGGTCAAAAATTACCCCAATAAGTTGTATAAAGGTCACAAATCCCTCCATTTATTTAATACCATGAAAACAGCCATTTATTCAGGAGTTTGCCTGCAGTCAAAGCTAATTATCACCACCATACTACATAATTTTTGCTATATATGTAGATGAGTAGAAGTGTTGTAAACAGACCATCAAGCTCCAGGTTGATCATAGCGTGAGTGAGGCAGCTACCTTTTAAATCTCATTTCCAGGAGCTGCTGTAAATTAAGATCAGGAGACATAATGCTTCTGAATCTTTGAACTCAGCTATTAGACTTTTATTGTCTTTACTAATTTCAAAAATAAACCTTGCTCATGATTCTTATTACTGAAGTATAATTACATGATTGAAGGTTAATGACTCTAGAAGTACAGTCCAGGGACTCAGGACTCATCCAAGGTCTCACTGGTGGCAGGATTTGAAATGTCTGTCCATGGGCCCAGAAACAATACTTCCAAAGAAGAGCACAAACCTCTTGTAACCGATTTGCAAGTACTCATTTGTTTTGATCTTGAAAGCTATTATTTTTATAACTGCAGGATGGTGCTTTAGAAAGACTCTTCCAGTTATAACATAAAAGCTTTATTCTTCAAGGATCTGAGCACCATGAGTCTACCTAGCAATTCACATTAATAGATGCTTACCTTTAAGCACTTAAACACTGTTTTCTTATTGATTTCAGTGGTATTTCTCTCATGCTTCAGGTTAAGCTCCAGTTTAAGTACTTTTACAGATAAGGAAAAATTTGCTCAGTGCCTTGCATGACTGCACAGTAAATTTTAGGCAAGGAAAGAACCTAGTAAATTTTTTTTTCTCTCTCAGATCTTTGACATACAGCTTATAAGCTGGAAATTGTTTTGGTTTCTTGGACAGTTTCAAATAATACAGTTTTATTTCCTACTTTTTGTGGAAATGTTATGGCCCCATTTATTTTATCAGATTCTTTCACTAATGTTTTATTAGAGACGATTTTGTGTGCTTTGAAAGCCTTCTCAGTTGCATGGTCCCTTCACATACCTTCACAGTTCAAACAGAAACTTGTATTTTTCACTTTAAACTAGAATTCAAATTAGAAATTACAGTTTCATTGTCCTGAATTACTTTCATCATCCTTGATAAGTAACATTGTGTAACTTCACAGGTAAATCTGATAATTAGTTTAGAAGTTAAAATTTAAAGCTGGGTCTTTTGCAGCATTTAACATTTATGTCAGCCTTTCATTGTTTTTGTCCCATGTGACAAAATAAAATAATGTGATTTCTTCAGAGTTTCTGTATAAATCAAAATAATTTTCTTCATGGGCTTGATTTGAGGAACAGAGGTTGCAATTAAGAGAATTAATGAATGTTCTATCAAGCTGTCATGCTCATATAGGCTACTGGCAGCCTTAGGTAACCTCTGAATGGGGAAGGACAATTCAGCATAGCTTTTCTTTGGAAGTACAGTGACTTTAATAGTTGCCACAGCTTTGAGGTTTGAAGGAATCTGAATGAATATTTTAAGAATTTTTTCTGGTAAGTAAACTGGCCTGACTGACTCTTCTCTTGAGATATGGAATTAGAGTGCCCTTCTCAAATTGGTGTTGTGAGCTAGAAATGTAATTAAAAATGAGTAGAGGATCTCCAAAGTGGTATTCTATACAGAAAACAGCTGATGGTCCAACCTATTGAACTAAGCTCCCTCTCTTCTAGTCTCTGAAACACACCATTTAAAATCTATATATAGAGCGATTGCATACTGAGGGCCAAATTAATCAATGTATTTTGGCTCCTTTATTCTGCCTGATGCCCTGAAAAGCGTCTGCCCAGTTTAGTTGGGAAATGAATTGTGCTGTCCTCAATTTCTTTACAGTACCATCCTGGGTGGTATCTTTAAAGTACTACCTTAGGAAACTTTCAGGAAAAATATTGGTGGTAATTGCTTGTTTTTGTCTCCTCTCATCCTTTATAGTCAAGCAGTACAGAAAACTATAAATTTGGGTGATGATAATTAAAAAAACCATAAATGGAAGTTAGTCTTGCTTGGAAGGATGTGTGCTTTTAGAGCAATGCTTAAATTAATGATGTTAATATTGTACTTCTATGATTTGAAATGTTTTCTAAAATCACTGGATATTTCAATCAGAAATTATATTGGTGAATTATTATATTATATTGGTGAATATGTAAGGAACACAATTAGTTTCCAAGCTTTTCTTCTAAAAGGAGGCTTCTGTATCAGCAATGTAACATTATTTATGTGCTTGCACATTATTATGACAATATATGGCAATAATAACGATCATTTTATTTTCTCTAATTTTAGAATTAATTCATGAATATTCCAATCAATAACTTTTGTGTGGTAACTAAGTGATATATTACATGTTTTCCGTTCTTAAGTTTAGTTTTGAAAATCAATCAACTGATTAGTATATTTTAATTTACTAAAAAATTGGGCATTTTTTATGATGACCCACCCCAAAAAAACTCTAAGATTTCTCAGAATTTTATATCTCATATCAGTGGATCTGCTGTTAATGCTAGTTAAACAATAATCAATATGTTAATGTGAGTACAAATAATGGGAAATAAGATTCTTCTTTTTTATTTGGTGTTTATATGAAATATTTAATAAGTTTAGAACAAATGGAGTTGCCAGTCAAAGGATTATATTACCATGGAGGCAAGACTAAGAGTATTTATCTATAATTTAAAGAGAAACAGATATACTATAACTATCTCTAAATCTGGCATTATACATTTAAGAAATTCAAGTCCAAGGTTATACTTGGAAGAAAATCAGATTTAGTGAGGTAATGAATGAAAGAGGACTTTCAGTAGCTGCTGGTGGAGCCACTGGTGAAGAGTATATTCTATTCAGTCTGATGGTGGAGTGTCTGTTCCACTTTTCCTCTTTACATTTTCTCTTGTCTCTGTCCCAGTCGCTACTACAGATGTGTAAATAATGCTGTAAATAGTGCCCATTTCATGTATGCAAAACCACTTTCCTCTGTCCTGTAGCAGTGCTGTGAGAATGAAAGGCAATAGAAACATATTTCAAAAAGACCAAAATGTTTATAAGGAAGAGCACTTAAATTAAGATAACAAATACTAAAAGGTTTTAGGTACATTTTTATGCTTGTGACACGCTGTTTGAACAAGACTACTAGAATGGAGCAAAATATTTGATACAATACAGCTGAAAATCATGGTGAGATCATTTACTTAAGTATGGAAAAAGAAACAGTCCTTTTTCACTTTGTTTGTCAGATTAAATACATTTCTTAATTTCTCCATCTTTGAAAATTTTTTTAAGTTAATAGAAAATATCCAGCTAACAGGAGATTGATAGCTTAACTTTACGGCAAAATGCAGATCAGAAATGGTAATGATCAGTAAACACTCAATGTCCAAAGCCTGTTAGAAAATGCCCACTTTGACATGTCTTTAGAAGGTTATAGTCTTGTACTTGTTCATATGGTTGCTTCTATGTATTTTGTGCATGTATGTGTTCCTAATGTTTCTAATACATGCACGTCTGAAGATGTAATGGAAAATACAGAAGTATTATAAAATTCTTGCACCTTCTCCACATTGATGTAAGCTTGATTAGTTTACATGTTAATTTCATATTTACAAACCTTTGTGCATAACTACACACTGGATTAATAAAATAATATTTACAATTTGAGCCTTAAAAACTATCTCATTGTATCTTGTAGAAACAAAAAAATTAAGCAACCAATGTCTACAGTGGAGCTATGAGGGGGGAAAAATGCTTCACTGTTATTTGGCTGTAATTGGCTTTGAGCATCACAATGCATGTGTAATTGGGTCTGTACTTGTATTCTTCAAGGGTTCTGTGCTGTTTCTACTTGAACCCATTTTTTGATATGGTTCAGCTCAGCAGTGCCAGCTACCTCTTGTTATGCAGTTGAAAAACTATGGTCATTAAAAATAGGATACGGTGTGATTTTGTTTTGCAGCACTGCATGGAAAATCAGTTGCTGTTCATAACAGCTCTGTGGTTGGTTGATTTAAAGCAGGAGGGCGACTTCGTATTGACAAGCAGACAGTTCATGAAAAAGGATATTGTATCTTTAAGGCTTTCTGACTGATTGTGTTTAACTGCGCTACTCAGCAGGCAGTAATTAGGCGGTAGCTTTGCTGAGAAACTTAAAGCGGAGGCTGTGTTTCTCTCTGCTCTTGAATTAAAAAAAAAAAAAAAAGAGGCAAAAAATTCTGGATTTGAACAAATGGGATTTTTACTGTTTTTTAGCCAGTATGGGAGCAAACAGAAAGCAGACCCCTAGAGGCTCCTAAAGTTATCTTCCCATGCAGATAGTCTCTAGGGAGCTGTGGTGCTTGCAAAAGGAGGCAATGAGAACCATTATAGAAGCACATGACACTATTGCTGAAGGTCAGAGTGGTATTGGAATAAAAGAGAGGCTGCTGATACAAAATGACATGGCTGCTGCATCTTCTGGCCCAGTTCACAATTTAGATTGGAATGTAGCTCAAATGCATCATGAATGTGATTAATAAATAAAAAGTACATAATAATCATGATGGTTAAACTGGTGCTTCCCCAGACTGCTGCAGAGCAGGAGAGAATGGGAATCTCAGATGAAAGGAAGCAAACAAAATATGCAGTTAATATTACCTTCAAAGGAACAGTTTGAATTGAAAATTTTTGAAGTGGACACTGCAGTGCACCTTTGCAAACACTGAATGCAGGAATATGTTGTAAACCTTTTCCTTTTGAGCATTAAGTTAAAGTTATAGTTTCCGCATAAGTAGCATAGGAGGTTCACAGAAGAATTTTTCTTTCCCCTCACACCTCCACTTTCTATTGCTGCTATTTGGATATTTGTATTTGGAAATGTCACCAGTTAATAAGAATTAGGCTTTGAAAACCTTGAGATTCTATTACAATTTATTCACATTTCAGCCTCTTTTATCATCTATAAAAACAAACAAACAAACAAAAGAGAGAGTTCCCTTGTTTATTTGGTGTCATAATATTGCTGATGAAATAATCCATAACAGCACAAATTAAGCCTATGTTTTGATTTGGAATCAGATAGTAGATATTGCTAATGGGTCACATTTTAAGTCTGATGAGCATTATTTTTACTGCAGAGACCAAGCTTCTGCGTGAGGTCCAGAAAAACTCTTTTGATGACTATGATTATGAATAAAACTACTCTCTAGAGTTCTGACACTGGTTCTGATAACTTTGAGGCAAAGTCGTTAGAAGTTATCCTTCCTCAGCAAGCTCTGTGGTCTGATAAATCTTTTTTATTTTATCTCCTTTGTTCACATGTTAACCAGAAAGTAAATTAGTGTGTAAATTGGCAAGAACAGTGAACTGAGAAGCATGCTTTTTCACAGGACCGTTGTTCTGAGGTTTGTAGTTTTTAGAAAGGTTTGATCTGAGTAAATTATGAAAGCTTATCAGAATTCTCTGACTGAATGACTATAAGAACCAGAACTGCTTTCCAATTACAACTGGGTTTGCAACAGCTAGATGGATTCAATACCACTACCTGAAATTCACCTATCTTTATTTCCCGGTTTGAAGGTCTATCCATTTTGTATACTTCATAAATGCTCTTTGAAAGTGGTATATACAGAGCATCAAGGATTAAATTGCCAAAGTATTTTTTTTCTAAATGACAATGAGCCTAATTCACTGCCAGTTAATGCCAGGTGTTTTTCCTCCTAGTATTAAGTTCTTCAAAACTGTAGCTGTATAGGATACTATTCACAGGGGCTTAACGTAGGGAGGAAAACGATTACATTAAGTCAAATAAAATGAATAATTCATGACATCAACTTTGTAATCCTGGTGTTAAGCATAAAACCAGTGGTTTATTTTTCAGCAAAATGTTTTTGTATCATTTCAGATAGCATATAATACAAAACAATAACTGCATACATAATGTGAAAAGCCTATTAGCAAAGAAGGTCCTTCGTGGTGCTTCTGGCTTCATCTGGGGTGTCACAATATCCATGCTTTGATTCAATATCTATGAATGCCCATTATCTCTTGTGATCTTCTGGGGCCAATGGAGTGTCTGTCTGTCTTTTAATTTGATCATAAAATATTGCCCCATCTCTTTACCACAAATTTGAAAATCAATTTCTATATGTTGCTAAACTATGTACCTCTCATTTATTTATTTGGTAATCCTATTGAGAATAAACAATTCAAAGTGAAAAGGTTTTCTAAGTTTCTTCTGTTACATACTGTCTCCCCCTCTCTCTCAGACACACGTGTGCATGTCTGGACACAAATATATTGTGTATATAAACATACATACATACACATATACATACGCAATATTTATGCAGTTAAGAATGAAGTAGCTGTAAATTGAGTAAAAGATAATATGAAATTTACCCTTTTCTTCCCAAGTCAATACATTTCTTTCTAAAATTCTTCCATGCTTTTTCCAACCTGACTTTTTTTTTTGTGAGTGTTTGTTTGTGTGTATTTATATGTGTGTGTGCAAATCTCATGTTATTTGTTGTTTAAGTTTGTCATCTGGTAAAGCCTTTCTCTTTTGAGACGGGAACTCTCACTGGTGGAAGGTTATTTTGCATCCTTGGTGTCACAGTTTCCAGATCAGATCTACTTCAACAATGTCCTTACATGGGCTGCTTATTATGCTATATTCCAGACGAAAATAATTGTGTACCTGGACCATCTGCTTCTGCTTTTTCCAGCACTTTCCTGTGGACAGCTCCAGGGCACTTGATCAGGGCCAGGGCAGACTCCTACCGAGTTGTCCACATATCTGTCTTGTGGGAAAGGACAAAGTCTGTCAATAGCTTTCAAAGCTGTTTAACAAAGCACCTTCCTTTTCCAAGAATAATAGCCTTTTACAGCCTAAATTTGCACACAACGGCAAATATATAATTCCTGTAATGTAACTAAAATATCTGATAGTCATAATGTAAAACCTAAAAGGGTATTATAACCACTTTTAAAATTTAAAATAACAAACCACTGATTAATTGTAATGGTCAGTCATCTCCAAACCAGATTAAAAAACTTGAACACTCTGAGAATAATATATAGGTACTAATTTCCAAGGAAGGTACAAATATAGCTATTTTGGATTAAAGTATATTTCTCAAAATGTAGCAGGATGAATTTAATTCATTTTGTGGTGTTCATGGCATTTAAAAATGATTTTAGTGAATTACTGTATAAAGCATATCTTGTTCTTTTAATTAATCTTTTATTTAAAGAAATGTTTTCACCCAAGATACTAAAGAAGAACATTATAAACATACTCAGGAAAAAGGTAATAGATTTAGACTTTAATTGTAATGTTCTGTTAAGCATTTTTAATGGAAAACCTGATGACCCAATTATATAGCAGAAGTAGAAAATCAGAACACAGTATCTGGATTTGAATATAAAAATGCTGAGATGCATAATACCTAGGAGTTTGATATCTATTCTACTTCTTGTCAAGGAGTTGTAAAATTATCAAGAATTAGGAGAGCAGAAATCAGACCCTGGAAAAGAGCTGAACATTCTGGAGAGGAATATAAATTATATTTTAACTTAGAATAGTAGCCTGCCTCTCCATGAAATGCAAAATCTCCTTTTTTTTTTTTTTTAATTTTCCTGCACTGACCTTTTTTTTTTCTGTACTATCACTGTTCATGGTGGCATCAGCAAGACCTTCCCAGGATAAATTCTTCCCACTACTGAAGCTGAAAATCCCACTGATACTGAAATCCCACTGATACTGAAATCCCGCTACAGTTTTGAAATTAGCTGGTTTGAAAAGAGATTTTCCAAGATAACTGCCATCACTGAAAGCAACCAGGAGCTGGATCCTTTTTTTGCATTGAAAATGTCCCCTTACCATCTAAGCTGAACTCCCAGACTGAGGTCTCAGCATGCTCCTGGTGAAGCCATGAAGAATAAGCAAATGGACAAAAGGACCACAACATCTTAGTAGTCTTTTCAATTATAAAAAGTAATGCTAATAATGCATTGCTGACCTCTAACAACAGTGATGATCCACAGAAAAGTCTGATTGTACTTGGTGCTCCAATAGTACCAAAAGTTTAAGAATGACTGCAGTGTTTGGTTATTTCATCTTCTCTTCCTAAAAGAGATATATAGCTAAACCAAAGTTCCTGAGGATACAGCAGCAGATACAAGTAAAATCTATCTTTAATGTGCCAGAGACCACATAGAAGAATGATATACCACCATTCAGTAGGTGGTTCTTTGGGTCTTTAACAGTGAAGGAAGAGGTAATGTGGCTGTGATTTTACAGATAAAATTATTCAGGGGAAATTATGTTGTTATGCACTGTTCTTAAGAAAAGATCCTAAGGAAAATATGTGGACGTTAGAGCACAAACATATCAATTTCGCGTACTGCCTTGAAGGAGATGAGTTTGAAGATATCTGAGCTGGTGCTTGGGAGGATGGAACACATATCTTATCTTTGATAGTTTTGTGGTATTCATTATTTTTTAGCCTTCCAAGAGTTGGATTGTTCAATGTCTCTGCATATAAAACTTTAGCCACTGAGTAAAAGTTGATGCCAAGCAAACCATAACTATAAGTCTCTGGAGCACCATTTGGTTGTATTTTTTTACCCAAGTTGTTAATAAAAATCTGTCTGGGTTTGACCATATTTTTGACACAAAACCCATCAATTCATATCCAATCTTGTATGTTTATTTTATTTTATTTTATTTTATTTTATTTATTTTATTTTTTTCTCACGTGGTTATGACAGACCACTCACAGGCCAATATCATTTTCACCTTCTTTAGGATCTACGTCATCAAGTGTAGATACTCAGAAATTCATTGGCTCTACAATTCAGGCCGTGGTGGGATTCTTGAGGAACCAGTGCAGTGGGAATAGTTGACTGTTTGACTTTTTTAAAAGAAATCAAGTCTTAGCTTGTGACCTTCTAAAGTATAACCAGCCTTAACATCTATACTGTTTCCCTGGTGACTCAGAAATAACCATAACAATGTTTTACATATCATTTTGTATGTAAGTTATGGAAAACATCTATCTAGAGAAAAGCTTGTTCTAGATTTGATTCTTCACATTAGAACAGCACTAGGGGCCAATGTGGACACTGAAGGCAATGTCATGGTGACACTGTAATGAAAGAGTTCAAGATCTTTATTGAAAAAGGGGACATGATCAAAGTTATGAATTTCAAGCAGACAGCCATCAACAGTGTTAGAGAATTCTTGCTGGCTTAGAGAGTAAGGAAATAAAGTAAAAATAAAATAATAAATAAAAAAATAAATAAAAATAAATAAAAAAATAAAAAATTATTTCAGTAATTGCTGTAAAGAAATGAGCAATAGTTATGTCAATATATAGGAAGAATATGAAAAGCACTAAGAGCTACTACCAATGTAGTAAAACTATCAGCTCTTTAGCAACCTAAAAATCCAAAAAGAATTCAGAAAGTAGAAAGTAGGTTACATGACTAGAGAAGAATATGAAAGAATACCAGAAACAACTGGGACAAGTTCAGAAGTGCTGAGATAAAAAACAAGATGTCATTCACAAGATGCATGAAGGGTAAGAAGAAACTAGTTATAGTAGAAGCAAGACTAGGAAAATTAAGTGTGATATTTGATAGAGATGGAGAAGCTGAGTCTTACATGCTTAATTCATTTCTGCTTCAATCTGCACTTTAAATAATATGTGCAATCAGGATGTTAGCACTACTAACACTGAGCAACGCTGTAAGATCTCAGGTAGGATAAGAAAGAATAGTTTAGACAAGTACTTAGATAAGGAAGACACTTTCAAATTGCCTGGCCATAATGAAATTCTTCCTATAAATGTGGCTAAAGTAGCTTTGGAATATTTTCAGAGGTGAGATTTCAGAAGAGTAGAGAAGGGCAAATGCAAGGAGGATGAAAACAAAGTGAAAAGACAGTTAAGAAACTACCTTTACTTCACCTCTTTGTGAGGGATAATGAAACAGATTATTTATAGGCACCTCAAAGAACACAAGAAGGTATTCAGCCATCACGGTTTAAAGACAAATCATGTCACACCATTTCATCTAAGTGACAATATAGTAGACCTTATGGATGGGAGCGAGGCAGCAAACATTACTGTTCTTGACTTAAATAAATGCTAAGATGCTACCTCAGATGACCGTCTCATAAAGATGTTAGATCAAACTCTTTGAAACCTTACATATGCAAAACTGATCCCCACTCCATTCCCCACCCCACTGCACTCCCACCCCCCCCCGAAAAAAAATAAAAATACTTACCAGTCTGGTACTATTCCACATTTTCATTATTAATCTTGAAGATGAGTTAGACAGCATTCTGCTTATTGAATTTACAGGAAACTCTATTGTGGGTGGAACAGTATACATGCCAGAGGATGAGATTAGAACTTAGAATGATCTGGAGAAATCATACGGAAAAAAATGAACACAATTCAATAAACAGAAATATATAATTCTACTATTAGATATAAAGAACCGTATGGATATGAGGTAAGATACAATGAGCTAGGTTTCAAATTTGTAAAAAAGGCCGGGAGACATAATGGGTCACAAGCTGAGTATGAATCATCAATGCCATGAAAAGGTGAAAAAAGCAAACATTGCATGAGAGGCATGAGAGGATATGTATAAACAGCAGTGAGTAATCCTCCTGATCTATTTCATATTACTAAAATTTAGCTGTTATTAGGCTTCCAGGAGAGCAAACATCAATTTGCAAAACAAAAACTACTAAAAATATTAAAATAACTTATTTAATATATAGAAGAGAAGAAGGCTGAAGAGACAATGATAAATTTTGGGGGGGGGGGGGGAGGAGGAGGATGCTGTAATAATTCCACTATCCAAAATTTTTACAGATAGGTTACGTGATCTTTAGTAAGAAATTATACCATTCTAGTTTATACCGTTTTGTGGTGTGGCAGGTGAAATGGATGACTTCTAAAGATTCCTCGCAGCCTTTTTCTATGAGTCTTTCATTAAGTATAGGAAGAATTTTATTTTTTGACAAGGACACTAAGCATTTTCAAGAATGAGCTGAAATTAGTAGTGTCTGTCCGAGCAAGATCTGAGCTTCTGCCAGTAAGTTGTGAATAAAGATTGAAAAAGATGGTCTTTTGCTGATTCATTCAGGAGCTGGAGAACAAAAGAAATATGCTATAGTTTTACATTGTTAGAAACCGTTATAAACAGAATATAACATTTTTGGCCTTTAAAACTAGAAGGAAATGAGATGCAGGTGTGGTAAACTAGCCTCATTGTTGCACATTGGTTCTTGAAGAGGGCATTATCAACTTTTAGAGATTTGATTTTCTATAGACAAGGACACAGAGTTTGCTAGATGGCTTTGTTATGAACTGGGTTATTTTAGTAAAAAGGGTTGGAATTTAAAAACTCTTAAGTAGATATTTCAAGATGCAAGTCTCTTTAGTCAGACAGACAGGAAAGGTCTCCTTGAATGAGTCTGCTCTGGCAGTGGGTGGCACTGTAATATTCTATAGGCACTGGAAGGAAGTGGATCAAGATGCCAGCCTTTCAGGATTGTAAGATTGCACTCATGGCACCAGGATAAGCTGCCTACAAGTATTTTCTCTTTGTGCTGGTCATAAAAAATGTATGACAACTTGTCTACATTCAGTGGTCTGGCCATCCTTGCTCTTAAATCTAATTTGAATATGGAACTTAGGTACAGATATCTTACAATTACTTGCAGTTCACTGTTAGTGCACCTATCTGTAAATTCATGACAATGCTTTCTGGGAGGTGATGTATACCCTCATCTTCTACTGAAGCAGCTGACCAGAGACAACATTCATGGAATAAAATATGGTTGAGGTTGGATAACACTTTGGGTCATCATCTAGCCCTGCCTCCTGCTCAATGCTAGGTTGCCCAGGATCTGTGTCCAGATGGGATTTGAATATCTCCAAGGATGAAGATTCCACAGCCTCTCAGACAACCTGTTCCAGTGTTAACCACCCTCATTGTACAGAGACTTTTTGTTATGTTCAAACAGAATTTCTTGTATTTCATTTTATGCCTAATGCCTCCTGTCTGTTCATAGGATATCACTGAGAAGAAACTGCCTACATATTAATCACTGCCTCCCATCAGTTATTCATAGAGACTGAGAAAGTCCCCTGTTAGCCTTTACTTTTCCAAGCTGAAAAGTCCCTCAGCTTCTCCTCATATGAGAAGTTCTCCAGTCCCTTAATCACCCCTCTGCTGAGGTCCTTCCAATATGGCTGTATGCCGGGTCCTGCACCTGGGGCGCAACAACCCCAAGCAGAGCTACAGGCTGGGAGATGAGTGGCTGGAAAGCTGCCTGGCCGAGAAGGACCTGGGAGTATTGGTTGATAGTCGGCTGAATATGAGCCAGCAGTGTGCCCAGGTGGCCAAGAAGGCCAACAGCATCCTGGCCTGTATAAGAAGCAGTGTGGCCAGCAGGTCTAGGGAAGTGATTGTGCCCCTGTACTCGGCTCTGGTGAGGCCACACCTTGAGTACTGTGTTCAGTTTTGGGCCCCTCGCTACAAGAAGGACATGGACGTGCTCGAGCGAGTCCAGAGAAGGGCGACCAAGCTGGTGAGGGGTCTGGAGAACAAGTCTTACGAGGAGCGGCTGAGGGAGCTGGGCTTGTTCAGCCTGGAGAAGAGGAGGCTCAGGAGCGACCTTATCGCTCTCTACAGTTACCTTAAAGGAGGCTGTAGAGAGGTGGGGGTTGGTCTGTTCTCCCACGTGCCTGGTGACAGGACGAGGGGGAATGGGCGAAAGTTGCGACAGGGGAGTTTTAGGTTGGATGTTAGGAAGTACTTCTTTACCAGAAGGGTTATTAAGCATTGGAATGGGCTGCCCAGGGAGGTGGTGGAGTCACCATCCCTGGAGGTCTTTAAAAGACGTTTAGATGTAGAGCTTAGTGATATGGTTTAGTGAAGTACTTAGTGTTAGGTCGGAGGTTGGACTCGATGATCTTGAGGTCTCTTCCAACCTAGAAATCTGTGATACTGTGATACTGTGATCTGTCATACTGGGGAGATGAGCACTCCAGATATGGTCTCAAACTGAGGATCAGCTTTAGCTGATTGAGAGGAACTTGTATCTTATTTTTTACTCCCCATCCCATGAAAAATGTCTAGCAACTTCTATAAAAACAATAGACCTGCTACTGTCTGAACTCTTTAAAAAAGTATGCCTGCTGGACCATAAAAAAAAAAAAAAAAAAAAAAAAGAGTTTTTGAGGTTCTTCTGAAGGAATGAAAAGTTTGTTGGTTGGTTCCAGGCAAGAAAGAAGGGTTTTAAAACATCATAGGCATAGGAATTTTTATTCATTTATCTTAAGAAAAAGTGTTTAAAGAACTCCAGAGAAAAATAATAAAAAAAATACCAAATAAACTATTCAAATTGAACAAGTTTAGCTGGATTTTAAGGACCATTTTAATATATTGTCAAAGTAACTTACAGTAAATTCTTCTCCACAAAGCTACAAGTTTACACTTCCAGTAACATATATCCCTTAATTATCATTGGGTTGATGATTAAGCCATACACTGACTTCTCTCCCTTTGTTCCTCCCACTAAAGACTTCTGTGATTCAGTAAGAAAAGGAAACTTTATTGTTTTATTTTTCTCTCTTATTTCTATGTTCAGGTATGTATGCAAATGAAGACATATACATTTTAATATGTATAGCCCTACTCTGAAACTTGCTGTGCTGGTTGGAATTGCCTCAGCATCTCAAGCAATTTCTTTTAGTCAGTTGAACAGTGTAGGAATATCAGTGGCAAAACGAAGATAGTTAAGTGGAAAACAGTCAAAAATTAATCAGCTGAATAAGAGCATTCATTTTTAATAAATATTTAGAAGGTTATATAAAAGTACCATGTTGTATTACTGTACATCCAAAAATTTGCTAAATATGAAATTCAAAGCACCTTTGGTGATAACTTCAAATAGTACGTGTCATACAAGCACAGCATCAAATACTGTTTTACTTCTAATCCTGCTTGGTGCTGAACACTTTTCCTGAGAAGTGTTCAACCACCTCAGTCCCTCTGACTTAGCATTTGGCATATGGAAAAAGGTTGGTTATTACTTTGTACACAGTATTAGACATATAGTGTTGCCTTTTGGACAGTGGATTGGATACTAGCACAAAATAGAGTTCTCCACACTTTATTTCATAAGGCAAAAGTAAGAAAAATAGATTTAACTGGGTACACTGTCAGGCACCGAGAAAAAAGAACAATGTGTCAGTTTATACATTCTGAAAATTTTGTTTGCTTTTTCCTTTGAGAATATTAATCTAACAAATATTAAAATTAGTGCTTCATGGGAAAATTTTCTCAGAACTTTTTTTTCTTTCCTGAAAAGTAGGGAAATTTCTTTAACCCAAATGCTTTAGTGGAATAAAGTGAACAAAACTCTCTTAACCAGTCCAAGTCCCATGCTTGAAGACAAGTATGTGCTTAAGTGCCATGTTGAATAGGAAGAAAATTACCAGAAGAGCAGTAAAATCTTAAACTGAACTTCATTAATGGGAGATCTGCAGAAGAATGCTAAATTTACTAATGTAAATAAAATGTCACATGACTTTAAAGGAAATTGTTGGGTTCTGTGACTGTTTCTGGCACAGATTTACATGACAATGTATAAGTCACTTAATCTTCTTTAGTTTCTCCATCTGTACAATAATATCAGCTCCAGGGCAGTTGTGAGACTTAGTTAATTGCACAGAAATTATTTAAGATCCTTCAGCAAAAAGTTGTATTGATATTTTCAGAAACACAACCCTTTTTATGCTAATAATTGTCTTTTATCTTCCCTTAGAAATGACATAAGCCGAAGAAGTAATTCTCTTCTGACCAGTGACTGTTGTATAAATAAATTTGGAAAGAGCCTAAAGAACTTTCATAAGCCAAACACTCCGCATCCTGGGAATCGAAAGAAGGAAAGATCATTTCTCTTTCCTTCTTCCTGGGACAGAGGAATTTGATAAAGCTGATGCACAACCACAGAGAAGGAAAGGTTGTGCAGATGTGAACTTCCCCTTCTCCCCAGCTTTAGCTGTTGATTCAATGGAACAGCCCTAATGATATCTCTGAGTGGCCAAATGTCCAACCTTCAGTCGGGGCAAAGAGTTGCCATGGTTGCAGAGCGAAAAGCAAGGGATCAGTGGGGGGTGGACAAGGAGATGGGTACAGAAGTAAATCCGTGTGAGAAACAATAACAATAATCTGAGGTAAAGTGGCACTCCTATAGAGTGTTTTGTCAAAACAACAAAGACTGATTTTTTCAACAAAAATTATTTTAAATATTTTTCTTGGGCCCTTTATTAATTATGCTGCCATTCTTCCTGCTGCTATAATTAATAGTTTTTGCAGTACTTCCATTCAAAAATGCTCACTCTCTTAACTCCTGGCTGAGGACAGATGAACATTGATGACAAGAATAAAAGTGAAGAAATGACATTAATGAAGATTCAAAATGCGTGGTTGAGTGGCAGATGTTTATCTTTACAACCACAAGAAACTGAGGAGCATCTAGAAGAGTGAATATTCCAAGCAAAACTATCTTTCTTGTTTGTACTAAATATTATAATATACACAGATGCAGGTACATATGTATAAATATATTAAAAATACCAAATAGACGCAGTTGTGAGAATACACTAAGATACCATGGTGACAGGAGACTATAAAAACCCAAACAGATAGCAAAGGGCTCCCGAATGTAATGAGCAGCACGGCTGATTAGGCAGAGAGACCACACTGTGCAAGAATGAGGCCTAAAGCAAAGAACAGCCTGAAAGAAAGCCATGAGAGAGAGAGACTTGGAGGAATGAGATAAGTAGACTTACAGCTAGAAACAAAGGCAGAAAAGAGATCTGTAGGGCTTGTAGGCGAAGGAGTTTGGTATGCAGCAGACAATAGAGGGCTTAGAAAGGAGCAGTTAGCCTTAGGCCCTCAAAGAGTGCCAAGAGCTCAGGGAAAAAGAGACTTAAACAAGGAAATGTGCAAGTGGTAAAGAAGCTGGCGAGAGGCAAGAGACAGCAGGCAGCTGCAGGTGACCTCCATGACAGAGGGCAACACATATTGGGAAGCCAGCATGAACATAGAGGCAAGGCACAGAGTAGAACTACCAAAGACTTCTGTCAGTGAGGTGCAGTCCCCATCTTCGGTCTGTTTGCAAAAAAATGCAACATTTTCTATCTTCCTCCTAAAAAAAACAGCCAGTATTCTTTAGTGAGTATAATTTGCTTTCCTTTCAGGGGCTTGTCCTTTAGCCTTAGGTTCACAGGAACAGTCAGGGGTGGGTTTTTGATTTATTTGGATGTTTGACATGAAGTTAAGGTGAAAATTATCAAAACTCTTACCAATTTTTACAAATGTTGTACAAATTCATATTTGTCCTCTCTTTCCATTTTAATTCATTTTATTTTTAAAGGTTTTGAAATCCGATCTAGAGTACAAGGGCTGTATATGTCCCCCTGTTTTGATTTCAAGTGATTGTCAGTGGGTGAATATCATCCAGCAGCTTTAAAACCAATAACTTCAGACATCACATGCATACACACACATACACACAAAGGGGAGACATTTGAGCATCCTGAACCCTCATGACTCTTTGGATGTCCTCAAATTGTGGGTCCTTGCTTGTAGCAGAAGTAGGAGACATATTTCTCTATTATACATTTTTTATTTTTATTTTTTAACATGGTGCACAAAAGGATAGGATGATGTTAGCCTCATGCAAACACCTCCACACACATATGTTTCCACATCCACAAACCAATCTGCCACAAAATAAGCTATCATCCTTGCCATTGTAGTTTAAGTTGTCAACTGCCTCTTACAGTGGAATGTAAGACTCTTGCATAAATCTTCTGTCTTTATGTAGTTACAATAATACCAGTGAAATCTTGGAATTTAGTTTTGCTCCCTTTTCCTTGAATCTCAGTATAAAATCACACTGACTGATGAATTGTGACATTTTTCTCCACCTGTCAGAATTGATACAAGTGCTGTGTTTCACCAGCAAAAAAGCGCTGGGTAATTTTGAGTTAAAAAACACATATTTTTTTCAGGAAAACCATTAACATAAACTTATATAGTCACTGGTGTTCCTATAATTGAAATATTTAGGAAATTCTTAGTGTTCATGGGTCATTTACAATCCCATTTACAGTCTATGTATTTTATGGCTGAATTACTTTTGTTTATTATTGCCATAATATAAATTTGTAGCAGAACTCAGAGTTGTCCAAAAACTGGCAAAACTAAAGAAAAAGTTTGTTGACAGTGATGCTGAAGTTGCAGTTAGGTATCCAGCCAAGCTCTAGGAGATCAATAACAGGTTCATATTCTGAGACTTTGGATAAAGAAAACAGCTACCTGGAGGAAAAAAAAATCAATGAAGTATTAAAATATTAAGAGAAGATGAAATTCTAAACTTTATTTTCAAATCCAAAAAACTTTTTGTGGGAGACGACTTCATTG
>NC_137695.1:123934389-124295327 GCF_964034855.1 Anser brachyrhynchus
GACTGTTAATTTTGATGCAGATCAGAATGTACTGTGGCACATTATTGCATGGGAGATCACTAAACCCACTGAGCAAATGACATGGTGGGGCTCAGCTGAATTATTTATTTCTCAAATATGATATGGGAATATTAGGGTTTCCTGTGTTCCCTTTGCCATGCTGGCTTAGGAGTTCTTTTTACTTGGCTCCCATTTTAGAAACATGCTTGCCAGTGTGGCTGGTCTAATTCTAGCTCTAGCTTTTCCAAAGCAAAGCAAATTTTTAGTGACTTCATACACAGCTGCTCAACAGTACAGGATGTGTACTCTTAGGTGTCCTGTGGAACTTTTTTGTTGTTTTTGTTGCTTATTTGATTTATGGTTAAAAAAGAATTATAAATCTGGGCTAGTCCTTTCAGGATCAGTTAGAACTGTGTGTAGCCTCAGACTGGTTAAAAAAAGAAAAAAGAAAAAAAAGATCAGATGACTAACACTCCATTTAAAGCATAAGCTATTTGTAGATGAAAAAATGCTACAGGTATATTATATTTGAGATAGAAATTTTATGGGGATTTTAGAACATGCAATATAGACCAGGAAATCAATCTGATCATTTCTGCAGATGTCTGAGAAACAGAGAAACTGCACAGTAAACTGCACTGTAACTTCTCTGTAAACACAGAGAAACTGCACCATAGTTAAATACTTCCTAATCCTCTTTGAACACACAGATTTTAGGTAAAGGATGGATTGGGATTATTCCGTTCCCTTTGGAGAAGGCAAGTTTTGCCCTAATTAGTACTTTATTAACAAATTTTCAGAAAGAAATTCTGAATTCTGAAATTCTGAAATTCTGTGTATTTCAGAAGAGTATCAAATGGGTTGTGATGAAGTTGCTGAATATTAAGAGCAGAGACACATGATTGCCAGACAATAAAACCTAAGGACGGAACTTAGTGACCATATAAAAGTGGATTCACCTTAAATGCACTCTGTTCACTATATAATTTCAGGGAAAACTCTTTTTCCTTTTTCCTGGAAAATTTGCTTTCGAAATGAAGTTTGGCCTGCTATGTTTGTGGTTTGTTTGTTTGTTTATTTTTCACAGTTATTGCTGCTTGTGACTTGGTTATAATAATGATTGTGTGTTTTCTGTTGATTCAGTCCCCAGGACTTGGGTTCTCAGGGATCCTGTACTCTGACCTGAGTTGTGGAGGGCAGATCACGAGGCTACATGTCTTTGTTACTCTGTCTTGAGGTTCTTGTCTCTGTTTAAAAAAAATAAAATAAAAATAAAACATAAAAACCCCACCTTTTATCAAAATGTTTCTCACATTTGGTTTCCCCTCTGCTCTTATTCCTGTACTAGTACTGAAATGCCAGAAGCTGACAGGGGTTCATAAAGCTATTAGACAAATTCATGGAAGAAAATCTATCAAAGGCTACTAAACATAGAGATAACACCTCTGGGTCAGGAAGTCCCTGAGCTGTGGATTTCTGGTGGCTGAAAGCATACCCAGGGAGCATCTTTCTCTTATATTCCTCCCTAGGCATCTGCTATTGGCCACTGGTAAAAACAAGATACCTGAGTTAGATAAACCCTTCATCTAACTCAGAACAGCCGTTGTTACATTCTCATGTAAAAAGACTTGGCTGCTAACACTGATGCGATAAAACATTTTCAAAAGCTTTCAAGAAAATATGATACCCAAGCTGCACTGTAAAATCTTTTTTTTTTTTTCTTTTTTTCTTTTCTGTTAGGAAAGAGGAACATGATTTACTGCTGACATTCTGTCATTTTGAAGCTGGAAAACTTCCTTCCTTCTTTTGCCTGTGTGGAGGGGCACTGTCTCTGTTCTCTCTTTCTGCTCTCCAGGAAGGGAAACATACCCCTGTACTGGACAACTTTAACAGAAATGCTTGAGTGACAGGGGAATTTCCTGTTATCCCCATGTTTTCCTTGACATTCTTCATAACATGTAGAGGGCCCTTTTTTTAAGTATATTAGAGGTAAAGTAAGGTCCTGTACAATTAGTTCAACACCCTTTTCAGGGAACTAGGGCAGAACAGCAAGTCCTATAAATGACACACTGCTTTACTGCATGCTATGTGGAGGAACATTAGGCTATGTCAGTGCTCTGAGAGTACCAGGTGTCCAAAACCCAACCCATGTGTGGAAGGGGAATGAAATGCAATGAATGAATGAATGAAACTGCAGTAGGCAACAGCTCTTTCTACAGAGCTGCGCCTGATCTTTGTTTTGATCCCCACACTTTTGTATCCATGTGATGAAATAGCAAATCCCAATGGCTAGTGACCTGGCTTTCTCTTCCTCTTCCTATTTTAGCCTATGTGCTCCTCAGGGCCAGCACTGAGTCCTTGTATGTGCCTACAGTGTTGTGCAGAAAGGGGCTTTTGTCTAGGTGCAGGTTTATGGCCAATTACTGGTATCTAATTAAGAAATAAGTCATCTTAATTCTAATATTATCCCATGCAGCTGACTGATCTTGCAAAGCTGCTCCCTTGGTTGAACTCAATCACAAAATCAGAGGTGTTTTTTGAGAATTTGGTCCACCTGAGACTGCCAATGGGTGAAGGAACCTGTTTAATGATTAAGTCTGCTCTAGTGACTGGCCTCCAGTTGGCAGACACAACAATAATCCCCTCCAGTTGTGTTTCTGCTTGTTCTGTGATAAGGTAAAACAAGGGTCTCCTCTCGGGGGAAGTTCCCTGTCGTTTTCTGAATTAAATTTATTTTAGAGCCCCCTTTCTTGACTTTCATCTCCTGCCTGTTGCTAGATTTCTTTATGCTGGCAAGCGTTGTGTTCCTCTGTGATTTCTTTTGTCATGGCAGAGTGAGTTCTTTCTCATAGGCTCACTCAGACTGTTCATAGCCATATTTTCATTCTGCTTCTTTGTGAGTCAGAACTCTCTACAGTTTCATTTCTCGTTCTTGTTTCCCATGATGCTGAATTTGATCACCTGAGCATGCATTTCTAACCAGGAGCTGTTTATCACATATATATAGTTACTCACTCAAATTCCCATAGTTTGATAAATATAAACTTCAAAATCTCCTATGTAAAGAACATTTTTTTCTGTGCTAAAACAAAGAAACAAAACAAACATAGAAGGATATTTAAACTAAGATAACTCAAATGACTGGCAAATCAGAACACATTATATATATATATATTTATCATTCTTTATTTGCCTGTGCTAGAAGTCATTTCAGACACCCACAAAGCCTAGAGTTTCTTTTTCCTCTGGTTAAAATACAGGGAAAACAAAAGCAAAACAAACAAAAAAAAACCACCACCTTTCTCCTTCATGGGTAAGTTATTTTCACATTCAGTTTCCCTCCTCCCAAAACTGGACATGTACATTAGAGGTTTGTGGGAGCTATTCTGAAAGTTATTTTTACTACTTTTTGCTACACTAGAGATAGCATCTTCCTAATTGCATGAGATGAATTCAAGTGCATTAGTTTCTATCAGATTTAGGCTCTCCAGAAGTGATTACAAATGTCTGTGAATTAGCATGTAATCTTATTGGCAGTCTAGCTTAAAAATTAAATCCTGAATGAATATGGTGACTGGTTAACCTTAAAATACTCATTTTCTTGTGGTGGGCAAGTATAAACTATTTTCCCTTTCACTGTAGCGTTAAGTTCCCTCTTTACCCTCACAAAGGGCTAAGACTGGCTGTGTAGAGTGACAATGTAATTTATGCATGTAGAAAGGATAGAAGATAACAAATATCCAAATCTTCCTGATTTAACTAAAACATTCAGGTAAATTAGATTTCTGTCTGACTAGCAGCCCACTTCAAAAACAGTCTCCTTTTCATCATACAGCATATGAAACGTCCCAAGCTTAGGCCATTGCCTGATTTGGAAACTCCACTTCTCTGTTCTTTACTTCGCTTGTTTGCCCCTTTGTGTTAGGAAGAAAAAGCTCATATATAGCCTGATTCTAGCCCAGAAACTTTAAGTGCTTTCTTGGTTTTTGTAAGGTTAACTCACAAAGCTGAGGTGGAGAAGACCTAGACAGCCCTGCTAGCTTAACCACTGGGACTATGGGGAGATGGGGTGTAGGCAGACATTTTTCTGAATCGTACTGAGACAGCAATGAACTAATTATTTTCTAAATTGTCAGCTGAATAGTTGTTCTTGAAAGTCTTAAGAGCTATTCAGAACACTGAGAGCTGACCTCCAGCTGATCAGAGATCAGGCCATTATAGATGGCTTCACCACCACCTGGATAAGTTGTGGCGGGTGACATGCAGGAAGGGTTGCAGGAAGAGGTGGGATGTACAAAACCAGAGTGATTGTATTGTTGGCAAGAACTGTCGTAACATGCAAGCTAAATATGAGAAACGTGAATGGCCTTACAGACATGTGAGACTGTGTGAAAATGCAATGGCAAATGCAGAGACACATCCAGCTCTCAAAATAAGTGAAATTAGTCTTATGTACCCATTAAAGCATAGAATATGCAATATTTTCACACTATTGTATAATCTCATGTACACTTGCATGTGGACACATGCAGAACATACCCAGTTTTCTGTCTCCAAGATTATACAAGGTGGTGTAATTTCACTGTTTGCAACTTCTATATTACTATCACTATATAGTATATTAAAAGAATACTGTTTTGCTTCTCCAGCGCCTTAAAAATATTTTGAGAATTCTTAGGAAAATAAACACATTAATATTTTTTTTTAACATGTCATTTACTTTCCTGTTCAGGCTGACAAATTATTTTCAGTATGCTGCAAAAATGTAATGTACCACAGCAAAAGGAAGATTTTTTTTTTCATTCAAAAAGGCCTCAAATTTATTCATTTAAAACTCTTTTATCTAATTATTAATCACTTTAATGACAGTTTTAAAAAATAGATATGCAGCTTTCACAGTTCGAACCAGAAGTTATACTTACTGTATTCTAGGAATTATGCAAAGGAAGAAACTCAGAATAAAATTACCATTGTAAATTTAGACTTTGTATTAAATAAAACCCTATAGTTGAACTGTAATTATTATAATAGTATAGTAAATATACAGATAATAACTTGCAGCTATTATTCAATATGATTACTGTAGTCTTACTATTCTTAGGACTGATTTACTATAGTTTTAATAAACTACAGAATAATTACAGTGGTTTCACTATAATAACTGTAGTTCAGTTGCAATTTTATGCTGAGATCTGGAGCTTTATTATACAGTAATATTTCTTGAGATGAAAATATAAAGAGAACAACCATTAAAAATAAAACTAAAAGTGTGATGTAAAATAAGTTTTTATCATTTATTGTATTGTATAGTTGTACAGGGCAAGAATAAATAATAAAAATTAATTATATTTCCAATAAAAATGAAATAATTCTCTTGCTTTACTTTCTTTCGAAAATGACTAAAATACAGAAACACAGATATCCTTTTCCTTGTTTAAAAGCTGATTATGTTCACCTTACAATGCTCTTAAGCATACTAAATTCTCAAATTTTTATAAAAATTATGCATAGTACATTATTTATTATTATTACTTTACTATAAACAGAGATCACTAGTTCAAATGGAAGCTTGTTGGGATAGTAATTTGTTTTCCAGCATTTTTGCAAAATGCTGTGTATATTTATAGCTCTCAGTAAGTAATACATCCTTTCCTATACTGTCATTACTCATTTTTAACCTCATTCTAACCACCATTAAAATAGTCCATAAATTTGTGTCCACATCAAAAATATTAGGAATGGAATATAGTATATCAGGTGTGAAGTGATATTTGCAATTGGTATTTGGAGCCAAGAGGACATGTTGCTTTAAGGTTTCCTCATTAGATTTTTGTATCTCCATGCTACCTGTAAGTTGGTTTTCTGAGCTGACAACTTAACACCCATAAACCAGATTTGTTGACTGTCCTCTTAGGCCATCACTTTGTAATTCTCTTTCAGAGGTGTTACCAGGTACCCTCGCGTTCCTCATGTTGTTGTTCCATAAGAGCAGGGATAAAATTGGGTAACACTGATATTCTTATATGTCTGGAGTCCTTTGTCCTCATATTATCCCACCCTGAACTAGGTACTATAGTCAGGCATTTTCCTAATAACAATGAGAAGGGGGAATCATGTCCTTTAAATCTGTTGTCAAATAGGTGCCTATATAGGATCAGATCCAGGAGCAGAAGCCCTCCACATCTTGAACATACACTATTGAAGTCCTCCTACATGTGGGTTCCCGTTTGCTAGTTTTGCTGCTACCTGGGGATCAGCAATGCAGTTAGAGAGCTTACTCTAAGCTCAACATATAGTTAAAATGTCCTAATTAGAAAACTAGTCTGCCCTTATTCTGCAGTGTTGCTTGAGATTTTTCCTCTGAATATTCTCTGCTTTCCACATTTACTTCTGAACAAAACACAACTCTCAACCTTACGAGGAGTTATTTGTCACCTGATAAATTTTTAAAGGAATACTCACTTCTGTGATAAATAACTTCATAATAAAAAACTAGAATGTCAGATTAGGAGTTTATATGTAGCTGGATACACCAATCCTAGCTATGCAGGAAAAGAAGAAAAATATACATATATATTACCAGGACATCCATCTACTGCTTTCTTTCACTTATCATGCCCACTGTTGCAATTCCCACATTTGCCATGTAATCACTGACACTTTCTTCACAGTCAACAATTCGTTAACATGACAGTTAACAAATGAAAAGAGACAGCAACCACTGGTTATGCTATAACCATACTGTGTTACCAAGAACTTGATAATAATTACCAGCAACTGTAATGGCCATGTGCTTGAACATGCGTAACTCCAGCTACAAAATATCAGCTGCAAAATATTTCACTGAATTTACTGGTTCGCAAACTGTACATTCAGGATGAACATACCAAAAGCTTGCACTTTGTTTGCGTGACTGGATAGATGTGCAAGTGTGTGTTTTTGTGTGTTTCATTCAGCATGTTTTCTTTGAGTTCAAAGCAAAAGGTGGGAAAAATGCTTAGGCTTTTGTCTTTTTGAGGAACTCACCAAACTTCAATAAAGCCTTTACTTTGGTTGCAGAGAAGGTCTGTTTGTGTAGTGATTATCCCATGGCCAGGGAACATGGCATACAGATATTTTCATAGACACATGGATTCACCCTAAAAAGGAATTTTGGAACATTTCTAGATAGTTTTATAATATGGTGGAACCAGTAGGATGGTTAGAGCATGCGCAGGGAATGAGGCTTTGCAAGCACCTCTGGGATCAGATCTGTTCATCTTCGGAATTTTTCTCCATTGTTGTTTTCCTGAGGAAGAGATGATAGCTTTACAAAGCTGAGCAATGGTCCCTTAATGGCAACAAAGTAAAGTTTCACCTAGTATAAGTGAGTTGTCTTGGCTATGTCAATACTTAATGGAGAAAAATAGTTACCTCCATAGAATGATTCATCTTACTGCTTTTGGTAGCATATCTTACAATACAAAAACTAATGTTAAGTAGAATTGATCCAGGCCAGGGATGCTAAGCTAATGCAAATCAAATTAATCAAATTAGCATCAAATAAATTGGCAAGATAAAGCCAATTACAAGTACTATGGTTACAACAAATCAACAAATTTTTTTTTTTTTGGCTCCCTACACCAGAAGTTTAGCATCTACATCTACAGATTATGCAAAGATATGGTGGAACCTAACATCCATCCATATATCTTGCCTGGAGTATTCCAAGACACTTCAAAAGAGAAATAAAATTGTTAAATACTTCTTTGAATTCTGGCTACATATATATTTTTGCATTTAATTCATCATATATGATAGTACAGTTTGAAACATCTTGGATGTTCTTGGACCTCAGCTAAGATGATTCATCAGCTAGTGTTAATATCTTAAAATTTATCTTTGCCAGCAATGTAAATATAGATTCAGAGATGGATAAAATTATGAAACTTACCAAGAAAACTGTTCAAACCTTTCTTCCCAGATCACTCAAGTTAAAAAAAACAGCTGCAGGACCCATACATCTATGTTTGAAAAGCAGAATGGACATAAATGAAGAGTAAAAGGAATTTAAATGAAAGGGAAGGAGGAGAGCTGAAAACAAGCCAAAGAAAAATGAAGATTTTTTTTTTTAAGTTTTTCAGTTATCCTTTTTACCTTTTCTGCTCAACCAGACTAAATTGAAAGAGAAGATTTAACCCAGACTTATGAAATGCAAGTACTAACTGTATTTGAAAGTTTGAAATTAATCTCTTCTTAAGGTTTACATACCTTTGCTTAATAAAATACAAAGTTGGGGCATACAATATCTATCTAGGAAGGAGAAACATGAATTGCCCTTTTGAGAAATGACATCATTCACTACATTGACTGTTATGCCAATTCTGTTAGAAAGTACTAAATCCCCAAGTACTGTGAGACCAGCATAAAACTATTACATTGAAATAAATCTTTCTGCAGAACCTTTTAAATTCATCTAGTTTATTTATTCTAGATTTAATTCAGAGGTCTATTTTTCACACCAACTTTATGGAAATATTGTGTTCTTGCTCAACAGAAAGCAAAGGTCATTGAAATTTTTCTCATCCTTCTCTACTAGCACAAATAGGATTAATCATATTTATTTATTTATTTATTTATTTATTTATTTATTTTTCTGAAGAGCCAACACATTTTGTGAGCTGGATTTCATTTTGATTAGCTATTTCTACAGCAATTCAAGGCTAAGATTAAACTGAAACTCTGCTCACAACACACTTAGTTAAAATTGTTAAGTTAGTTAAAATGTGACCATTTTACATAAAGGTAATACAATTGCAAAGTTGATGGAGTTGGGTTTGTAGGTTCATTTTTATTCATGACCACATGCAGGAAAGGAAAACAAACAAACGAAAAATGTGGGTCATGAAGAATTGGTAGCACCAACAAAATTCTTTCAGGTTATATTTATTCTGAATAAATCAGATCTGGAGACAATAGATAATATATAATGTTTAATAAAATATTCAATGCTATCTATGCACCTTAAACTGATGAAATCAAACAATTTTTTTTTCTTTACAGTTGAATAATTTGTATTCACCTATAAATACACCTCCTCTTAAGTGAATTTGCATCTTGACTTTGTGCTAGTATTCCCACATTAGTATCGTGGAGGTGGTACAAGATAAAGGCAGAAGACATAAAATTAAAGGAGAAAGAATGCTTGGAAAAGAATTTGGAAAGATTTAGCAGAGGAAGAACATCTTCTGTGATTCCTACTCTGTCCAGTGACACAAGACTTTCTGTATATTCCCTGTTCAGAAAAATATTTTAAAAAATGAAATTTCTGCCTTCATTATTAGTTTCTCCTTTGACTATTTATAAGTTGCGAGAAACTGAATATGAGATAACTGATTATATCAGAAAGGATAAAGCCAAGGATGCGAGCTGAGAGATGATAATTCTGATTTGTAAGAGTGGAAAATTACTATGCCCTTAGGAATAAAAATGGTCAGAAGAAATTAACACGGGATCTAAAAAATGAGCAAATATATTCACTAGAGGCATTCATATAAGGCCTAAAAAAACTACTTAAGACTGAACAAAAGCTCTTGCAAAAAGAGTTCATAGGTAGAAACAAAGACTGAAACATTATCAGTCAGACAGGGAACATATTGACAAGATAAGGGAAATGTTGGCCTGCTGTGGTCCCAGAGTGGAGCAAGATGTAGCAGAGCAGTGGCCTGCAACCTCCCTGCCATGGGACTCCACTCTGGCAATAGGATGTGAGAGGCCCTGGAAGAGATGATCATGTGAGATGCTGGTAAGCAAAGTAAAGCAAAGGTAGCAGGGATTTGAGAATATGAGAAAGCACCTAGCAAAGGAAATTTGTCATAGCAGTGAATCACTGAATGTTTAGTAATCATAAGAAGACTGTCATCAGTTTTATACTTCGTCACTAACCCACAGAGACCCAAAGCAAAGAACTTCATGTATTCTAGTTCAAACCAGAAGATGCCTGGGAAGATTCCTCTGAATCAAGCCAAGGTCAAGGCTGTAATGAGTCAGTTGGAAGTTAACAAAGGAAATGGATTACTCATGACCAACCCAAGCAGCATAGTAAAGGTAGTGAATCCAGAGCTGTTAGAAATCCTTTCTGTATGGCTTGGAGATGACCATAAGGTTTCACTTGAGACCTATGTGAGGGAAAGATATAATTTTTCAATAGAATTTAAGTTGTTTATACGTAACATACTGTAAGAAAGCAGTAAGAAATGCAGAAGATAGAACCTAAAGACCTGAGCTGTGTAAAACAACTTTGTCTCAACAAGTTATACAGGTAGAGAAATATTATAAGGGAAAACTGTTGTAAGAAGAGTTCTTGATTAGATTTGTAATTTCTAAAGAAGGAAGGCATACTGCTAAATCTAGATCTGCTACTGTAAGTCTATGTGAAAAAAAATGCCTAAAACTGTTCTTTAAATTTACAGAAATAAGTAATTTCATACAGATTCAAACACAACTCATTTTCCCTCCCAGCAGAAGTAACTGGTCACTCAGACCAAAATGTCTATATCTGATATGGAAGTATTTCATATTCCAAAATGATGTATCATCATCTTGTTTAGTAAAAATTAAGTCCAACTGTTATTTGCTAAAGAAGAATATTAAAGCAACTTTTCATAGTAATTATCAGCCTTGGCTCTATAGTTTACAACATAATGGTTTTGATAAATGCTTTTTAGGATATGTGCTCATAGATTTATTCTTGTAGAAGTTTCATTTTTAATCTAAAGCAATTCATGCAGATCTTCAACCTGCACCAATCAAAGTCAATGCAAAAATTCCTGTGTGTTTACATGGTAAGAGAGTACCTCTGCTTACTTTCACATTGGAACATCTCAGTACCTTTTATAAAATGTCAATATTTCTTGCTGGAAAACTGTAATGCATGAAGAAAACAAACAAACAAAACGCAGTTAACTTTTAGGGTGTGTTTTGATCTTTTTGATCACTCAGGTGTGAAATTTAATGTTCTGTAATTTCCCTTTGTACACAGAAGCTTAAAACACCAACTTAAACCTTCTGGCCATGATCCAACGTAGCATTTGTAATACAAGGTGAGCTCTGTGTCTAAAAGTGTCAAGTCATGTCGTTCATTCTTTCCATCCCCCAAAAGCTGGAGCTACAGCTTACTATAGGGTAAGTATTCTATGCAGAATCTCTCCAGCTGAAAAGAAAACCAGATTCTGGCTTTGTGGCTCAAGAAGAATAAAACTCCAGTTAAATCAGTAGTTCACAGGCACTACATTGTGCTATGCTTCCAACCTGTAATTAGCTCAGACAATAGAAAATTCAAAACACAACAAGCCCAATCAACACAAGCTATTTACAGCAATGCCACAAGTAAATTCTGCTGAAGTTGTATCCCATGAACTGACATTGATACTGACATCCCAACAGAAGCTGCTTTCACTCATGAATTCTCTTCATGAGATGATAAGGATATACCAGGCAAACGATAAAATTCATTGTAGGTACTGTACATAGCCTCTTTTTTTTTAAAAAAAAAAAAAAAAAAACACTTCTGTTTTTTCTTTCCAGAGAAATAGAGATTTTTTTACTTCCCCCACCCCCCAATTATATCCTCTTCTCAGGACACTATGAGTTAATCTGAAAATTTATTTAGAAAGCATATATTTTGAGGTGGAAGAAGCATTTTTAATTCATCAGGAACTTAGCAATGAAATGTTGAGTGTTAGTCTATGTGAGTTTGACCCAGGTAAGCAATAACTGAAATTTCTCACTAGATATCATGGTTTGGGCTGGGATAGAGTAAATTTTCTTTTTAGAGGCTTACATGATGCTGTGTTTTGGATTTTTGATGAAAAAAGTCATGATAATGCACCGACATTTTAGTTGCTGCAGAGCAGTACCTACACAGAGCCAAGGACTTTTCATCTTCTTGTGCTGCCCTGCCAGCGAGGAGGCTGGGGGTGCACCAGGAGCTGGGAGGGGACACAACCAGGACAGCTGGCCCAGGCTGGCCAAAAGGATATCCCATACCATATGGGATACCTTCTGATACTTTCACTATGTACTCTAACATACACAATTTTTTTCTCTTTATAATTGATACCAGTGAGGACATGTCCTATTAGTCCCAGAAGAGAAGTCCAAGCCTGAATCAGTGCAGAAGCAGAGCTTCTCTCCTGTCATTTTCAATTGCATAACCTCTTGTCTAGTTCCAGTAGACTCAACACAACTAATCAACTGGTGAAAGTGGGAGTGCCTGACCTACTGGTCTCTTCACCAGATGCAATTTAATGAACACTTCTGTAATTTAACCAAAAGTAGGCACTGCGTAAATTTAAAGTTAAGCAAAATTATGCCTTTCATGTATATCAAATTAATATAGAATAAAAATAAAAATAGAACATACTGAAAAGACAGTATAACAATGTGAGAAAAGGACATTTTTGACACTTCTTATTTTAACACCAATAATTAAATTAGCTACTACAAATGAAATATGTATCATTTTTTTTCAGAAATGCACTTGTAATTCAAATCTCTATATTCTGTAACAAATAAAGTACTTTTGTTTTTCTTAATGAAACTGAATAAGCAGAGAGATGGAATCCACTGAAGAAAATGTTGAATAACTGTAACAAACCCTACTAAATAAACATATTTCAGTCCACTTAACAGTATTTGAATAACCAGTTTGGGATATGCACTCTTAGATAAGCCACTGCAAGCTTGTTTTTCCTATGTTACACGTACAAAAGAACAAGGGAAAAAAAAATAAAAGGATGCACACTAAGAAAAAAAAAAGTCTTATTCTAGCAGTTGTGTTACATTAGGTTACATTAGCTGTGTAGCACTGGTAAGTTTTACTGAGTCTTGGTATCTGAAGGTTTTGCCTACGGGAAGAAACCATAACAAAGTTAAAAATGCTTGAGTGAAGGAGGATATAAGTGGTAACGAGTATAGCAAAAGCTAAGAACAAGGATAATTGTGATTATTGTAGATCAGTCAGAAAGGGTTTACAGTGTGAGTTGGAAACCAGTTCTTTTAAATGAGCAGTATCTTCTGTGATATTAAAAAAAATAAAAAACTTTTAAAAAGTGAACAAAAAGTTGTATCTAAAAGGGAAGAAATATCTTAAAATACTGAGAAACAAATTTTCCATAATAACAATAACAATAATAATATTAATAAGTTTATTCTTTCTTCTCTGAATCATAAAATGCTTTGGGTTGGAAAGGACCCTTAAGGATGCCCTTGTTCCAACCCCTCTGCCATGGGCAGGGACACCTCCCACTAGATCAGGTTGCCCAAGGCCCCATCCAACCTGGACCTGAACACCTCCAGGGATGGGGCATCCACAGCTTCTCTGGTCAACCTGTTCCAGTGTTTCAACACCCTCTGAGTAAAGAATTTCTTCCTAATATCTAATGTAAATCTCCCCTCTTTCAGTGTAAAATCATTGCCCCTTTTCCTATCACTGCAATCCCTGACAGAGGGTCCCTCCCCAGCTTTCCTGTAGGCCCCCTTTAGGTACTGGAAGGCCGCTGTAAGGTCTCCCTGGACCCTTCTCTTCTCCAGGCTGAACAACCCCAACGCCCTCAGCCTGCCCTCATAGGAGAAGAGGTGCTCCAGCCCCTTGATCATCCTCGTGGCCCTCCTCTGGACTTGTTTTAATAGGTCCATGTCCTTCTTGTGCTGGGGGCCCCAGAGCTGAACGCAGTGCTCCAGGTGGGGTCTCACGAGAGCAGAGCAGAGAAGGACAATCACCTCCCTCAGCCTGCTGGCCACGCTTCTTTTGATGCAGCCTAGGGTACAGTTGGCTTTCTGGGCTGCAAGCACACATTGCTGACTCATGTTGAGCTTCTTGTCAACCAACAACCCCAGGTCTTTCTCATCAGGGCTGCTCTCAACCCTTTCTCCACCCAGCCTAGTTTTGTGCTTGGTATTGCCCCAGACGAGGTGCATTATAGCTGGCCCCTGAGGAACACCACTTGTCACTGGTCTCCACCTGGACATTGAGCTGTTGACCGCAACACTTGAGTACAACCATCCAGCCAATTCCTTACACACTGAGTGGTCCATCCATCAAATCCACATATCTCCAATTTAGAGAAAAAGATTTAATTCAGGACAGTGTCAAATGCTTTGCACAAATGCTTTGTTCCTTCATTCATTAACTCAGAATGTGTTGGAAAACAAAGAATTTGAAAAGAAAATATCTGAAAATTGTAAGAGGATTAACTACATTTCAGGGCAATTGTTTATTGGCCAGAGAGCTAATAATTATTCAAAAAGGCTTAAGTGCTGGACCCAGAAACTGGATTTAAACACAACATTAATCATTTGGGATAAGTCAAATTGTTGTTGTTTTGTTTTTTTTTCATGGCAGCTTTTTTTTATCAAAAGTGTGTGAGGGGACAGATCTCTGTGAAAAAAAAAATACTGTCATCTCATAAACAAGCCAAGGAACTAAGATTTTCATAAGCAGTGAGCTGAACTTAGAATCTGAAATCCACAGAAAGGCACTAGCAGTACTAATGACTCCAGATATTTTAAGTATGCAGACAGACCCACAGAAATCAATGAGGTGTTCCTACCCAGATGCTCAAAGTCAGATGCACAAATATGTCTGCAGATCTGGGGCTCTCTGTAACATTTTAATCTGGCTTTAATGGCTAAATTGCCAAAGCAGCAAGCATCCAGCAGAACCTTCTAAGCCTGATAGGGGCACAGCGCACTTTATGTATAAAGTCACTGTTTAGAAATTTGCAGCAGGATTTAAATTGTATGCCTCTGACTGAAAAGTCTGTCTCTCACTCTGGGTATGCTCACTGTCTGCTTCATCCCTGCCCAGTCTCTGTTGTTGCCTTTAAGTATTAAAATATTATTACTGTTATTCCTTGCTTTCCATCCCTTTGTTTCCCACTCCTGACTTTTCCTCCTCCCATGTAGCTCCCCATGATTCCTTTGTTTAGAAAATCATGTAACCACTTAAGTTCAGCAGCGCTTCATGCTTCATTGAGTTTTTAAAAGAAAAATAATTCCTGAAGTGAATTTTCTTACCAAGGCTTTTGTTTTCAACCTTCTTGGTACCTAATGGTGTGATTAAGAATTCTTATTTTTGCTTCCTTCTCAGTGCAATTAGTTTATTCCCCTTCCTCTGATCATTTATTTTCCATACTGTTGCAGTCCAATTTTGCACTCCAGTGTGTGCATATTATGGGATGCCCAGACTTCAGATTCGTTGCCTTCCTTCCTGAAAGACTGCGACCAGTATAATGCCATGCCCTCAGCATCTGAATCAATGTTTTTCACAATCATGATTCTAGCTTTGATATGTGATGTATTTATCTGGGAATACACCTCCATATCTTGGTTGAATTCATCATTCTGTCTGAACACTGGGTTCACGTCTAAAAGGATATTATTTTTCAATAACTTCCAGATCTTTTCTGTGATCAGGATAGCTCCGTTTTTTTTCATATTTTTTATTTTTTTTTCTTCTTTATTTTAAAACTCATCATTTTGTATGTGTCATCAATGAACTGTATGTGCTATCTATTAGTCCAGGCACTTAAATGTACCCAGTCCCCCTATATTGGGCTGCAGTATCTCTCATTATTTACTCCTCTTCTCAATTCAATATGATCTGCAAATATTGAAAGGTGAAAATCTGGTAAGTGCTACCTGGCTGTATTTATGTTTTTAGGCAAAACCAGGATGAGTTGTCAGTACAGCTGTGTAAAGATGTAATGAAAGAGTAATCAAAATATTGATAATGACCTACTTCTGGCCTCTCATGCACCTATGCTGTACATAATGTGTGTTTCAGGATAGAATGGGGTGCAGTCTTCATATTAGACTCAATATCCAGCAGCAATAAGTGGATTCTACATTATTTAGAAGCAGATTTTACTAGCCTATAGAGTTCATATGATAATACAGGTCCAGATAACATCAAAGTGATTTATGAGTTTCATGTAACAAACACATGATGTTCCCAAGGGACAGTGAACACAAAGCCAGGTTCTCATCTGGTGTCACGTAATAGAGCTCCAACAAAGTCAAACGAACACATTTTGGGGAATACAAAATACTAGCGTTTTCAGCTCTTGTGATGGTGATGGCTTTTTTTATTAACTATCAAATTCTGCTGGGCATATATGATTTCTTGCAAAGTGATACTGTATATCTGAATGGGAGGAACTGCATAACTAGGAAAACAAACTACATAGTTATGAACCTCTAAATATATAACATCCCCAGTGTTGAACTCCTTCATTTCCATATAACACAAAGATAATTATGTTAGCATGCTGTACAATAATGCCAGTAGAAATTATGTAACAGTCAGTCAAACTGACTTAGTTTCTCAACTCTACACTGCATTGCATAATTAAATACAGATTAAATTTCCCAGTCGGCAGCATATATAGTAGGATATTTAGGCATCATTGATACTTCACAAATGTGATATAAAGGTTATTTGACCCACTCAAAAGGATACAATATGCTATAATTACATTCTCTGTCAAGAATAATAATAAATCTTGGTAATACTAGAAATACTCCTGAAAAGTAAGACAAATTACAAAAAAAAAAATACAAAACTGTAAAGAAGATTTTGCAGACTCTCTTACCATACTTGGAATTCACATATTTGGTTAACACTTCCAGTGGAAGGAAGAAAACAGAAATATTTTTATTTTCCAACTTTGAGATAATCACTGGGTAAGTAGTCGCTTTTTATCTTAATGATTAAGCTGTGATTTAATGATTATGTTTTATACTTTTTTTTTTTTTTAAGGTCATGAATAGCCTATTATAAGTGCAAAACATTTGAGCTGGTCATAGTATACAGCTACAGATAGGAGTATTCTTCATGCAGCATTATCTTACAGCCTACAAATTCAGCTTTAGTGGGTCTAATCCAGTGTATGGTGAGTTAAACAGTTTCTACTGCTTTCAAAAGTCATACCTCGGCAAACTCAAACCTCATGTAAGACCCCAATTTGTATTGGTAGAGGACGACAAGTCCATCTTATGCAGGATTTTGAGATTTAGAAATCTGGATTCTTTCATCTAGAATAAATTCACATAGATACCTAATTCAATGAAAGAAAACTGATAATAAAAAAATTGGGTTGTCTCATAGTTTTTATTCCAGCTTTTGAAAATCAAGTCTACTTGCATGTACTAAGGATACTCAAGAATAAGTATTTAGCAGTGCGCGATTTTAGAAAAGATGATGTTCTCATGGCTTTGTAGAACTAGCACTCAAACTATGCAGTACTACAACTCAAGAAAGTAAATTGCATAGTTTTTCTTATCGTCATCCAACAAATGCATTTTTAAAAAAAGAATTATGTGCATTATCAGAAACAAAGTGTCTGATACTAAAAGTAAAACTTCCATTATCAGGGTTAAATGAGTTTCAGGAGCAGTGTTTGGAGCAAACACAGTTCAGAATATCTTTCCCCATCCTTTTCTATCTTTCCTTAAGGTCAACAGCCATTTCGTCTGGCACACCCCCTCCTGCTCTTTCTCATTTGAGAGTGGGCCACTTGTCCAGTTATGTTTCTGAACAAAGCTAGTGGCTGAATTATGGACAATTCAGATGATGATCCTAATAGCCATTTTATTACTCCAAGCATTAAATAGGTATGTGCCTGCCACATTTGATGTCATAAAGTTAGACACAAGTTCATTAATGGGTCATGGAAAATGAAGGCAGGAATATGGATTCCTGCCTCCAACACATTCTTGAAGCCTGTCTTTTCTGTTCTTCCTTTTTACTCTATAAATGCATGTGTGTATAATATATATTTTGACATTGTTTCTGTCCAAGAAGATGCAAAATATCCATGTGTTAAATTTCCTACATTACATGGAGCACAGAAGTATTTATGTTAATCTTTTCACTCTGTTGGCAAAACAAATCTTTAGACCTCTGAAGACATCTTCTAGAAAGAAAATGCATGTATCTTTCATAGTATCACAATGATGAAGTTAAATATGCACTGCATACTACACAATGTGTATAAGTGTATTTTCCTGAAGGTGTTTTGTAATTTGATAAATGCAGCCCTACACAGTGGTGTCTCTCCATAGGAAATAAATACTTGCTATGGAGAACATTGTAGGTCACTGAATAGAGCTGTCTTCAAGGACTGGTTTTTTTATTCATCTCATGGCCTTATTCCTTGGCTCTCTCTGTGTTTTTTCTCAAGGCCTTTTCTTTTTAATTATCTTTCCAGAAAAGAACTCTTGAAGGATTAAAGCAAAGAATGTTTCTGAGGTCTATTTTGGCACCATAGTAGAAGGATGTATGGTTTGTTTACACATTTAGGTTTCTTTTATTTATAGGAATATTTCTTGTTAATATTTTTTGCTGACTTGTTGCTTTGTTTTCTCCTTGCCTTGCTATTTTCCAATTTTTATATATGGTTGGTGGCTAAGAAAGGAGAGAAGATGCAGAATGGGGACCAGCCTCAATTTTAGAAAAGCAATGTCCAGGTCCTGTGACAAATTTCTTTGTGACTTCAGACAACCAATTTAGCCTTTTTTTCATGCAGTTGGAAGAGTTCAATGCACAGCATTGACTGAAGCAGCTAACTGGACTATTGGAAGTAGTACAGGTGATTGGTGACCTACCTGGACACTTCACAGGACACGGGCAATCCATCCAGCTGAACCAGTGCAATAACTCAGCTGCACTGCTTCAGACACCCTGAGTAACCTGAATAGTTCACAAAACTGTGTTGTGCAGACAGCTGTGTCTCAAGTTAACAAGGTGATAAATTGAGCACTTCCTGAGAAGGTGGAGAAAAATTGAGAAATACTTAGATATTATAATGACAGAACTGATATAAATACTTGAAATAATTTTGTAAAATTTAATTAAGTTCTCTTTGCATAGAGATAGCAGTGAGCTAAAATTCAGCATTCAATTTGTACAATCTTTGAGGATGTTTGCACCTGTGAAGTTGGAATCATGTCCACAGCCATTTTAAATGCTTGTTTTGTTGAGGTGTATGGATGTGCGATTAATAGTCGTTGAAGGAGGAACAGAACAGAGAAATTTGATATTCTGATATATTTTCAGATATATAGAAACCCAGTAAATGTATCACTTCTGCTGAAAGTAGTTTTCTCTTTGCTGTGCTCTGAGAGCTTTACCATTACATTACTCAGTTCTAGAACAAGTGAAAATGTATGAAAAACAGTGTTTGTTTTTTTTTGTTTATTTAGTGAATAAAGAATCTATTAGGATTAATCAAATTTTTGAACCCAATGAGGTCAAGAGGACTTAAATCAACTGCACAAGAACTAGCCCTTTTTGTATGAATCAGGATTCAGTGGTTGAAAATGTATCTACCCCTCTCTAAGGGGACAGTATACGAGTTTATATTCCTAACTAAACATGCTAAATTAACACTTTCTTTCTTTATTAGGTGCTGAGAAATCCTGGTGATTTTTTTCAAACTGTTTCAGATAAATTTAAAATCAGAAATTAGAAAAAATTTTGCTGGTTCTGACAGCCACTGAGATTTATAGCCAGTAAAAACAAAACAAAAACAAACAAACAAACAAAAAACCACTCCTTTGGAGAATCATTGCTATTTTCATAGCAAATTATTTTCATGAAGCTAGATTAAAGAAAATTGAAAATCTACAGCAAATTCTATGGTTTTGTAAGATATCCAAAATGTTGTGTTTTTTTTTTTCTTGACGTTTTTTTCCTTGTGTCAGTAGGGACAATTTCTCTCACATGCTTAATCTCAATCTTCTAAACAGAAGGCAGATAATTTATCTAAAAGGATAAAAAGTCTTTGATTAATAACCATGGGAATTGCAGGTATTAAAATCACCCCCAAGTGACCCCATATTGTTCCGTGAATCCATCAGAAACTTATTCTGAATTACAAAGAAAAATTAATTAAAAAGTATAAGGACTACAGAGCTCAAATAAAGTATGCTCCCCTGAGTTCATATGAAGATCTATATGCATGCAAAATGTCATAAAATCAGATTTAATTTACAGTATAATTTTTTTCTTCAACAACAAGAGGAATACAAGAACAGCATTTTTTTATTATTTTAGGGTTTTTTTTATTATTATTATTTCTACTGAGTTTTCCGTAAGAAACTTACCTGTTACAAAGACTCTTGCATTAATGTCAGAGACAGAGGGATAAGAGAAAAGAACCAAATGCCATTTCAGTAGATGGAATTGTTGTAATAGGTGAACCCCATCTGGGATAGTTCAATAAGACAGTAAACCATAATGCTCTTGTCTTGGTTTGAATGAATGAGCTAAACTTCAAATAAATTGAAAGGAACTTAACATTTTTTTGCAAATTTTGCTTATGTACATCACATGTTTGTCCTAATGTTATACATATTTTGTTTATATTTGCTCTTCTCAGTTTTTTTACTTTTCTTAGTAGGTCATGGTCATGTCTTCAAATGCTTTTAGATATTCAGGGATATAACTAGGTGCCACAAATTTCTGTCTCCCATCTCCTATGCCTCTTGCTTCAACATCGGCCAGGTATGGTTCTCAGAACTGCTCAGTTGCAATAGTGTGTGATCAAGTTGTGTATGTGTGTATGAAGATTGCTATGGGCTTTATAGTCTAGTTTACTTTGGGGCCTTGTAAGAAAAAGACAGACTAAAAGTGATGCCTGTCTTGCATCTTTGTGTTCTCAAGCATCTTTAAAAATCTTGGACACACACCCATCTGTCAAATCAGTTTGGCTTGTGAGTTGCTGTGAGGTTGGTCTTACTGAGGAAAGAACTTGTTTAAACCCACCTTGCCCAGGCATTCCAAATGCGAGTCTTTAAGTGCTGTCCTGTACAAAAGGTGGCATCTTGATTCTGGGTAATTAAAGCTAATGAGTCTTAATACCTAAAAGTGGTTAAAGTTACCTATGTGATGAGCTACCTGTATAGCACAGAATCGTGGAAGATCTGAGGTGGGAAGGTACTGCTGGAAATTGTCTAGCAAAATCCCCTGTGCAAGCAGGGTCACCTACAACAGCAGATTACTCAACAGGTCCAGTCAGGTTTTGGATAGCTCCAAGGCTAAAGACTCCACAGCCTATCTCAACCTGTGCCAGTGTTTGACCACCTCCACTGTAAAAAACAGTTTTTATATGTTTAAGTGGAATTTTCTGTATTTCAATTTGTGTACATTGCCTTTTGTCCTGTCACTGGGCACTAAACAGTCTGTCTCCCTCTTTTCATTCCCTCTCATAAGTATTTATGAACATTCATAACATCTCCCCTGAGCCTTCTTTTCTCGAGGCTGAACAGGCCCACCTCTATCAGCCTCTATTTGTATGACAAGTACTCTAGTCCTTTAATCATCTCTGTGGCCCTTTGCTAGACTCTCCTGTATGTCCATGTCTCTAACATACTGGGGAGTCTAAAACAGAATCACAGAATCACAGAATCGTCTAGGCTGGAAGAGATCACCGAGTCCAAGCTCTGACCTAACACTAACAAGTCCTCCACTAAACCATATCACTAAGCTCTACATCTAAATGTCTTTTAAAGACCTCCAGGGATGGTGACTCAACCACTTCCCTGGGCAGCCTATTCCAATGCCTAATAACCCTTTCACTAAAGAAGTTCTTCCTGATATCCAACCTAAACCTCCCCTGGCGCAACTTTAGCCCATTCCCCCTTGTCCTGTCACCAGGCACGTGGGAGAATAGACCAACCCCTACCTCGCTACAGCCTCCTTTAAGGTACCTATAGAGAGCGATAAGGTCACCCCTGAGCCTCCTCTTCTCCAGGCTGGACAATCCCAGCTCCCTCAGCCGCTCCTCATAAGACTTGTTCTCCAGACCCCTCACCAGCTTGGTCGCCCTTCTCTGGACTCTCTTGAGCACCTCCATGTCCTTCTTGTAGCGAGGGGCCCAAAACTGAACACAGTACTCAAGGTGCGGCCTCACCAGAGCCGAGTACAGGGGCAACATCACTTCCCTAGACCTGCTGGCCACACTGCTTCTTATACAGGCCAGGATGCTGTTGGCCTTCTTGGCCACCTGGGCACACTGCTAGCTCATATTCAGCCGACTATCAACCAATACTCCCAGGTCCTTCTCGGCCAGGCAGCTTTCCAGCCACTCATCTCCCAGCCTGTAGCTCTGCTTGGGGTTGTTGCGCCCCAGGTGCAGGACCCGGCACTTGGCCTTGTTGAACTTCATACAGTTGACCTCAGCCCATCGCTCCAGCCTATCCAGATCCTCCTGCAGAGCCTTCCTGCCCTCGAGCAGATCGACACACGCACTTAGCTTGGTGTCATCTGCAAACTTACTAAGGGTGCACTGGACGCCCTCATCCAGATCATCGATAAAGATATTAAAGAGGACCGGCCCCAGTACCGAGCCCTGGGGGACTCCACTAGTGACTGGCCTCCAACTGGATTTGACTCCACTCACCACAATTCTTTGGGCCCGGTTATCCAGCCAGTTTTTAACCCAATGAAGCGTATGCCAGTCCAAGCCATGAGCAGCCAGTTTCTTGAGGAGAATGTTGTGGGAAACGGTATCAAAAGCCTTACTGAAGTCAAGGTAGACCACATCCACAGCCTCTTCCTCATCTGTTAAGCATGTCACTTTGTCATAGAAGGAGATCAGGTTCGTCAAGCAGGACCTGTCTTTCATAAACCCAATGCTGACTGGGCCTGATCGCCTGGTTGCCCTGTAAGTGTCGCGTGATGACACTCAAGATAATCTGCTCCATGAGCTTCCCTGGCACTGAGGTCAAACTAACAGGCCTATAGTTCCCCAGGTCTACCATACAGCCCTTCTTGTAGATGGGCGTCACGTTTGCTAGCCACCAGTCGACTGGGACCTCCCCTGATAGCCAGGACTGCCGATAAATGATGGAAAGTGGCTTGGCCAGCTCCTCCGCCAGTTCTTTCAGTACCCTCGGGTGGATCCCATCCGGCCCCATCAACTTGCGCACATCCAAGTGTTGTAGCAGGTCGCCAACCATTTCCTCGTGGATAGTGAGGGCCACACCCTGTTCCCCATCCCCTTCCACCAGCTCAGGGTACTGGGTATCCAGAGAACAACTGGTCTTGCTGCTAAAGACTGAGGCAAAGAAGGCATTGAGCTCCTCAGCCTTTCACTCATCTTTTGTAACTAAGTTTCCCCCCACATCCAGTAAAGGATGGAGATTCTCCTTAGTCCTCCTTTTTGTGTTGATGTATTTGTAAAAACATTTTTTGTTATCTTTAACGGCAGTAGACAGATTGAGCTGCAGATGAGCTTTGGCCTTTCTAATTTTGTCCCTGCACAGCCTCGCAACATCCTTATAGTCCTCCTGAGTGGCCTGCCCTCTTCTCCAAAGATTATAAACCCTCTTTTTTCTCCTAAGCTTGAGCCACAACTCTCTGTTCATCCAGGCCAGTCTTCTTCAGCGCCGGCTCGTCTTTGGGCACGTGGGGACAGACCGCTCCTGAGCCATTAAGATTTCCTTCTTGAAGAGTGCCCAGCCTTCCTGGACTCCTCTGCCCTTCAGAACCACCTCCCAAGGGCCTCTGCCAACCAGTGTCCTGAACAGCTCAAAGTCAGCCCTCTGGAAGTCCAATACAGCGGTTTTACTGGTCCCCTTCCTGACTTCTCCAAGAATAGAGAACTCTACCATTTCGTGGTCACTCTGCCCAAGACAGCTCCCGACCACCACATCTCCCACCAGTCCGTCACTGTTTGCGAACAGAAGGTCTAGCGGGGCACCTCCCCTGGTAGGCTCACTAACCAGCTGCGTCAGGAAGCTATCTTCCACACTCTCCAGAAACCTCCTAGACTGCTTTCTCCGGGCTGTGTTGTGCTTCCAGGATATGTCTGGGAAGTTGAAGTCCCCCACGAGAATGAGCGCTGACCATTTTGCAACTTCTGCCAGCTGCCTGTAGAACTCCTCATCTGTCTCATCCTGGTTCAGCGGTCTATAACAGACCCCCACCAGGATGCTTGCCTTGTTGGCCTTCCTGCTGATCCTAACCCATAGGGACTCAACCTTGTCATTCCCAGCCTGGAGTTCCACAACATCAAAACAGTCTCTAATATAGAGAGCCACACCACCACCCCTTCTGTGCTGCCTGTCCCTTGACATAGCACTCCAGTGCTGAGTATAGGGGAAGGATCACCTCCCCTGACTGTTTGCAACACTCTTAAAAACCCAGGAGGCTGTTGGCTTTCTATGTTGCATGGGTGCATTTATGTCTCATGTTCAGCTTGTCCATCAGGATCCCCAGGGCCTTCTCTGCAAAGCTACTTTTCTGCTGGTCGGTTCCCAGCAAGTACTGGTGCTTGAGGTTATTCCTCCTAAGATGCAGGACTGCACTCTTTGTTGAACTTCATTACGCCCTTGTCAGCCCATTTCTCCAGCCTGTCCAGGCCACTCTGGATGGCAGCACAACACTCAGGCACTGCTGCCGGTTTTGTATTGTCTGCAAACTTGCTGAGGGTGCACTCTGGTCCCAATGACCGGATATTATTGAAGGTATTACAGTAACAGCCCCAGTACTGACTTCTGGGGTACACCATTACTGCCACTAATCACAACAGTACGAGCCTCAATAAGAATATATTTGTGTCTTGTACTAGGGTAAGGGTTTAACTGCTGGAGTTAAAAAGCAAGGAAGTTTGTTTAGGTTAAGTATTACTGGATGAATTCAACAATTCTTTGCTTGCAAAGCTTAAAGATTATAAACACATATAGCAACAGCCTGTATTATTTTTTTGTCAATGCTGTCATTTATTTTCTGAGAAAAGTGGTACTTTGGAAGCATGCTAATTCAGAAAATATAGGCATAAAATTTTTATCAAAACAGGTGCTATTTATATAAGCAAGAAATGTGATTTCGTTCTTTTTTTCCCTTTTTTTTTTTTTTCACTAGCCCAGCCTGAACCCAGATCAAGTTTATTTTCATTCCTTATGCTGTTTGCTGTAATTCCTATCTGGATCTATTGTAACGATGGTTATAGTTATAAGGACTCATATACTCTCTCATCCTTACATTGAATAATATTTTGCACATGCAGTCTCACTGAAACTGAAGAAAACCGCTTGTGGAGTAAGTTGTTATTCAAGAGAAGCCAAAAGGGCAGAATCTGGCCCACCCTTAATAATTTAGGGCTAGAGTGCGCCACAAGGATGCAGCTCATATGAATTAGCAGCATATTGTACCATCCCAGGAAGTGAAGGCATGTGCACCTTAATTGCTACTTATCTTTGAGGTCAGCAGTACTCTGTGGACATGTAGTTCCATCAATATACTGCTGGCTGGTTCTAGCAGATTGGAAAGTGGAGAACAAATCATAAGTTTTACCCAGACTACAACCATTTGAATGCTCTCCACTTTTTAATCAGAAGGAAAATCCGTGGTTGCAAAAATCCTTTTACTTTGGAGGCATATTCTGGGTGCCCCAGGCTAAGCCATGCTGAGTTTTAACAGGGGTTCTAACTTGCTGGTGTAAGGAATATCTGTAACATCTGGTGCACTGATCATCTCATGCAAAGAAATGAAAAAGTTTTCTGTATGTGAGTTATCTAGCTAGGTACATGCTAGCATATCATCTGTCACGAGGTCCATCAGGTTACACAGGCCACCTATGTGACTTCCAGAAGGATACAGAATATATCATCTGCCCTCTCCTCACTGTTCCTGGTTTTCTAACCAGTCCTCATCAGTTCCAATGAACGAATTTCCTCATTGTGAACCCATGGTAGTGTTTGATTGTGGCAACAATCCTGAATGGACCTAGGATGACACCAGGTCCCAGAAAGCTGGATACGTGACATCACCCACAACATCCTCCTTGAGATCTATTCTCTGCCCCCAAATCAACCTACTCATACTGTTAAGAATAGGCCAGTAAGGAACAGTGGATGGATGGGAATGACTTATAAATCAGTCATGTTTCCTTTTCTTTCATCTTTGTATTAATGGGCAAATAAATTACTGCAGGTTCAAAAGGCTGTAAATATTTGGCCTGCTGAGCTCTCAGTGTGGGGAAAAGGAGGTAAACAAAATTAAAGTTACATGCATTACCTTCCCTTTTTTTCTCCCTGACTTTTTCTTCCTGTGAGGAAAATTTGTCTGTAGAAGGCAAATACAACTAGGCTTTCTGATGGAGGATCAGGTGCATCAAGCATTTGCCCATCTTGAAGCAGCACCTTTGAACTGGAAAATGTTTCAATGGCAGCTCCTTCTCTTAAAAATTGTAGACTCCAGTAAGGAGGACAAGGACAAAGACAAAGACAAGGACAGGGGCAATGGCAAAGGCAAGGAGAAGGAGAAGGAGAAAGAAGAAGGAGAAGGAGAAGGAGAAGGAGAAGGAGAAGGAGAAGGAGAAGGAGAAGGAGAAGGAGAAGGAGAAGGAGAAGGAGAAGGAGAAGGAGAAGGAGAAGGAGAAGGAGAAGGAGAAGGAGAAGGAGAAGGAGAAGGGGAAGGGGAAGGGCAAGGGCAAGGGCAAGGGCAAGGGCAAGGGCAAGGGCAAGGGCAAGGGAAAGGGCAAGGGAAAGGGAAAGGGAAAGGGAAAGGGAAAGGGAAAGGGAAAGGGAAAGGGAAAGGGAAAGGGAAAGGGAAAGGGAACTTCTACATTTTGAGGATTAAGCATCAAACCAACAAAAACAAATATTTACTCAAGACAGAAGAGATAGCAGCCGCCTGAAGCACTTTACTTGGATTTTCTAAGTGCTAAAAATAATGCTGTGAGTTTGAATCTAACTCAAGTTAACTACAAAACACAAAAATGTAATTGTTTCAGCTGCAAAACAGTTGTGTTTCTTATGAAACTTTGTCTTTGCTGTTTGTCTCTGCAGCACTGCAGCCCATCGCCTGCCCCAGAGCAGGCTGCGATTAGAGGCAGTCTTCTGAGCCATCTGGAAAAGTAAACTCCAATAGAGTGAAGCCTGAGGCTTTGCTGCAGAGCATAAAAAGCTTTCCCCAACTCAAAATACAGTCCCAGCTTCCATAGAAAGTCCATTCCTCTGCAGTCAATTATTGTTATATAACAATCAGTTGACTGTTTCTCCTGTATATCAAACTCAGCTTTTAGAGATCCTTGCTCAGATGACTCTGAACAATAGTAATTTACTGGATGTGCCTTGGCAGCCTCCCTCTAAATCAGCACAAAGAAACAGTCTCTCTCTTTTTCTCAGTATGGGCACTACTGTGTTTTGGTACCACATAGTCATTTTCACTACTTATTTTATATTGCTTTTGAATGAGTCCATGAATCCAGAACATTCTACACTTATTTCTTTCTGCAGCATCAGCATTTTAATATATCGAACTGGCAGTAATATGTTGGCTTTCATTCCAGGAGCCTGATTGTGAAAACCACGGCTGTACGGATGAGGCCAGTCACCTGGGGAAGTTCACCTGAAGTCTGGCATGGAGATCCTGCACAATCTGTGCTGTACCATCCTAGCTGAATATTTTGGCTTCAATTCTCTGTGGGGAAACAGAGGCACAGCAATGCTAAATGGCACATCCTGATTTTGTGTATTTGCTCCCTGTTGGAAGTAGGACAGATAAGAGCTCCTATTAAAATTGCTTCAGTTTTGCACTGATCTGTTTGAATCTTCAATAGTTTTAATCCTCAGCATCACATAAATCTTTTGTAGGACTCTACCTTTAGGAGATAAGGATGTTTTATCTGACGGCAACTCAGTCCAGATTAGTGCCTAGCACCTCTTTAAAAGCAGTAGTAACTTTCAGTTCAGCATGAGCTAAAAGCAACTTGCAAACCTTTAACAGCAAGGTAACACTGAGATAATCAATATTAATGTACTGAATAGCATGGGTTCATCCTACAATAGGATTTACAGACTCTGGATCTCCCCTTCCTTAGGAAATACCTTAGCCCTGGCCTACAATCCAAATGACAGGCATCACTGTGTCCCAGAAAGCTGTGTTTTAAAAGAATCTCTTCTGCCTGGGTTGATGTTTGGCCTCAGAATACAAAAAAAAAGTTCTGTGTCCCAACTGGGTGGAAGAGATTTACCTTTGAACAGGGTACAGAAATCTCAGGTATCCCCCTGTGTCTAGTGTTTCCTATTCATCAGTGGTGGGTGGCCAGTTTTTGAGATATGTAGCATTTTTTTTTCTTTTTTATGGATGAAAGTGAAGATGCAACTGACTGCACCAAGTCAACCCACAGGGAAGCCATCTCCCAAGTTTTATCTTTTTGAGTTACCTTACCACAGACAGGGGATTGTTCTTTCAGTTCTTCAGGTAGAAAGCATCTGGGTAATCTCTCTGTATATTCCTAAATTGTATTAAACATAGTCAAGCATACAAATATACTTATAAAGTAAATAGACTTATTTCATGTTTTGAAAATGCACATGACTGTAGCCCGTTGCTGCTATGGTAATGTGAGACTCATCTTTTTTCTCTGTTTTCGCTTATCCTTATGCTCCACTGGTTTCAATGTTACAGTGTAAAGAACAAATGTCTTTATATTTGTCTGGTACATCCTGTTGGCTGTCTGTGACACGCATATACAAGCAGAATTAAAAATGATCATGAGCAGGGCAAAATTTCAACTTCAGTATTGCCCTGAGCTTTGTCATGATGCAGGTCTTACAACTGTTTGGTTCTCTCAGACAATTACCAAACATTTTGTTAAACTGCCTATCATGTTTGTACACTAGAAATGACTAGGCATAAAAGAAAGAGAGACAATGAATTACATATAAAACAGAATGTAAGTTGCTGATGTGGAATTTTCCAATTCAGCATGAAAATCCTATTTGGATATTTATAGGAGCAGAAATAATACAACTTGGAGAGTTTTCTAGTGGGTGAAAAAATCATTAGACTTGTTTCTTCTTTTCCATGTACTTAAGTTCCATCAATCCCATTTCTGTTCTTCAAAGGAGGTGTTTATCTAAAAGTGTCTGAGCCAAAAGACTTGCATAAAAAAGATGTAGGGTGTTTTGTGTTTTGTGAGTATTTTTATTATTATTTTTATGTTCTTATTGTTTTACTGACTTAGGAACTATTTTAAGAGACTGACAAAAATGAATACCCTTGTGGAATGAACTAGATTTACATAAACTCACCTTGTACAAGAAAGAATTGAAGATTGTACAATATAATGCCTAGATCTCCTAGATCTGTGTTTGAATATTCCAATATACTCTATTGAAACTACGTTCTCTGAATTCCTAGATTTGAACTCAAGCTTGATGATTGGATGTGGCAAATTGCTTTGTTTTGTGTAAGTCCAAAGATAATTTCCAAAGCCATCAGAGGTTAATGACAAATGATTTCAGTTCAGGCAAGGGCTTCACAAAGGTAAAATACAACCAGGAAAAAACAAGGTGATTAGCAATTCAGCTTGTAATGTTTCATGTCATGTTGATAGTGTAATAATTATAAAAAGGTTTTTTTTTGGATGTTCCAACACCTCCCCCTCCCTGCCCTCCAAAAAATTATATGAAAAAAAAAAAAAAGTGGCAAAAATACATTTTAGGAGAAAGAAAAAATTGGCTTTATAATTTAGGCTGTTGTTGATTAATTTACCTACCTGGTGATTTTTTACCTATTTAGACATGAATTCCACTGATATTTTCTTCAGTGCTTATAGTAAGCAGATACACAACTTATTACACAGTTCGAGAGAAGTCTTCTTGTTTTCCCCCAACACACCAGAACGTTCTCAGATACAGGCCAAAACTGCAATGTTCCCAGGCATTCCCAGAGCTCAGTATATAACTCTGTATTGAGTTTACATGGCAAGGGCTTGGTAGCAGGGGTGCTGCCCATGGCAGATCAGAGCCAGCTCCAGCCGGTTCCAATAGGACCTGCCGCTGGACAGAGACGCTGGTTGGGCCTCTGGGAGAGCAGACTGAAGGAAGGGGGGGAAAAACAAACAACTGCGGTGCAACAGCAGCTGGGAGAGAGGAGTGAGAAGCAGCCCTGCAGCCCCCCAAGTCAGTGCAGCAGGAGGGCAGGAGGTGCTCCAGACAGGCAGCAGCAGTTCCCCTGCAGCCTGTGGAGAGGCCCCTGGTGGAGCAGGCTGTCCCCCTGCAGCCCATGGGTCCCACACGGAGCAGATCTCCACGCTGCAGCCCGTGGAGGAGCCCCCGGTGGAGCAGGTGGATGTGGCCTGGAGGAGGCTGCGGCCCATGGAGAGCCCCCGCAGCAGCAGGCCCCAGGCCGGAGCTGCAGCCCGTGGAGAGGAGCCCACACAGGAGCAGGGGGTCTGGGGGGAGCTGCCGCCCGTGGGGGACCCGTGCTGGAGCAGGTTGCTCCTGGGGGATGGACCCCGTGGTACGGAGCCGTGTGGGAGCAGTTCTTGAGGAGCTGCTGCCTGTGGGCAGCCCCCGCAGGCTCAGTTCGGGAAGGACGGCATCCCGTGGGAGGGACCCCACGGGGAGCAGGGGCAGAGAGTGACCGTGAAGGAGCGGCGGAGATGCAGCATCAGGGACTGACCGCAGCCCCCATTCCCTGTGCAACTCGGGGGGAGGACATAGAAGATGGCAGATGGGGGGGAAGGTATTTTCTTTTAGTTTCTCACTCTGTTATTAATAGGCGATAGAATAGATTAATCTCCCTATGCTGAGTCTGTTTTGCCTGTGATTTGCCAGTGATTGGTGTGTGATCTCCGTGACCTTGGGAGAAGTGTGCCCATACGAACCTAATGAGGTTCAACAAGTCCAAGTGCAAGGTGCTGCACCTGGGTCAGGACAATCCCAGACATGAGAACAGACTGGGAGAAGAGCTCACTAAGAGCAGCCCTGCAGAGAAGGACTTGGGGGTTCTGGTGGACGAAAAGCTCGACATGAGCCAGCAGTGCGTGCTTGCAGCCCAGAAGGCCAACTGCATCCTGGGCTGAATCACCAGAGGAGTGGCCAGCAGGTGGAGGGAGGGGATTGTCCCCCTCTGCTCTGCCTTCTTGAGGCCCCACCTTGAGTGCTGCATCCAGGTCTGGGGCCCCCAGCACAAGAAGGATGTTGGGCTATTGGAACGAGTCCAGAGGAGGGCCATGAAGATGATCAGAGGGCTGGAGCACTTCTTCTGTGAAGACAGGCTGAGAGAGCTGGGGATGTTCATCCTGGAGAAGAAAAGGGTCTGGGGAGACTTTATAGTGGCCTTTCAGAACCTAAAGAGGGCTTATAAAATAGATGGAGAATGATTTACACAGGCAGATAATGGGGCCGTGGGCAACCTGATCTAGTGGGTGGTGTCCCTGCCCATGGCAGGGAGAGTAGAACTAGGTGATCTTTAAGGTCCCTTCCAACCCAAACTCCATGTTTTTATGACCTTCACAATTATTCTTTTTTTTTTTTTTTTATCATATTTTCTTCCTGTCCTTTTGAAGAGGGGGAGAAAGAGGGCAGCATGGCTGTGCTTAACTACTTAGCGGTACAAAACCACCACAACCTTAGTAATGCCAGCCACAGACTGTAGTGAAAGAGGTATTTTTTATAAGGTTTTTATTTTTCACAGGGATGAATGCTGTGAAATGCTAGCATTTCTTTTCTTGTAACAACAGAGGAAATTCAGGAAGGTGGATGGGAAGAACAGTGCTCTCCTGCTTCAGGTCTGTGTCATCTGGCATTCATGCAGCTGGGGGTGAATAGGATATCTGCATTGTAACAGTGACAACTGTAGTGTAAAAGCCAAAATTCTTCTGCAGTGCCTTCTTCTGGGATTTCAATGGACACTGGATCTGGCCTCTGTATACAAGTCCAATCTGATGTGGACTCCTCTGAGTGAAGCAGTTTAATTAGTCTAATTATATAGTGGGATAGATATTTTCAAAGTACATAGGGACAGGAGTGTGCATCCCCTCATCAGTCTTGCTGCGCATTAGTGGAACGTGTTTATCCATCCTTGCTGCTCCCACCAATGCCTTTGAACTTCCCCCATTAATACTTGTCCTCAGTTCCAGCTGAGCTTTCTTGAAACCTATTGCTTGGAGTAAACGCCACACCTGGAGATCCAAAATAAGGCTCAGTTCTTTGCTCCCTCAAGTCATCTATGCATTGGTGTATTTCTAAAACCAAACTCATGAGAGAGAATTCTACAAATTACACCGTGATATTTTTGAAGGCTGTTAAAGGATTTTGCAAAAATATTTGGGGATTTATGCTTCATGAACTATGTAATCTCAAATTAAATATATACTGTATTAAGGCATCAAAGCAGCAGCTTTAATCTGTTTTCCCTGTTTCAATAGTTTAAGAGCTGAGTCTTATCAAAAACAGTCACTGCTAATGACAGCCTAACATTCGCTATATATTTTCAATTATTTTTTCCTCCTGTATTTATCTTTCATAACCTATTTAACCTATTTGTAAAGAGTGACAGTTTGGCTGGTGCCTGAAGGAGAGGGAGTGCAAACTCACTTGTTTTGTACAGCCAGCTTACATATTTAAAAGTCTGTACTGTGGAAGTGGTATGTGATGATACTACAGAAAAACAGTGACTGCAGAATGAATCAAATGGAACTTCTTTAATTGCTACTCTACATATATTAGAGTGATTAAATATATACATGGCTATGTGTTAATTTGTCAGGGCTGTTTTATTTTGTTTGTTTGTTTGTTTCCTTAGCTTTGGGATAGGTGGCATTGAAATTTGTATGGTAGCAAAAGCAATCGTTGATTTTTGTACTGATATGATTTTCCCCCAACCAAAGAGCTGGCAAGCAAGCAAGCCTTTCTTCAAGAGGACTGTGGGGCATTTAAGAGGGTAGGAAAGGCTCAGTTCCTTGCTTTACAGCATCCTCAAGTACGTAGTGAGTCACAGTTGAAATACATACTGCACAGCTCCTGGAGTATGTTTTCCTGCCTATTTGAGGAGGCAGAGGGCTGTATGGGGCACTATGCAGAGCCTGGGCAGTGCAGAATACTTTGTAAGTTTGGTGTTTTATGTTTAATGTCTTTAAAAAAGTGAACTAGGAAAACTTATGAAGATATGTGAAGGAAAAATAATTTTATGGAAGAACCAAGGGACTTTACCCTTGTTTTTACATCAGGCATATGCTGATGTATTTCAAGCCCCAGTATCATTTTAAAAATATAAATGTAGAGACTGCATGATTAGAGAATAAAATCCTGTTCTCTTGTCTGTAATTTTTCTTTTGTTTGGCTCAACTTTAATGAGGGTGAACTTTTGTTCATTTTGTTCTGATTCTGTTTTGATGATGTTGTATAGTACCCCAAGCACCTCAGTCATGCCAGTAGGGTTTTATAAATAAGTTATTAATTATTATTTACATATATTAAAAAAGAGAACAGCTGCAGAAGGAAAAATGATCTTCCTACTTAGAATTGCTTTCATAGAAGTCCGATTAGTAATACGTTTCATGAATTTTTAACTACTTTTAATATGATTTAACAGCAGGAATCAAGCTGAGAAGCCATCATCATGGGATCTGTCTTCTCTCTAGTAGCAAGCCCTCTGCAGGTCACAGATGGTCTGTGGGCCAAAGTTTCAGAACCAAAGCACTAATCAATCAGGAGAAGTAAGACAGCACTATCAATCATTTTGGAGAGCTCATTCTTTCACTCACAGAGCTCTGACATTGGTTTCTCTTTAAAAAGAATAGCCCCTTTAAGAAATACTTTAAAAAGCAATTGTCTGTTCTCAGTGGAACAAACTTTTATATATGTCAAAGTTTCTCTGTGGAGAAAGATGACTTTTTTCAAACCCAGACCAGAAATGAATGAGGAGAAATGCTGCTTTATAGCATGCAACCCTGCCAATGTATGACAGCAGAAGAAGCTCCTAGTCAGCTCAAGACACCTGTTTCACAAAGTTCTTGTGGAAGTCACTGTTTGGCTCACTAGGAAATGAAAGGGAAACGTTGTGCGGGGGAGGGGGGAAAGGCTAGTATGTTATGAACTATCCCACCACAAGCTGGTCCAGCACAATTATAAACCATGAAAAATAATGGACCAGAAAAGAAAGGAATAAGCAACAGAAACAAAGGAAAAAAAGAAAGGGGGGGGGGGGGGGGGGAGGGGTTCAAAAAATAGAAAGCATTAGATGTATTCATGAGAATAAAAACAATTTCCATTCTTTTTCCTCTTCCTCTTCCTTTTTCTTTTTTCTTTCTTCTTTTTCTTTTTTCTTTCTTCTTTTTCTTTTTTCTTCTTTTTTCTTTTTTCTTTTTCGTCTTTTCCCTTTCCCCTTCCCCTTCCCCTTCCCTTCCCTTCCCTTCCCTTTCCTTTCCTCTTCTTTCTTCTTTCTTCTTTTTCTTCTTTTTCTTCTTTTTCTTTCTTTCTTTTTCTTTCTTTTTCTTTCTTTTTTTTTTTTTTTCCCCCAGAGACTATCTGAAGTGTTCTAAGACTATCAGTTCAATGGCTTCTTTCTACCTGACCTTCAGTTTGGTCTTGTACGCGTAGCAAGGCAACTAGCAAATACTTATTCTTCCATCAGAAATGGAGAAAAAAAAATTGACCTGATACTACAGTGGGTATGGCTTGGAATCTCACGGCAGTAAGGAGTCATATTTTACATACACATTGCAATCCCTATGCTGCCATTGCCTCCAGTCCTTGTCTACGTACCTGGCTTCCTGCTGGTGATGCTTTTAACCAGATTAGAGGGGATTTGAATCCAACAGAATATTTTGAAGTTTGGGACACCTGCCATATTATTTTATTTTAATTTTAAATGGCTCTTGCCAGCAGGGTGCACAATGGACACAGCCCACTTTGACACTTTGTTTTGTCATGCAGTAGCCTGATCTGAGAATCTGAATTGAAAGTAGAACATTTATTTGCAAAACTTTTAAAACTAGAGTGCCAACAGGCCACCCAGGAAGGAAGGTGGCTACCTACAGCTGCTCATTGCACACATGCTCTAGTGCTAGCTGGGAGGGAAATTTCAATGTCTCTCCTGCCAGGATATCCATTCTGCATTGTGCTTTGAAGTTTGACAGTCAAGAGGAGCAGGGAATAGGCAGGCTGTCAGCAGAATTATTCAGGAATGACAGAGCTTCCCAATCTGTTGCTTCTTTTTTTCCCTTCACTGGTAGGATTTCTGTACATCCTTCAACATAATGGGAGAAAACAGTTGAATCTGAGTGTCCATACTAGGATGGACAGGCTGTCCAGGATATTCAGGTTGTCTGACCAGGCAATTTGAGAAAACTTACTGAAAAATTACCTACATGTTCCCTGAAAGGTAATATCCTTTCCTTCTCCCTCTCTTTCTTTCTCTCTCTCTCTCACACTGTATGGTCACCATGTATTTTAGATAACCCAGACCCATTTTTGAAATGCACACTTACACTGTTTCAAAAAGCCCTACACTATTAGTCTGCATGTCTGTTTTGAAAACTGATAATGCTTTACATTTTGCTTTTGGTTTTTCTTTGGATGGTGAAGATGCATTCCTTACTTTATTTTTTTTTTTTCCATCGTCAGTCATTTTACTGGCAAGATCCAAGGGACAAGGACAGTGGTATACAGAAACAGGATTGGCTGCCCCTGTATTTTCATTGGGATTGTGTCCCCAATGCCACATTAGCTCTGAATCAGCCATTCAATGTCAGGAACATGGAGTGTGCACAAAAATGATAGACATCAAACATTTTCATTGGCTTTGACTGCAGAAACATTTTGCTTTCTGAAAACTGAATGTTGAGTCACATTGACCTGAGAGGGTTCTGCTATGCCAAGAAATTTTTCCATGGGTCTGTTGTCCTGAAAGTATATTTCCAGGAGGAATTAGTAATCTGAATGTGTTTCTTTTAGTTATTTCACCTGCCTAACCTTAATTACCCGTAGGAGAGATCCAGAGCATAGAGGGAAACCTTTGGTACCTTTCCTAGGAGAGCCTGAAGAAGAGGGCTGAGCTTTGCCCTGCAGCCATTGCCTACTTCTATATGTTCCCACATCAATAACTAAAAGGGTGCAAACCCAGTCGGCCACCAGGGCAGCAGCATATCTTCCCACTAATGAGAGTGACCTTTCCACCCACAGCTTCACATGACTGAAATCGGGGAAAATTAGTTTATTCAAATCAGAACTTATATAAGTGGTGATGCTAGAGCTGAAATTCTTGCTCATAGTGTGATGAATACATTGTGGATCTATTTGAAAAAAAAAATGTAGAAATCAGACAGAAGATAAAAGGACTGCAACTGAACCAGCTAGATCCTCTGTAGTTTCTGACAGATAGGTGAAGAATAATGATGTCTCCAAGGTGTCTGTCCTTCCGTTTGGTGAATTACACATTTAACTGGAAAAATCACCGCTGCTGAACTAAAGGCCCTGCTGCTTAAACAGTTTACAAAGGCCCTTAAAATTATGGACAAGAACATAGTTTTGTGAAGAAAGGGAGACTGCTGTGTGGGTTGAAGGGTAATGTTTAAAAGCTTTGCACATCCCAAAGCAGCCACGTCACTTTTCATTGGCTGTTATACTGAAGCTTAGAAAGGGACATTGAGATCTCAGTTATCTATCTGTCTAACTATCTAATAATCTGTTCCATACTAAACACTTACAAAGCAGCTGATATTTATGGAGTGCTTTAAGTGTTTTAAATGTAATGTATGCCACATATATTATTTTATGCAATAAAAATATATTTCCAGATGTGAGAAAAAAAAAACCAACACTGCTAAACGTGCTAAAATTAAATTCTAATGGAATTGTACTACTCTTTCACTTAGGGCTGACACAACCCTAACTTGAAATATAAATGAACAGGCTATTTATCATAAAGGTAAAATGCAACAATGAATTTCAAGATATCAGATTTCATCATTGTTTAAGGGTAAGCTTTAGTAGATTTTTTTTCCACATCTTGCCTTTCAGGAGTTGTCATTTGCAGTTTGCCAGAGGTTGCAAATAGTCTCAGTGTGCATAGCTGGTAAAATGCATCTTGATGGGTTTTGTTTGTTTGTTTGTTTGTTTTTCAGCTGAATAGTTTTTCTTCATTTTTCCCTTCAAATACTTTGAAAAACAACTGCATTGAGTATACAATATAAACTACCTAAACTTCTTTAACTCACATCGTTCAGATATTTCTGTGGTTATACAAGCCATAAATGACTCATCAGTGACAGGAAGGAAAGTGTACTTTGCTTGTCATATTGGTGTTAAATTCTCCAAACTGATCATTTAGAAATTTATAAGAAATTTAATGAGTTTCTTTAGTTGTTTAACAGCAGTGCCCTTATCTGGAATCCTTGGGATCTACTGAATGCCAACAGCCGTATATACTAAAGATTTTCTAAACTCTACACATGGTAAAGTTGTGTCTGACCTTACTGGTTCATGAATATTCAGAATACATAGCATTTTTTCCCTTTAAAATTCAAATTTTCTGTGAGTTCAACTTCACCATGTGTTCAGGGCACTAGAATACATTAAGGGTTATCTTTAGTTGGATGAGTAAAAATGTATTATTATTTTAGTTAAGTATAAAATCTATTGTTTGATGAATTGTCCAAAGCTTACTGTTAAAAAGCAACTCTAAATAAACCAGTACAAACAGAAAATTTTCTTGGGCCAAGGTGAAACAGGAATAGGATTTTAAATTAGATGTTGGCATTTGATGTATGATTCTCAGAATGGCATTCTGGAGGAGCCCCAAGTCAGCTCCATTTTAACCTACTGTTACAAGAGCCAGAAGCTCCCTTTCAATCCTCATGCTGAGAAACAAACCTTCAGTCTCTACATCAGATTTAGAATCCTGCTTTAGACTTTTAGAAATCTCTCTGGATTCTCTGTCTTTCTCCAGTCAAGATCTCCTGAGATGGTTATAAACTTAGAAACTCTGAAAACATAAGCTGATATAATGTGACTATGATTTATTCTTATCATATTTGATAATTCTTGGTAAGTTCATGATGTTTTCCAACAATTCTAAGATCTCTCTATTGAGTCTTTTTCAACTTCACATTCAGTCTGTCTTATATTTATCATAAAGACATTCTCTGTGTTTCTCTGAGTGTAGGGATCAGTGGGGTGGCACCTTTCTCTCTTGTTTGTGGTAACCAAGACACAAGGCAACCTAGTGAGAAAGGTATCTGTGCATGTGGACAGCAAATACTACACTTTAGAGAAGCTATAGAAAGAATCAGTAAGCTCTACAGTTAACTAGCTAGCTTTAGGATAGTGGCATAGCCTAATGTCAGAAGTACAAGGAACATCCAAAGTGTAAACCTGTTCAATGTTGTCAATAGTACAGTACCTTTTATTATATGCATTAAAGCTGCAAAATAAATTGTTAAGATAAAAAGTGCTATTGAGATTGAAGTAATTCTATACTATCCTTTAGACTTCTCTTAATGGAGCCACTTCACCCCAAACAGAGTAATTCACTTAAGTGGAAAGTACTGAAGATGGAGCTGAAAGCAATGACAATTTACATAACATAATTAAAAAAAAAACAAAACACACACACACACACACAAAAAAACACAAAGAAACAAACAAAAAACACCTATGGGTGAGACTCCAAGCAGCAGATACATCAAGAAGAGTAATTGATTTTTTTTTTTTTAGTTTGGTAAACAATTCTGGGGGAATACACATTGCAGAAGTGGTCTGTAAATCACTAGAACAGGGAGGAAAGTTAGCAAGCAGTATTCCTTGACATATATTTATTTGACATTTGATTATTATTTTGGGGAATTCTGCAAACCAATGGACTGATGTGGAACAGTTCTCCAAAGAACTTGGTATTTACTGGCTAAGTTACAGCTGTCTGGCCATACCTCTTGGAGATATCAGTACACGTATGCCAAGACTCTGATTTTCAAAAAGATTTGAGAACCTAATGGGATTTAGACATGTAACTATCCTTGTTATTTTGAACTTGCATTAGGTGCCTTGCCTGCATCTTAGGTGCTAAAGTATCTCTTCAAATGTGATAATACTGTTATGAAGGTTTTCAGGATTTGGTTTAGTGAAGTTAAGACACCAAATTGATATTGAAGTTCATACCTATTAGTGCTGGCCAAATTAATTCCAATAATGTTTGTGGAACCCAAGCAAAAAGGGACACTTGGGTATCCACATAACATTCAGCAAAACAAAAACTGGACAGTCTATTTATGGAGTGTTACTTTGTTTCATTAATCTCATGTTCATGTCACTAAACATCATCCATGTATTCAGAACTAGAATTGCTTGAGTTGGAAGGGGCCTGAAGGGTCACCTGGTTCCCCCCCCCCCCCCCCCCCCCCCAACCATGGGCAGGGATGCCACCCACTAGATCAGGTTGCCCAGGGCCCTATCCAACCTTCCTTTGAACACTTCCAGGGATGGCATCCACAGCTTCTCTGGGCAAATCATATAAATAGATGTTAAATATTATTACATGTAACCACATGCCTACATTTATGGGGACTAAACTGTCCCATACATGTCAGTTTTGTACCTCATATGACCTTTTGCTAGGGCAGGGTAAATGTGGATTGGCACCTGATATGTTAATTAGTTTCTGATTTGTGAATGTGCAGAAAATATTTGGCCTCTTGTGCTTCTACATAAATCAGTTTTCCCATTGACTTGGTCTCCAATTTATCTGTTCTTCACTGTGAATGAATGGGAATATTTTCAGCTGGAATTAAATGAACACAGGTACTATGAACCAAGAGAAAGATGTCTTAAAGTGTGTTACTAATTATTTATACACTTCATCAAAGACCTAGTGCTCTTGCTGTGCAACTCCTAATCCTTGTCTAGCCATGGCCCTATCCATTTTTAACTTTCTCTTTTTTTGTCTGTAATAGTCTTTTAGATAAAAATAATTGGGTACTTAAATATTTCTAAAGCTAGCAATTAAAAAATACTTTATTGCATAACCAATATATCTTGCAATGAACACATTATGGAAAAAGAAGACTGTCAAGTAGTCTACAAATTAGAATCCAAATACAAGTACCATGTCTTCTCATACTCCTTATAAACAGCACAAAACAATATTACTGAAGCCACTGATGAAACAGTAGAAACATGCTCCCTTACCATGAATTCTGTGTTCTGGAAATCTTGAGAAGAGGAAGAAATGGGTTTAAATTGAATGAATCTGTCAGAAAAATCTAAAACTGAGTACATACTGGGGAAACAGATTTTGTGTCCACAATAGAGGGAAGATGAAGAATTGTTGTGTTCTATATGAAGTACATTTATTTGTTGGTTTTGAGTCCACCAGTTGTCTTGCTATACACATAGTTATATTCAACATAAGTTCCTGACCTGGCATGACTGTGTTATTTCAAACTGTTAAGGAAGAAAATTTACCCGTCGATGGCCTAATTGCTATTAGAAAGAAAGAATAATTTGTGATGGGAATGGATTTTGAAACAAGGTGAACTCACTCTCTCACCTTCTGTAAATTGCTGTGGAAAAATTATAACAGACCTAACTGAGGACACGGTAAGGATTTGTGGTAGATAATTATTAATATGAAGTATTCAGACTACATAATGTTCACTTAAAATACCTCAGGTGTTAAACAAAACTTTTTGGAAAGGCTAACAGCTGAAGGCATAATTTTCATTTAACTAAGGTTACGCTACCCAGAGCTCTATAAAGGGCCCTTGATAAGTAAAAGAATAGCAGTATTTAGTCTTGTAATAGGAATATTCAAATGCACTGCAAAGACAGGGACACGAATCCATATCACAGTTGCAAGAGGCACCCAGCAGGTCAAAGCTTGAGTCTGAGAACTGCTTTCAGACTATTAATGCATTTAACTGTTTGTTGCATGGAATTCACAGGAATGGCCTTTGAAGCATTGGCTATAGTCATGTTCCCAGGACCATTGCTTTCTGACCCTAAGACTCTTTTCTACAGAGTAGCTCAGATTCAATGGGAAGGAAAGAGTTTGTGCCCCAGGAATATCTCTTATCCCTTCACCATTATCCTGGCAGTAGCTCTATTTAGCCTGGTAACACATGCTTTCTGGTGACAGGAGCACTGTTGCCTGAGTCTTCTTCAGGCAGAATTGGGGATCAAGGCTGGCTGCCTTCGATTCACTTGGGCATGAAACACAAGGCTGCACTGTGAAAGCAGAGGAAAAGACAGCCCTGCCTCCTCCTGATAGTGCATTGAAACTGCATTGAAACTGTGGACAGAGATGGTCCACAACCACAACCTTAAATAAGTTGAAAATTTGAAGACATATCCTTTTGCTTAGAATTTTAACTGGCAAACCTTCAGGCACCACACATTTTACAATCTACACATACAACTGATATTGTATCTTTTTTGCTTGGCCTCCTGGGATGGTTTGGGTTCTGTCTTACTAATCTATGTTCTCCCATGCATTGTTTACAGACCTTAAGTGCCTAACTGTTGGATTGTGTATACCTCATAAGAAGCCTGATAAAAATAGATACTATATCACCCAAATTTGTAGCCAGTCATTTTTGTGCCAAGTCCTCAAGATGCATCGTAATCCCAACCCCCCTGAATTCTCTAGGACTGACTATGTGAAGATGCTTCAGGCATCAGAGACAGTGATGTCCTGCACACCCAAACTGTCTGTTTAAGTTGGAACTTGGGTCCAACTGAAAAAGTTGGGGATAAAATGTAGCTTTGCTTAAAATTTAAAGAACTCTGAATAAAGAATTCATACTTATCATATAAAAAGTCTAACTTCTGGAAATTTTGTTATTTTTCTACCAGAACCATTGGAAGTCTATTATTTTTGTGTGTGTGTGTGTTTCTTTTTCTCTCTTTTTTTTTTTTTCCCAACCTGATGAGGATACAGTTGGCCTGTGGAGGTGGCTAGTGGCTGCTAGTTTTCAGAGCTATACTTCTAAGGGCAAAGATTTGTGCAGAGGGGGAGAATATGGTAATATAAACACGTGTACAAGGACAGGCTGAGAGACAACTGTTGTACGAGGACAGGCTGAGAGAACTGGGTCTGTTTAGCCTGGAAAAGAGAAGACTGAAGGGAGACTTCATCAATGTGTATAAATATCTGAGGGGAGAGTGTTGAGAAGATGGAGCCGGTCTCTTTTCAGCTGTGCCCAGCTACAGGATGAGAGGCAAGGGGCACAAACTGAAGCACAGGAGGTTCTGGCTGAATATGAGGAGGCACTTCTTTGCTGTGAGGGTGACAGAGCACTGGAACAGGTTGCCCAGAGAGGTAGTGGAGTCAGGCAAAACCTGCCTGGGTGCCACCCTGTGTAATGTGCTGTAGGTGATTCTGCTTGGCAGGGGTGTTGGACTAGGTGATCTTCAGCGGTCCCTTCCAACCTTGGCTGTTCTGTGATTCTGTGAGAGCCTCTCCAAATATCCTGATACAAAACCAGTATCTTTTGCATTGAAACAGTATCTTTTGGATTGGTTTTCTCAAGTGTTACTCATCACTGCTACATGTATGTAGTGTTCTTATGATAAATGATAACATTTATTGTAATATGCTATTTCATCAGATTTAAAGGTATGCTAATAAACTCTTCATGCTCAAACATATGAAGGATTATGATTATAAATTCAAATACATCTTTTCATGATTACAAGCTGGTTATCACTCCAGTGGCTCACCAGCTATGTAACATTTGCTATAAGACTGGAAGAAAGAGCTTGCTACTGGAAAACAGAAGAGTGAATACTCCAAGGAATTTTCTGGACGTCATTTTCTTTCATATATTTGTAGTCAGGTTATCTGGTGCCTTTGATAGAAGTAGTAAAACTAGTAAACTTAAATTAGTAGTAAAAACTACTAGTAAAAACTACTAGTAAAAACTACTAGTAAACTAGTAGTAAACTTAAACTAGTAGTCCTGGCTGTCCATTTGAATTTTTCTAGACTAAAAGATCTCCTAGGAGTTTGTATGTGTAGAAGATCTGGCTTTTTTTTTTTTTTAACTTGATTCAGTCATTGACTATTACTCACATTGACTATTACTACAGTTAACAATTCAAGTTTAGGAAAAGATTACAGTGCAGATTGTGTACATAACCAATTTTTTATCCAAAATTCCCCAAGAGAAACCCAAAGAATTTCCATCAAAATCCAGGTCTGATTATGTGAATTAAATTATACAGCTTTAATAATATGGACACCTGTCTGGACTTCTATCAACATAATAGACATTTGCAATACGATGAGAAAATACAGACTTTGCAGGTGCATATATGTGTTGTTTTTTTAATTATTATTATTATTTGTTTGTGTATATACACATATATATATATGTAACTGAAGTGTCCATATTTTATGAGTAAATCTTTTTGGAATTCTTTGATCTTTAGATAACTTTGTGGTTTTGAGATTGGAAATGATTTCAAACTAATGGTAAGAGTTGAGTTATACTAAATTATTGGGTTAAGCACTTGCGTATAGGTAGGTCCACTGGAAAAATCCAAGCTTGAAGTAAAATATTTAACCTTAAACAGTTTTTTATGCTTCTAATACTTTGTGCACTATAGCAGATTAAGCTTCTTGTTTGTATTCTAATGATGTAATCTTGAAAGCCTTGCATATTACCTTGCTTCCAGATGACTGAGAGTGAATTTTCAAAGTGGTGTATGAGACGCAGGGGCACAAATCCTGTTAGTAGCTAATGGGATTTTTTGCACCTCTTGTGCACCACACTGAGAGACCCAGCTTTGAAATTTTGATTATCTATATTTGCTCAAAGATGATGTCTTGTAAATACATATCCTTTTGAATTGGTCAAGTGACCTATGTTTGACAGGTTAAATCCTTAATTACTAAATTGATCTTACAGATCAATTACAGATCAAGTGCTGTTTCCTATTCCTCTTCCTATTAACCAGTCTTATTTTTCTTCCAAAAGAAGAGAAGAGATTTCCACTTGTTGCCATCAGCATCTTTAAATAGAGTGGGACATATGACATGTCAACTTGATTGCTTTCTCTAGGAAAAGAAAGTAAGACTTTTCTTAGAAATGCTTACATACATGTTTCCCTCCAAGTGTACAAATAATCCTATTCAACTGGGGATAGGGCAGCAGGGTGGTGTGGGGTTGGAGGTGGGGTGTGAGGGAACAAATGAGATTAAATGTATAGAATAGGAATGAATAGACAGCATTTTAAACTCCTGAAATGCTTACTGTCATGATAGACCTGGCCCTATTTATTATTCTGATTGCCATAGGTATTTTCATTCTGTATTAAATCTGTCCAAGATTGTGACTCTGTCCACTTGTTCAACTCCTGGAAACGGTACTGAAAATCGTAGATATCAGTCACACATTGGCTGAAGAAACTATTAGCATCTATGTCTTCAGTGTCAACCTTAAAGCTTTTCTGCATTTGGCTCTTTGAATTCTTGATATTACCTTTGCCATAGGAACATGCAATCTCTTTTATTATCTTGACAATCACCAGGCCATATTAATACCTTGATGAAATTGGTGTCATAAGTTAATTCGTTACATTCACCACGTCTCATGGAGAAAATAAACATACAGTCTATTTGTTTTAACATGTTGTATACAAAGACATGTTAGAAACACACAAAGCATAGATGAATGTGGTGGTTTCACACCAATGAGCAGCAAAGTTGCACTACACCACTCTTGCATCACCCTGCGAACAGGGGGAGAAAGTATGATGGAAAAAAAAACCCTCATTGGTTGAGATAAGTATGGAGACATCACTCACCAATTACTATCATTGGCTAAACAGACTCACCACAGGGAGATTAATGTAATCTATTGCCTATTACTAACAGACTAGAAGAGTGAGAAACTAAAAGCAAACCAATACCACCTTCCCCTGTCCACCCTCTTCACCTCCTCCCCTCGAGCGGCACAGGGGAATGGGTAATGGGACGCTTCATCTCCGCTGCTCCTTCATGGTCATTCTGTGCCCCTGCTCCCCGTGGGGTCCCTCCCACGGGATGCCGTCCTTCCCGAACTGAGCCTGCGGGGGCTGCCCACAGGCAGCAGCTCTTCAAGAACTGCTCCCACATGGCTCCGTACCACGGGGTCCATCCATCCCCCAGGAGCAACCTGCTCCAGCACAGGTCCCTGAAGAGTAGCAGCTCCCACCACATCCACCCGCTCCACCGGGGGCTCCTCCACGGGCTGCAGCGTGGAGATCTGCTCCATGTGGGACCCATGGGCTGCAGGGGGACAGCCTGCTCCACCAGGGGCCTCTCCACAGGCCGCAGGGGAACTGCTGCTGCCTGCCTGGAGCACCTCCTGCCCTCCTGCTACACTCACCTGGGGGGCTGCAGGGCTGCTTCTCAGCCCTCTCTCCCAGCTGCTGTTGCCCAGCAGTTTTTGTTGTTGTTGTTTGTTTGCTTGCTTGTTTGTTTGTTTGTTTTTCCTTTCCTTCAGTCTGCTCTCCTAGAGGCCCAACCAGCGTAGCTCACTGGCTCAGTTCTGGCCAGCATCGACTCCCTTTTGGAGCTGGCTGGAGCTGGCTCTGATTTGACATGGGGCAGCTGCTGGGCTCTGCTCACAGGGAGAGGCTACCCCTGCTGCCCCCCGCTACCAAACCCTTCCCATGTAAGCCCGATAAAATGTTTCAGAGATGTACCTTAAAATTGATATAGTTATATTTCAACCTTCCTGTATAGCTCCTGATGAGGAACTTAAATCTTCTGGTGAAACCTAAAAAAAAAAATCCCTGTGACTAAGGTTCATGCTCTTAAAGTAAAATCACTTTAATTTATACATTCAGAAAATCCTTTTTATTTTTCTACGCAGCAGGATGTCTTTCTTTTAAGTGCTTCCATAATTATACATATTTATAATTGTTTCTTTTAAGGAAAATGCAAATTGTTTGCTCTTCTTTCATGTTTTTAATAAAATATTTTTTTTCAGATGAAAATTAGCTATTTACAGTTTCATGTAAACCACTGTACATACTTTAAAGCCAACTTTTGCAAGAAGTTTTTTGCTTGTGCTTTAGAAAATACATCTATTAACGTATAACACTTCTAATGGTGAAATCAGTGTGCAGTTGCCACAACCCCTATTTTTCAAGTTGATAAGTATTAGGTCTCTCTTTCCACTAGTTGTACTGTGATAAAGAGTGTTCCTGATGATGCAACAAATGAGTGGGAAATACACTTGAAGTCTTCTGATCCTCAAGCTATAGCTGATGGTTTAGCTAACTGTACACCAAATTTCTCTAAGGTTAAAAAAACAAAGCCAACATACAAAACCCCCTGAGATTCTTTCTGACTGTCTTCTTAGATACTTTTCTCTATATTTTCAGTCATTTCTTCGTCGAAATACGGTAGTTGCCGATAGCTTAATCTCCGGAGCTGTCTTGTCTTTCCCCCTTGATTTAAGGTGGTAGTGAAGACATCAGAAAAAAAGAAGCAGATGGCAAGTAGCTTGCAACACTTTCTTGAACCTGTAACCTTCTGTGCTTGTAATTACAATACCAAAAAGAAAGAGTCAATAACTTTGGCCTTTTTGTCTGGTGACATCATGCCTTGGAATTAAACATGGCTGCAGATGTTGTAGTTTGTTGTTTTTTGTTTGTTTTGGTTTTGGTTTTTGGTTTTTCTTGTTGCTGTGTTTTTCTTTTAGGCAGTCGTAGAATCATAGAATTATTATAAATATCAACAACAAAACCACACACACACACACACAGGGATTTGGGGGAAATTAAAAAAATATTGAACTGTCACAAAGGCTGAGCAGAAGGAAAGAAAAATCACTGAGGGAAGGTGGGTTCAAAACAATGTGCTAGGTTTCTAATCAGACCTGCTCTGTTGTATTGTCTCAATCAAATAACCAGTGACTGTTTCACAGTTAAAAACAGACATCCTACCATTACTGCATATCCTGTCAGAACTCCCCTTGATATTGACAGTTCAAAGCTTCAGGCTGAACTCTGCCTCTGTTGGGCACAAATTTATGGTGTTCATATTTAACTACTCTGAATTAAGGAGCTATAATGGTTTTAAAACAGTGTTCATCTGAAGAACCAAAGTGTATGAATAATAATCCCCATGAAAAATAGAAATGAGTCATCCATCTAAATTCCACAGCATATACATGAAGAATTATAATTTCAGCTACGGTTTAAAGTGTGGTTACTTTTTTTTTGTGTTCTATTGACATTTATTGTTATTCAAAAGGCTTTGGAGGGGCCTAAAAATCACTTTTTTGTGTGTTTGGATTATAAGTTTCAGATCTTCATTGAGAAATAACGAGTAAGAAGAAATTCTAAGGTGTGAGTGGATAACTCTTGTTTCACTGGATACCTTAGCTGGTCTGCAAAGATCTGAAATACCTCTGATAAACACACAAAAATGTCTCCCATTGCTGCAGAGGTTATAAAACCTAATGTTTACATGCATAAGACTAAGAAATTAAATTTTTAAACATAATGACTTGGGAAAAAAAAAACCAACAATGTGCTGTTCATTCTTCAAAAACTCAAAAACATCACCTAGTTAAAGAAGGAAATCTCTTTATGTAGTGTGAATACTTCTTCTATACAGGTCTATAGAAGTAGCATGGAAATTTCAATCTACAAATGGTGAAAATATTTCCTATTTAACTCAAAATCATAGTGCTTAGTATTTAAAATGTTCAAGCAGTTAAAAATATTAGATTTCACTTGATTATTTGGTAATTAATCATATCAAAGTACAGCTGTACATCAATATTGTTAGACAATTTTACCCACATGGTATGAATCTGCTCTCTTCATACATGCAGTACCTCAGTGGAATAGCTCTCAACTAATATGTTTGCCTGAGCTATAGTTGATCTCCTAAGATAGATATATATGAATGCACTAATAGAAAAAAGATCATTATAAAAATTGTTTAAAAAGGAAAAGAATCACATCATGAGATGCTAAATTGAAGGATTGTCAAACAATGAAAAAAGAGCCTGAGAAATAAGTGAGAAATAAATACAAATAAAAATATTTGAAACATTTATAAAAATTCCCAGTATTGGTAAAGCTCTGTTCTCCTGATAACAGGAAATTTGACAACAAACTGAAATGATTACAGAATTCACATTAGTGGTGAGTGGTTTTGAAATCTCCCTTAACCGGTCTCCATCTACTCAAATTCATGTGTCGAAGAGTGAGGGAAAATTAGGAAAGTTAGTGGCTAACAAAGTGATCATACAGAAAACTGAAAGCATTAATACACTCAGAGATTACAAATACTTAGAATATTTAAAAGATTTGTAACAGAGAAAAAAGCCTGAATATATCTTGTGAAAACCTTAATTGTAATTTTGTAATTACATTTGCAGTTTTTTTTATTTTTTATTAATTATTGTATTTAAAACTAAACACTAGTTTGAAAGATAAAGAAAAGCAGATATGCTTGTGCTGATGGGTTGTTTCGAAAGCCCGTCTTCTCAGTGTTTCCCAAAGCACCCATGCTTTTAGAGTTTGATTCATTTCAAACTCCGGGTAAGCCCTCCCATTGGGAGCTGCACCATGCTTGGTTTGATCCAGGACACATGACAGACAATGGTGTGAGTTGGAAAGTTCGGAAGCCTTCTATAAAGTGCAGGCACTGCTGCACCCTGAATAAAAAGCAGACTCAATTATCATTGACAGATGAGTTTATTATGCAGATAATGGATTAGCTTAATAAGGAACAGTTATAACAGAAAGTGACTGCCACTTCATTAACCAGGACAACTCCAGGACCAGCAGACACATACTGTAACTGCAGCCTGAATCTTCTTAAGTCAGAAAATTCTCTGTTCCTGTCCAAAGGACGTAGCTCCTCGTAAACTGTTTATTGAGAGGTTTCAGCTAGATTTTAAGGTCTCTCAGAGCATACGTCCTATTATTATTCAATTTTCAGCTCTTTTATCATATTCCAAATACACATAAAATATTAACCTGTTATATTGTTAGTTTAAGAATCAGTTGAAATGAAATGCTTTTACCGTTTTAGTGATGACTTGAGGAAACTGACACGTCAATGACACCAGACTTGTTATGGCATACCTACAGAAAGCAATTCTGCAAACAAAGGGCTTGGACTTGGAAGTCATTGACTTCAAGGTACATTCCAAATGGGGGCCCTCATTCCCTCTTTCTCAAGGGCACATAGGTATCAGATACCAGCTATGTGGTGAACTCTTATGAAAAGTGGAAGGGTGATCCCTGACTGTAAAATTTTCATTAAACTGTTCTTAACATTAAAATAGAATGAAGGTTATAGTGCGTCTATAATCAGATTTTCTGTTATCTGAGATCTCCTGCTGACAATAACAAAATAAACATTTTAAGAAAGTGCATCTTAAACCTCCTCCAGAATGTCAAAATTAAATGAAAAGGAGAGGATCCGTAAAACTGAGTAAAAAGGGAAAGTGAAAGAAACTTGTCAAAACAGAGTAGTTTTCCTAAATCCTCTGCTGAAGGTGTAAATTGCCAGTCTGACACAACTGCCAGTCTAAGCTGCTTAGGTTAACAATAAGCTTAATCACAAAAATAACTTTTTTAATCTATAAAACAGATGAACTATCTATTCTGAAATTTCACTGCCCCAAAGTGGTCTGTTATCCTCAATAATATAATTTTTTAAACTATTATTAAGTGCCAACATGGTGCTAAAAGTGTACTTGCAAACAGTGGAAGAATGTTTTTTTTTACTTATTTTACGGATTTTTGATAAACCTGATCTAAAAGAAAGATTTATTTTCAATTCTGGGGAAGCATTTTGAGAGCAAGGTTATAAATGGAGCTGACTTCCCAAGGATGGTGCAGTTTTAGGAAGAGATCAGGTTTAGCAAAGTTAGTCTTCTCATATGTCATAGAGGGCACAAAAATCCCTGAGATCTCATTTAGTTTCTTTTGCTATGAGGGTATGAATTCTCCCTAACTATCACTATGATATTTAAATTATTAACAAATAATTGTGGAATTGTTTGCGAACTGTTTTGTTTTTTAAATGTTATAAATGAATAACTAATAGAGCAGGTAGAACTGCTGTAGTGATACACTGGGCACTGGGTCATTCAAGAATCCAGTCCCAGCTATGCTCTTTTACATACTGTATATCCAAACCTCTTTTAAGCTTGTCTCAATATTTCTTGAGAAGATCAGCTGAGCCAGTCTTCTCATTTTATTCAATTTATTCCTATGATTCTAAGAAGGTGGACTTGGAAAATTACTTTAGCCTTCAGAGTTGCAAAGGTCTGGATATCTGATGTGCAAAAGAGCAGCTACACTCAGTTCACCTAGAATTTGAGATATGTGCAAACGTGAGCTGCAAGTAATTGCGACAGGTGTTCTGGGGACATAAAGACTACAAGCTTGGGATCAGAAATTAAAAGCAAACAATGTATTCATACCTTACAAATTGATGGGTAGGGAGTCATTAGCTGCTGTCAGACAGTTAGCTTTCTCTGTTTGCACACTGGGAGATACAGCAGGATAGATGTGCATAAGCCATCACCAAAGGACCAAAGCCAGGTCTAGAACTCATAAGTCTCCCAAGAACAAATGCATTCAAGCAAATGTTTTACCATTTTCACAGTTGGAAGTCTTGTTATTTTTCTAGAGCTTTAAGATGTCCCTCAGAGAAACAGACATTTTCTCATGCACCCTAAAATTTGCATAGTTGACATTCTCAAGTCAGTCTACACAGAAAGCATTCACGTATGATGGTTCTGATGACAGCAAGCAACAATATGTGTAAAAAAGTTACACTCTGGAAATCAGAATACGGTGTCAGAGGCTGCAGTGGAGGAATATCTTTTACAATCTTTATTTTAAAGACCTTCTGTAATGACTGCTCCTTTAGTCCCTGATGTGAAATCAGATAGAATAATTTTGATTATATTTTTCTGCAGATCATGCTTAAAAGAAGAATGAAATTCCCAAACATGTTCTACTTTGCCTGTTATCATTGCAAAAATATCCATCTTGTCCTTTGATATGGCTCATTTCAAGTAATAAATAGATGTTTTTCTCAGGAGATCAAGTCAATACACACTTCCCTTTAGCTGTACAATAAAAAGATGTCATGCTATGAGAGTTACAGCTTTCCTAATTTTCCACAGTCCTGGCAGATATTGATTGTGCACATATCAATATTTACATGAATGTAATCAAGCAAAAGTAGCAGCTGACTAGTATTTCTGCCGAATATGTCCCATGTATATGTTATTTCAAACATGTGGTTCATTTCTAGGATTAATCGGCTCATAACGATTTTTCTTGTGTAGCCCTGTGAAGGAGAAAAATGTAGATTGCATAAATAAGCATAAATCCAGAAAAAAAAAAAAATCCTGCTATTTCTACTGAAGGTTTTTTGCACTCCAGGTTCTGCTCTGCATGTTTCCCAGCACTAGCAGTGCAGCTGGCTAGAGTAACTTTCATCCTGGGCTACATCAACAGAGGAGTGTCCAGCAGGTCGAGGGAAGCGATCGTGCCCCTCTGCTCTGCCCTTGTGAAGCCCCAGTTGGAGTCTTGCATCCAGGTCTGGTGCCCCCAGGCAGGCAGCAGCAGTTCCCCTGCGGCCTGTGGAGAGGCCCCTGGTGGAGCAGGCTGTCCCCCTGCAGCCCATGGGTCCCACACGGAGCAGATCTCCACGCTGCAGCCCGTGGAGGAGCCCCCGGTGGAGCAGGTGGATGTGGCCTGGAGGAGGCTGCGGCCCATGGAGAGCCCCCGCAGGAGCAGGCCCCGGGCCGGAGCTGCAGCCCGTGGAGAGGAGCCCACGCAGGAGCAGGGGGTCTGGGGGGAGCTGCCACCTGTGTGGGACTCGTGCTGGAGCAGTTTGCTCCTGAAAGATGATGGGTTGTTTCATAGAGATGGGATGTTTCATGGACAGCTAAACTTTCACTTTATAAAGTAAGTTTCTAGCTTTCCTGGTTTTTGGAAAAAAAAAAAAAAAAAAAAAGGAAGAAGAAGAAGAAGAAACCGAATGTACAATTTCTAAAGCACTACAAGACAAGAAATCCATCACTTACAGAAGACCCATAATTTTGAAATGAATTGGCGCATTTTCATGATGAAGCAGACAGCAGAACCAGTCCTCATTTTTAGTGTTTGCAGTGTTGTATGTTAGAAATCCTCTCTATTCAGAGAATTCAGATAATTTATAATCAGAGTAGCTGGGGTGTCAGTTAAGATTATTTAAACTCATGAACATGTTTGAACATCAGTCTAGCCAGCTCTCTTTCATACAGCCGTGTCAATTAATGGATTGTAAAGACGCATAGTTGTTTCATGAAGAACATGTCCTCTGCAACTTAAATCTTATGCAGAAATAAGAAAATCTCCTATTATTTTTCATGTAGCTTCTTTATGATGATCAGCAAAAACCCTCAAGAAAACTGCAAATAAAAATAAAGACTATTTTTCACCACAAATTGTAATTACTTTAATTATAGGATAATTATATATATAAAATGCATTTGAATGCAGTTTCCATTCTTCTTTGTTTTCTAAATATTATCATCTTTCTATATTTTCTGATGTGTAAACAGAAATGTTTAAGTTTAGATGAAGAGCAGGTGAACTGCCTGCAAAACAAACTAAGACAATCAAATGATGATTAAGCTACTGAAAAATACCTAACTAACAGATAATTTTACGCGAGCAGGCATAGTTAGTCATTATAACTTTAAAATTGAAAATATATTTGAATTAAGTTCTAAAACCCCAATACATTATCAGGAATGATCTACTATTAAAAGTCATTCCATACATTTCACAAATTCTGTTTTTGCTCCCAGTGTCACAAGGCCAAGACATGGAAGGGTAAAATACTTCCAGAAATTTTCCTTAGAGCAATGATTTGTAATTATATCAGTATGAATATTTACTTGTATAAACAAATAGTTTCGATACCCAAAGGATCAGGAAAAAACAAATATCAAAGTCTAGCTAATGAAAGTGGATTCGGATTTATTTTATTTTATTTTATTTTATTTTGTTTTGTTTTGGTTTGGTTTGGTTTTTTGTTTCATTTTGTTTCATTTTGTTTCATTTTGCCTTTTTAGATACTCAAGTCTTAGCCTTGTTTTTTATAGCTCTGACTACCACCTATTATGTTAGATGCCAAAATGTCACTTGTTCTGAAAGCTGTGGTCTGTGTCATCATTAAAATAGGTAAACTTATTTGTTTGGCACTTAAAAAGTTGATAAATTCACAGGTTTAGTTTTACAGGCCTAATACGTGAACTGTGTAACACGCAAATTAGAAATGGATAAAGATACTCGCATTTAGTTGCTACCATTCTATGAACTTAATCCACAACAGAAATGCCATTTACTTCTGCTTCAGGCTTTCCTGTATAACAAGATAAATCCTCAGATTCCCCTAATACAGCAATGTCAAAATTCCATGCAATCAGTTCCCATTGCTACTCAGACTGCTAATGCTCCCCAAGATTTTGAAATGGGTTCTCATCAACAGTTCTGAAAGATCAAAATACCTATTTAGGTTTCTAAATATCAATGTTCTTTCCCAACAAGTTCAAAAATTCTGATTAATGCTAAGCAATATGAAAAATGAACGTAATGACTGCATTAATTTAGCTACTGAGTAGACTTTAACAGAATTGCTATAGCACAGTCCTCATACTATCTTGTTCCTTAATGGCATACAAAATATTATATCTGATAATTGTAAATGTTGCATGTATATATCTACTGGTCACAATTTCTGAACTCAGAAAAGTCAATTTTATTACTACTTTTGGTATCCTTATGAGCCTTTTGGCATCCCTATGAGCTATTTGAGCTATAGACATAGATACCTTTTATTTTTTTTTTTATTTTTTTTTAGCTCAATTCTATATTAAATGCAAAGTTTAGACTAGAGTAATATCAATGAATGTCCTTTTTTTTTATTTTTTTAAATATATTTTGCAGTGTTATTGGCAGAGAAATCATTTCTAAAGGGACAAAGTCACAAGTTCCATGCAAAGGGAAATGCTCTAATTCCACCTCCAATTCTTAGCCATAGATGATGATATATTATTTATTACCAATGTTTAGAAGTCAGCGCTGAGTCATATTCTTTGCTGTTTTCTGTTTTATTAGTACTTCTTAGGACTCACAGGGGTCAGTTTCTGCATAGTAACTTCTAATGCAAAACTGGAAATCTCAGTGGAGGTCACAATTAGATCCCACAGAGACAAATCTTTAATGCATGCATTAGAACTGACAGCAGAATCCAAACCAGTCTTCCTTCACTGCACAAACAAGAAGGATTTTTATACTTGTGGATGGAAGTTGCTCATGCTTTTACAGAGAAAAGACTGTCATATGTCAGAGATGATTTTGCAGTTCATTTGCATGTGCCCTCTTGCTAAGTCCCTTACATTTCAATGTAATCAGAGTGTTTTTCTTTAATTCTCATTTTAGGGAAACATATGTTTCTTTGTACGTGTGTCTCATGGAGAAATGAAGGATGGGTCAAGCAGAAGATTTCCTTGGCTTCTTGGAATGTGCCCAGCTGCTGAAGGCACTGGTCTGTGCTACATGGCATAACTGGAACAAACAAACATGCTGTTTATCTAACAAAAGAGACAACTACCTCTGATCCTCCCTTTGTTGCTCTGAAAGCACAGCTACCCATATTTCAATACTTACACACACCAGTATTGCCTCAAACACAAACCACAAACAGCAAGAGAACAAGCCATCACAACAGCAATGAGATCCCTTCAATAGCTGAGATCTCTTCACGCTTATAAGTTAAAAGCACACAGCAATAAATATCATAAAGACAGAACTACGAGTGAGAGAGTCTGATTTACATTTAATAGGACATTCTAGGCTTCTGTGGCCTGATCTTGGTGACATGGTGAGTAAATGATGCAATTTCACTGATTTAAAAGGAGTTATTCTTTTATCTGAAGCCAGCCAACAGAAGCTCTGAAATCAGCAGATCGCGCCCACATTTATTAGAAAAAAATCTTGTTCTGATTGTCTAAGTTTATCCCTTCAGGCATAGTTAACCCGTATGTAATCACAGCATTTCAAATTTTACTTGAAGCTTAAATAAGAGGTTAGAGAATTGAAAGAGAGTGTTTATACGGCCTTAAAATGTATGTTTTAGCAAAAAAATAGGAAGTGTTCCTGTGTATGAAGATAAGGTACCTGTTTCCTCTGCGAGCCCATGATCATAGCTTTTCTCATCATAAACTGTATGCTTTCATTTTTGTTCCTGTTGTTTTATTCACTTTTCCATTGTTAGACAATTAGTTAATAGAACTGTTACTATTATGTTAAAAAATTCATCCTATGTCGTGGGCTTTTTTTTTCAGTTTTGTTCCATTATTTTCATGTGAAAACACGGATAGAAACATCCAGTAAAACAAAAAATGTGCAAAATATCAGAAGTAGAACATTTGTAGATAATTTTCAAAATAAATTGCCATATGATTTAAAGAATTTAAACCACCAATGAACTGTAGTTTCTAAGAGATTTTTTATATATAGCAACATTTATGTTGCTTTAAAAAAGGATGTGTAGGAAGTATTTCTTAATAAATAAAAAAAAAAAGCAAAGTCATGTGCAAAAGGTCACTTTGAGCTCTCGTATATGCATGGTATCATCTGCTACATGAAATTAGGAAAGCTAGGAGGATAAGCAGTTTCCTTTAATGGGAAAAGATGGCAATTTCTCCAACAAATAGCTCTATGTGATGGCAGTAGAGCTCAGAGAGAGGGAAAAATTGAGGGGAATTACACTGCAGAATCAACATTTTCCTTAACCCTTATGGGAAAAAGCTGTCCATTAGATGAGTTATTCTGACTGGATTTGACAAGTGCAGTGTATGTCCATGTCAAAAGTGTGGTGGTTTTTTTTTTGTTTTGTTTCAGATTTAGTTACCAGGTGCATTATGTTTATGATTTGCATACCTTCACTTACTATTACTGCCCTTGTTTTTTCTTCAAAGGTCAATTATTACATTGCAAATGCAGTGTAACATGCACTATATATGGCTTATGGCTATAAATAAGTATGCTGCTGTTTGGTTTTATTTTTCTTTGAAGTTCTGAGAAGCTACTTTGAAACATCAGTACTGTATTGCGAAAAATATGTCTAATGAGTTATTGTGGAAATTTTGTGCCCAGATCAAGTATGGCAATAATGTATATTCTCATGTAAAAGGAGTGGCTTTTCAACAGGATATTAGTAGACATCATGCAGTGGTAACAGTGGGTGTTCCCTCTTTCGGCCCTTAAATTTTAACAGTTTCTTATCCTTATAGATCTCTAAATGTGACTTAAAAGTTAGGATGCTCTCTCAAGGTAAATAATGGCATAATCCACTTAGGCAAAACCAAAAGCTTTTGTTTTTTCTTACTCCAGTACTTCTGAGGTGTCTAGTCCTGGATGATTCAGAGTCATCTCTGAATTTTCTAGTTGGAAGCAAAATCTCAGGACATCTCAGTGTAGATGCACTAGGAAAGGAACAGCATGAAGTACCATAATCAGCTTTCTCAGGAAAAATCAATTATATATAATTGGTCAAAAATCACCTCTTTCCACAGTCATTTCTAATAAATGGAATTGCATCAATTTAAATTGGGGCCCAAAAAGTCACATAATTTAGAGGTCTCCATAATGTCTTTGAGAGCTCCAAGGTAAATTCTGTCTTTATATTTTGCTTATTCTTTTCAGAATTTCTTTATGTTTCATCCCATTCTTTTCAGATGTAGTAGCTAATTTGGTCCTGACTTACTAGAGCTTAATTTGGAGTAGATAATCCATTTAGTATCTTAATGCATCGTATAATGGATCTTCATCAGCCCTGGTAATGTTGGTTTTTCAAAATGCTGTGACATGAAGTTTTGAAACATAGTTAAAACATAATATTATTCTTTACTTTGAATTCATAGGAAAAAAATGTCAATTTAAAAGTGTGACTACTATTAGGATACAGGGTCTAATTCTCAGTCCCAGAAATGCCTGTTTGCATCATTCAATCAACAGACTGGTGCTCCTGTTAAAACATTATAAAAAATGCCAAAGAGTAGGTTAGAGCTATGCTGATATCCATGGGAAAAAGAAGTTGGTGCAGAGAAAACAAGCTAAGGAAACATTAAGTTGCAAGTAATCTTAGTAAAACACATATAAAAGTTAATTCTTCCCCCCATAAAGCCAGAGGCAGTTCTACAGTCAAGTGCAATTGCCCAGTTCACTTTGATAAGATATACAGAAATAGTACTTAAAGAAAGGGGAATGTCACACTTAACATTTTATGTCAAAACACTCATTTACTAGTGCCATTGGGACCCCCAAATTAAATTGGCTTTTGGTTGATGACTCATTCACAAACCACTCTTGATTTGTGTCAATACATTAGCATTGTGTGTCTTTGATAACTGGTTCAGCTGAATGATTTTTAGTCACTGTGCTCTTCATGAACTGCTCATTTTGATTAATCATTATTTGTGGGATGTTATTGGCCATACAGTATATTTTCTGCTTCTTGATTAGCTGACTGAAACTTTAACAGAAGATAATGAGTTATGACTAACAAATAATGAACGGTGAGCAATGAACAATATATTTCCAGTACAAATTTGGGGAATATTGGTGATTCACAGACACTGTTGTGAATACTGTGAGTAATGAAAGACAAATATTTGGAAATCTCTTGTGTTGTGCTGGCAAGTAGAGCAACAAATCTATGGTCATTCATTTGTGACTATATTGCAAATGTGTTTCTTGCATCATCCCACCAACTCAAACTCTGAGGTAGTTACATAAACTAATGCAATCTCTTTACTAGGTATACAGGAGCTCAAATTGGAAAGTCATCCTGGCTTTGGATGGAACAGAGCTAATTTTCTTCACAGTAGCTGATTTGGTGCTGTGTTTTGGATTTAGGATGAAAATAGTGTAGACAACCCACCAAAAAGGTTAGTTGTTAACAACTGATTGCAGCTGCTGGACAGACTTCAGCCTACTCGGATGATATTGGTACCATTCTGGTATGTTTTCAGTAAATACAGAATAAAAGGCTCTCTTTGCTACAGTTGTTAGAAGCTTGCAAAATCTAATTATACCTTCATACTCCTTAACCATTAACATTATTCCTTTAACAAGCACAAAATTAGGCATAGGTGCCATATATCATCAGGAAATCAAACACAGAAGGTCATGATTTTTATGACTTCTTGTGACATATGAGTTACAGAGACTAAATCCCATATACACAATTATTTTCCCCAATTTTAAGGACAAAAAACATATCTAGGAAATCCTAAAATGAATTGTTGGGGTGTCTTGTACTAAGACTGAAATAAAAAAGAGATTAACTTCCACTGAAATCTTGACTTGAGCATTGTGATTCCTTATACGACCAACCAAAGGAACAGATGCAGAGCTTGCTATAGTTTCATCCGACCCATTAACAGGCAGTGAAATTTCTTCTGTTTCTAAGCAGTCATCATGAAAGATGTTATAAATACTGATCCTGCCTATATTTTCTGAATTTATTTATTTATTTTATTTTATTCTATTTTATTTTAACTCGTGAATGATACTCTGAAATCTATCAGTTATAAGCCAAAAGGAACCTTGGGGCATGTAGAGAGAAATCTCACTCAGAGTGAGAGCTGCAGTGTTCACTTATTTAGGAGCAGAATTTGGATAGCTTTGTTGTAGGAGTCAAGTCAGAATTTAAAATAAACTTTTAAAATGGCTGTGCTTTCTGTGCTGGGCTTTGTTTAGTCAGGTAGATTTCATTCCTGCTCTTTGCTTTCTCTGATGTTTAGAATGGCTCCTAGGAGGATAAATCAGTTTTTCTTTTCATATAGAAAGTTAACACAAACACTAGATAACTTGCAGAGACTTCAAAGGAAAATGATAAAAACGCTTTGCAGGCATAATAATAATAAAAAAAATCCTCAGCACTCTTCATCCTCATCACATTTACTCATCTCTACAATGAACAGATATGCTTAAGAATTTTTGGCTCAAAAAGGCCAAGTGAATTTTCAAAAAGCATTTTGTGTTCAATTCAGTGCTGAATAAAAATAAGAGTGGACACTCCTCTAATCTTAGGATCAAAATGGGTATCCTACTGTTTCTAAAATTTAACTCTGGAATTCAATGAATATAAATACAAGTGGGGAAATACTCTGATTTTGAAACCAAAATTGAATAGGGTTTTCTTTATTTAATTTTAAAATAACAGTTATTAAAAATAAATAAATCTTTGGCACTGCTGTGCAGCTCCTAAACAAGTAAAATGAAAATCCAACATGATCTATTTTTTCTGTGTTTAATACAAAAACACCTGCCTCACTTGTATTTCTCACTTACTCTCTATGGAATTTATTATTCAGTATCTTAGACCCACTCACATATCATGGCAAGTATTTTGCATTTATCAGCAAGGTACATTTAATAATATATTTCTGAAGTAGTCAAAGATTAACACTCATAAAGGAGTCAACTCTCAGGATGAGTCAACACAAAGAATTGATTATAATTCTTTTATGACTTGTTATGTGGCTTGGTTTGACCTGCTCCTATTTAAATGTAGTTTCTATGACAAGAAGGAGAAAAGAAATTTAGAAAGCAAAGTGGGACATATAATGTAGCTCTTATGCACATGGAAATCACCACAATTTTGTATCCATGTTACAGACTGAATTTGCAGGCATAATAATAATAAAAAAATCCTCAGCACTCTTCATCCTCACCCCATTTCCTTAGCACTACAATGAGCAGACATGTTTAAGAAATTTTGGCTAACTAAATTTTCAAAATCATTTTGTGTTCAGTTCAGTGCTCCAGACAGTATGAGTGTTCCCACTATCCCCAGGCATTGTCTTCTCTGAATTGTCTTATGCCTAAGGACCTGTAGGTGGGGACAAAGTAAATCTTCACACCTTGTATTTCCCTTTCCCTTTCTTTTTCAATTTTCTTTCAGTAAATCTGAAATTACAAATTATACTTATTTTCCTTTGTTTTCTGTCTCTGAACTGTGCTCTGCTTTTCTCAGGCCTGCACACAGGTCCAGACACCCAAGAACAGTCTAGGAAGAAACCCTGAGAAAGTACAAGCCACCATTTTTTCCTTTACCGTGCAAAAAGATATTCTTCTCTGGCAAGCTCTGGCAGCAGTTAAACGAGGTCTATAGCTAGGTCTATGTGCTATATATGCAAAAATGTGCTGCTGAATAGCTGCAAAATAGATAAATCATGAAATAGATAAACTGTTGGTACAGCTCTGTCTGGAGTCCCAGGTGGAAGGGAAAGTTCAGATTGCTCAGATAGAGCATTCTGATTACAATACCCTTTGCAAAGGGGAGGTACAGAAGAAAGGTGGTATAACTGGAACTCACACCCATTACTTTTTATGAAAAGCCAGAGGACAAAACCAAAGAAAAAGCAATCCAATTGTGATCTTGGCTACTGTGAGGGAAGACCAGTGAGCATCCTGCCTATTGGGCTTTCACTACAAGTTTTAGTGCCTACAGAGGAGAGAAGAATTCACTCTCTACTCCTTGTAGTTCTCCATTCTCCTTTCAGACACCTGCTGATTTTGTTTCCTCATTTTCAGCTTTTAACATTATTTTTCCAGAGCTGAAGAGTGATTAGTTCCCATCTTACTAACTTAAATAATTAAATAATTAATTAAGGTGTGGTGCTTTCTTTTGCAAAGTATATTTTATGTACACTGAGTCACATAGGACCCTATATATATATAACTTGCATTAATAGTAACAGTCGTTACCTGCTTAACTGTTTCACAGACTGACAGAAATCAGATCCCTGAATATCATAGCAAGCTCCTCCAAAATTCTGGTTTCCAGTGACCCAAGGACACCTGGAGCTATGACCACAGATGAAATTGTTTCTGCCACAAGTCCAGTAACATTGGCCATTTCTGATATAGAGTCCTAAGTATGAAGATTGGGAAGTATTTTCAGCTGCTTTATTTATTCTCCATTATCTTTCCAAGTAGGTATTTGTAAATACTTGCACACATATTTACATGCATATTGCTGATCATATGTACTTGCCTATGCATGCATGCATATGTGTGTGTTTATGCTTATATATATGAACACTAACATTATATATTTCTAGTCACTATGACCATTAAGCTAATTCAGTGAACAGAACTTGCACTGAGATCGCCGTGTTTCTCCATATCTGGCTTAACAACACCTAACAATATCTTCATGAGTAGATAAATCAATAACTGAATTATGACTTACATCTAAGTACACATTTCTTTGCATCTTCTTTAAAACAACATTTTTTATTCTTTATTTTTTTTAATGTTAGGATCAGTATTATCTTCTTGCACTACTTGGTTTGGCAGTGTGTATTGAACATAAGTCACACTGGCAGTATCGAGTACATTTGCTCCCATATGTGAGATATTACAGAGTTCTGGGCCTGAAAAATATTTGAGCTGGAGGCCATGTAGCAATTTCAGACACTACAAGCTCAAGGCAAATAATTAGGGAAAAATAGTATATCAGGGAAACAGAGATTAAAGTCTTGATTTGAGCAGTGGTGGATGGAGAAAAAGAAAACAAGAGGCTGAGGAGATCTGAGGTCTAATTATGAGGGCTTTAGACTTTCTATCCCTCTTTAAATGGATGAGGGAACAGTTCCCAGCAACCAGGTCCTGGTCTGTACTTCAGCTGCATCCCAATTCTGGGATGGGATGATTCTAATTTGTGCACTGTTTTCTCTCTCCTGCTCTTCCATAGGAGGAAAACTGAAAGCTGCAAAATGAAAAAGTAAAGTGATCACAGAAAAGTCTAGCATTGTCCCAGTGCCAACAAGCTGTACAAGCTATGCAATGTACTGTTACTTTCTGTTCCTGTACCTCTTGGGAGATACTGCTTTATACACACAGAACTCCACAATTATGCTCACATTGGGACACCCTTCCCTTTTAATGGTTTCCTGATGCTATATTCATTTGCCATACTTTAAAAAAAAAAAAAAATCTATGTTTTTCACAAGAAATACCTGCCTCTAGTTGCCCTCTTTCCCTTCCCTTCCCTTCCCTTCCCTTCCCTTCCCTTCCCTTCCCTTCCCTTCCCTTCCCTTCCCTTCCCTTCCCTTCCCTTCCCTTCCCTTCCCTTCCCTTCCCTTCCCTTCCCTTCCCTTCCCTTCCCTTCCCTTCCCTTCCCTTCCCTTCCCTTCCCTTCCCTTCCCTTCCCTTCCCTTCCCTTCCCTTCCCTTCCCTTCCCTTCCCTTCCCTTCCCTTCCCTTCCCTTCCCTTCCCTCTTTTTCCTCCTTTCTCTTTTCTCCTTTCTTCTTTTTATTTTCTCCTTTTTTGACAATTAGGTTAGATAAAAATGCATTTTCTATTCTAAGAATTAAATTAGGGAAAGGTATACTGTTATGGTCATTTTCACAGCCTTGTTGTGAGAAATGTTAACACTTCCATTCTTTGGTGTAAAGCTGTGACACCTGACAAGAAAGAAATCTCATATAAAAATGTACCTTCTACAGATCTGCTAGAAAAATCCAGCAAAACAAACTCAAATTCAGTCAAATTATATGCTTTTGAAAATTATATGTTAGAGTCTCTGTAGAGCTTCATTTTCCGAAGATTTCTCCTTGAAAAAGATTTGGTGTAGCTGTTAAGGACTATAGGCAATCCAAACTATATAAGCTTTATCATCACAAATGTGTCGGAACTTTGAAGACTGATATTTGGAAGAGAAAGGCTGGGGTTGGCTGTAAAGTGGAGAAGGATTTTGTGAAGCACAGGAGAAGGTGTGGATCAGCAAATAAAATATTCACTTCCTGATCAAGCTCTCTCCGTGAACTGAAAGGCAGTATTATGTTCCCTAGTTTTCATACCTTACTTAGCACAGACTCAGTGTTCCTGAAATGTGTACTGAGGATTGCTACTGGATTCTGCTGGTGAAAAATACTTCAGTTAAAATAAAAGTCATAGTTCCTCAGTTCTATTGAATAAGTGGGCTTTATCTGGCTATGAGGAATTAGGAATTAACTTCTGGCAACAAAACACTCTTCCATATTATCCTTATGAAATCAAAATACAATTATATGGAATCACACTGTCTTCCATAAATAGTATGATGCACCACCTAAGATTTAAGGACATGAAAGCCCTAGTGAAAGTAAATTCTAAGTGCTTTTTCAATGCTCATCAAAGACAGAAAATTGATATTACAGGTTTGGCCAATGAATTCTTGCTGCTCAGAGCCTTTGCCTAGCAAATTATACAATAATTCTTTCAAGGCTGTGTTGAACTTAAAAGGAAACTGTAGCTTACTGAAAAATATATGTCAATTCTTAAACTTCATGAAAAATTCCTTCAGAAAATGATGGCATTTCTGACATGTTATCTATCTGTTCACTGGCAACGATTCCACAAGGGCAGACAAAATGTGCCACAGACATTTTTGTGCTATGCAAAAATAACAAACAAGATCTTTGCCTTGCTGTACTGAATATGAGCTTCCAGTAAGTATTGCTAATAGGCCAGTAAAGCCTCTGTGATATTGTGGTATCAACAAGAATTCAGGGGGTAAAATGCATGAGATAATATCTGTCTATCATGTTTTTCACACTCTTGGGTGAAAAAAGTCCTGGCCTGCTCGTGCCCCCAGAGCTGGAGTTATCAGCATTCTGCTTCTCACCTCCAAGGTCAGGATTAATTTCCTTTTTTCAATACTTTTAACTATGAAGAATGAACTAAATAAATGGAATCGACAGATTAAGTATTTTATGAATAAATTAGGAAATCTTTCCTTCATGTCATTGTCACACCTTTAAGTGACAGATTAGCTGCTGATCTGAAATCTATCAGGTGAATTCTTGAGCTTACACCTTCCTGCCCTCCTTGGAGAAACCCCTAGCTAAAAAAAAAATACTAAAAATAAAAATAAAAATCTTTTTCCACAGAAAACCAAAGAAAATATTGAATCTTGGAGCTGTAGGTTTCACTCCACCACACAGACTCAGCCATTATATAGGCATTTTCTACTAGGAACAGTGATTCTTTTCCTTTCAGAAAAGCAGAATTTGCAAAGCCTGACAAACTCCACAGACCTCTTATTAGTTGACATTCACCAAGTTTTAACTAAGATCTAAATCTATGTTGTTTATTCACACAGAAAGCATCTCTGGTCTTTATTTCTAATTAATTCACTTTACAAAGTCATCTGCTTAATGTTTAAAGTTGTTTTACAAACAGGAGGTTCAAAGTTGAGGCTGTCTCTTCATCTTCAGTGTACCTAGCTAGGTCTACGTGTTCTGGCACATATGGAATGTAGCATCGTGCATTGATCTAACACACTCAAAATGTGTAGACACCAGGGAACAAATTAAGGGCAAAATCCTCCTCTCAGATCTGTTGTGCATGGATCAGAGATAAGCAGTACAAATTAGAGCTTTACTCAGCTGCAATGCACAAATGTTGCTTCATGAGTTTCCCTCTAGGCTTCAAAAGGAGGTTGTGCCAGTTGTGCAATAACATCCTCTTTGGGCCGGGCAAATCTCTGAGGGTGTGTGGTCTGGCCAAAAAAAGACCATTTTATCTTTCAGGTCTTCGCTCCCATTAGACATTTGCACATACACACTTCACTGAACATGAGATCAAATCAATACATGCAGGCCTGCTTAGGAATGAAACATGAGCACTCAATAAAATAAATAAAGAAAGAAATATGTGCACAGTCCCCAGCCTGATGAAGAATTCAAATAGCCTCAGAGTGGTTTTACAGGTTTATACATAGAGCTTGTTTAATTTTCTGTTAATTCCCTGTGTTGTGTGCTTATTGCAATTTGCTTTTACTCTAATTAAAATAAAATATTAGTCAAGGTAGCTGTGTTTATCCTTCATCATTATAGCCAGGAGAAAACCACTGCATGGGTTAATGACGGATTTTCACCTCCCTTTAATGTTAATGGTGGCTGTGAATTTAGATTTCCATGTGATTAAGAGGAAGGTTGTACTGCATGCTGAACTACATCTGAGGCATGTCTGCTCTCGGTCCAAATGTTATAGCACATTTTGTTGGTCACTGAGATAGGGTCTCATCAGAGTACTGTCACCTGGGAGCCAAGAGACGTTGGCTATTGCTAGTGAGACAAATGCTGTGAGATTTGTACCTACGAAAGATGTAATATGTTTATTTGTGTCAGCAGGAATATTGTTTCTCATGTACAGGAGGGAGCAATCTTGTGTTTTGTCTGTGAAATTAGACACTCTGAAACAATCAAATGCATTGAATTTATTTCTATATACAACATCAGCAATTGGTGTGCTGCTAGATAGGTGTTCACAGGGTTTATGCTCCAGTAATCTGCTCCTGGGAAGAGATCCATCATTTCAGTGCTCTGAGGTGTCTGGGCACCGAGCTCTGGGAGGGATTTGGGACTCCTGTCTTGGAAATAGGTTTGATCAATCTAGTGGCTAGGATCTAGGAAAAGTGACCACTCCAGTTTCTAAAGAAAATTCTGCAGTTCTTGTGAATATACGCAATAGTTGAAAATCAGATTATAAATTACCAAGTCCAAGGTCATGTGTAATTTCTGAAGCAGGCTTAAAAATAGTGTCTGCTCTAAGGAAAAAGCTTTCTTCTTGCCTCATTCAGTATTCCTCACTGAAATCATTGCAGCTATAGTTTGGATTCCTCCTGGTTTATAAATTGAGTTGAAATGAATTTGGATCCTATGTCCTGCATCTTTTTATTTGTGAAAAACAAACAAAAAACAAACTATAACAACAAAAATCACTCAGTAAAAAATGTTGCTCTTGTCCTGTGGCATTGTCAGTAGAAGACTCCTGAATACCAAGGCTGTTGCATTTTTCTCTTTCAGTTTTCAAAAAGCTTTCTTTTCTTTTTTTTTTTGCACTGGGACAAGTGTATGACTAGATAATAGTTTGATACCTTTTCATGATAAAATACTCTTTAGCTGAGGACAGAAATATGCCCTTATCTACTGACATTGTTTATGAAAGAAATACAACCTTCCATAAAGATAGTGTCTTTTGTTTTTCTAAATTGTTTAGTTGAAAAAGAGACTCTGATCCACTGATATACAAATAAATGTCCCCTGTTGCCAACTTTCTGCCTCGCTATCACTCCAAGTTCTTGAAATTACTGAGCCAAAAAATAAAGGTGGGAGGCAGAGTTTCTGTGGGTGAAACACAGCACTTCATCGCAGATATCATCACAGTGCCTATTCACCAAATTACAGAAGATAAGAGACTTTTCTTTACGTAAAGGGCATTGCACTCCTCTCAGAAATGTATTTTTATCCCAAAACACTGAGCAATATGATTAAGTGTTCAGTATTTGGCATACCAAAGAGAGGGAAGGATACACAGCCTCATTCACATGGACTTGCTTCTAGAAATTTGGAGCTCTCTTTTTCTGCAAACTTGCACACAGAAGTTAGACTATAAATTTGTCTTTGCTTCTGTAAACTACTTTGAGTAGTAGTTCTTATTACTGTAGGTTTTATATTGTAATCTCCAGGAGTACCCCACTGTGTAAGGCAAGCAGGGTTTGGATTAGAGTTAACAAAGGGAGAGATTAAATATCAGTAAACGCCAAACATTTGAGACTGGAAGGAAAGCTATTGTATAAGGATGGCTGAAAGTCTTTCCCAGCCCCTTCATTTTCAACAGGAATAGACCTCTTCACTCAGCCTGAGGCTCCACCAGGGTATACCATGGCAGAAGATCTCTGGCCCTAAAGATCAGTTTTGAGGTGCAAGAGCAAAGTCAGCTTCAAATTTTGTTCACCCAGTTCACAGGAACATGCTTCCAAAGATAAAAAGGATGCTGATATATGGCAATCAAGCTTTGGACCAATGTACAGAAAGAGCATAAAAAGTGGGCAACCATCAACGTTAAGAAAATAGGACCCTTAGGAATTATCTAAAGGTCACAGAAAATGAATAAATATTAATGCACTTATCATGCAGAATCTGAGAAATGTGCTGTTATGACTGAAATATTATTCAAAGACAAGTATTGTAATTAAGGTTTTTCTTTTCCCTAGGCAGTGATAAAGAAATGCTGGGTTTATTCTCAGCCTTTAGCCAGCAAGTGCTCCCCCCATCCCTCTTAATTCTAATGTGAGTTCTTAATGCAATAACCCTTTCAGATTGAATGAATAGCTAGTTAATTCTTCAAAAGTGTGGCATTCTTGTTGCTAAGCATTTAATTTTTCCCCCCTGCTTTTCTCTTACTTCCAGGTGCATTCCTGGGCTACCATGGTTGCTCGTTTGTGTAACCCCATGAAGTCAGAAGGTTTAAGAGTCCCTAGAGCTAATACAAAATGTATGAGCATGCCATATCTCGAAATTCCTGCTGTCAGAAGAGCGGACTTGGAGGGGAGACAGGAAGGCTGAAGGGGAGAGGCAGAGAGAAGTCCCGAAGGAAAAGGGGAGAGGCAGGGAAAGAAAAAAGGAAGACAAGGCATTTGAAAGCAAAAAGAACATAAAGGTTGGAGAAGACCAAAGAGGAGTGGAGCTAAGTGCTCAGCTGAGCACAGAGGTGCTCGCTGCAGGAAGACAAACCTCACCGAGTGATGCTCACAGCCTCATTGCCCAGCACAGATATTAACCAGGTGTCTCTCCCCCTTTTATTCCAGTATATACACTTGGAGGAGGAAGCCCGAGTCCACAAGGGGCGAGGGATGGTTCAAAGAGACTGCAGGTATTGAGACTTTGTGCTTGGTGCCAAATGAGAGAGAAGAGTCTGTCCCCACACCCAGCCTGTGCCCTGAGATGGCAGCCTCATACACAAGGCAGGCTGCAAGGCACATATAGGAGCCTTCCAACACAACTTCTGCTGTTTTCTTCAGCGTTAGCTTTACCCATCTCATTAGAACGATGCAATTAATAACAGCTATGTATGTGCTGTGGACTGAGGGAATGTTGGGGGATAGCAAAGTTGTCAGTTAGACAGAGAGGTAGCTTCAAAACCATAGTGGTTTTGAACGTTCCACTTGCTGAAACCTTAACTGAGATACAGCCCAGAAATGTACTGTTTTGTCCCAGTTCTTCTAGTGAGCAACCAGAGCAGAAACGCACAAGTAGATGAAAACACTCTACCCATAAACATATATTGGCAGGACCTATCTCCTGCATGGGTTATGGCTGTCTTGCCAAGTCACTTACAAAGCTTGATGGTCACTGGTTTAGAAAGGAGAGAAAAAGTGAGACAAAGAGCAAAATCTATTAAATTGCTGAGGCTCTTTTCAGGGGCCAGCATGTTACAGCAGGATCCCCAAAGGTCTGGCTTAGCTATATAAGGAAGCTGGTGTCATTAGGCCCTAGGAACTCAATTTTTTTCATTACCGCCTTCCCAGTTCTCTTCACCCACCTTCCTGACTTCTTTCTCCTCTGTTAGACACGCTTCTAGGGGCTGGGATCAGGCAGTAGTAATGGAAACTCCTATATATTCAAGCAAACCCTTTGCCGTGTTGTTTTCTCCTGATTTCTGAGAAAAACCAGAATATTGCAGAATGGATAGACCCTACCAAGTTCTCTCTTCCAACCACCATGGGATATCTGCCATCAGCTCTGCAGAGCAATGAGAAATCTGGGGCCCATGGGATGGCAGCAGAACTGGCTTACAGGATGGTGCAGAAGAACCAGGGGCTACAAGGCTTTCCAGGGCCCCCAGAGAAAAGAGAGGACTTCGTGCAGAGCGCTCCTCACCACTGTTGTACTGGAGGAAGAGGATGCTGGAGGAGGATGCTTTTCATCCAGCCTGACCAGGGCCATTTATGACTTTGCAGATCCCAGACCCTTAGGTGGCCCTCATATTGAAGGTGTTATAAGACCTGAATCGTGTTACAGAGCTTGCCACAAAATAATAAAAAAGCAAGGCTTCTCTTGCTTCAACAGGCTTTAGTGAGGAGCTGGAATTTGTCACACTTGTGTGGAGGGACAGAACTGTGGAGGAATATACAGCACAATTTACTTCGGGTGTTACCACTTCTGCTGTTGCACTGCAACAGGCCAGAAAGAGTCATTTGCTTTTATGACGGGAGTGATGCGATGCATGCAAACAGAAAAATCTTTCCCTTTGCCAGAGCACATGGACAAAACCCAAACACTAAAAACAATAAACGCCCTTTGTCATTCAAGTCTTCCTTTTCCCAGATTTGTTCAGCTGCTGTCTTTGGGATATATGATGCATGCCCTGCAACTCCCTGAGCATCTGCTATGGGCCACTACAAGAGACAGAGAAATGAGCTAAAGGGACCTCTGGTCTGAGCCAATATGTGCTTATGAGGCAGCTCCTGCTTGCACTGTAGGTAATCCAGCATTTGTGCTGTCTGTGCAGCAAAATGAGAGCTCAATTAGAGCATGAGCTTGTATAATTTTACTAGGTTGACAAGACTGGTATAGGTACAAATAGCACTGGCTCTACAAAATGCAAAACACAACATATTGTCACTGTGGACCCTCTGTGTCTTCTCTGGCTGCTAGCAAAGCCAGTGCTCACGGCACTGTATGGCTATCCCTGCTGTTCGTCATACTCACTGCAGAGCAGATGCGCGTCGCCACTTTCATGTAGATGTGCACCCTTCCCTCAAGATCTGTGAGTTTCTCTTTCTTGCTCTCCTCCTGATCCTCGCATACCTCAGGATCATCCACCTCTGGCTCCCTAGGACTGCATCTGTACCGACAAAGCCAACAGACACAGAGCATGGCCCCAAGCACTGGCGCGTGGTTGCCCATGTGGTCACAGCTCTGGCATGGTTCCTGGCACTGTTTGGCCCAGGCCAACTAGCTCTCTCACAAGCAATGCCTGGGCACAGCTGGGTGTTAGCATGGGCCAAGGATGATTCCCAGTTGACAGTTTGAGGCTATTTTGGAGGGTTATATAGGTATGTTCATGCCTGGCTACTCAAGGAAATGGAATGTGCCCTGGCACTGTCGAGTTGATCAGCATAGCATGGACTCTGTTCTGAGAGAACAGTCTTGTTCATGGGGAAAAAAACTAACCTGACTTCTCGGAACATTAGGACCTTTTACCCTGTAATGGCAAATTGATTTTGCTTGCTGTCTAGCCTCATGTTTTAGAAGACACTGATAGTCCAGATATTGGTGTAAAAATACATGATTATGGTAACTACTTTGTTACCAATATACCTGGGGGATTGGTGAATAGAAATAACCTCACGGAGTCTAGGAATGGCCACCCAATTCCATGCCATAAATCTCAGGCAAAATCTAAGGCCCATAAAGAACACACACGTGTCCCTACCTGGCACATGCCACTAAACCCTCTCACGCAGCCTACAGAAGTTCAGGTCCTTCGGTGCAAAAGATGAAAACATTAAAAATCATAGTGTGCCATAGAAAGGGATAACCTAGACACAGCCAGTACTGAAAGACAAGGGAGGCAATGAGGGGAAGAGGAGGTACAGTTTAGTGCAAAGAAGCAGGGGCAGATGATGGGAAGCTCACGGATGTCAGACACTGTGAAGTTAATAATGTGAAAAAGCCAACCCCTCCTTCTGTCTGGAAAGCTGTGAAGTTATCCAGCACTGGGTAGCCCCTCTTGTCATTGAAGCTGTCAGTCAGTTTTTTTCTTCATTCAGTAATTTTAGTTGTTGCAAGGGGGAAGTTGGGGTATTTGATAGGAGAAACTGTCTGTGCAGTCTTATAGCTCAGTTCTGCAGTCCCTGCAGTCAAGACAGCCTTGTCTAGCCTAGAAATGTTCATCTGCTTCTGAATTCTGGGTCTTCAGCAGAGCTCAGAGCAGGAGTGGTACTTTTCTAAATCATAAAAAATATCCTGTAAAGGCAGTGGTGGGTATAAAGGCAGAGGTAAGTCGGATTTAAGGAGGTGTCTGACCAGCAGCAATGCAACAAGCCTGTGATCAGATCCCTTTGCAGCACAGCAGCTGGCTTCTGCTGCAAGCAGCATGGACAGGAAAGGTGATACTGAGGTATTAAGGGACCTGATCCTGCAAACCTGCCGCAGACAGAACTGCTGAATCACGGACAATCTGTACCCTAAGAGCTTAAAGATTTGGATGTTGAGCTGACAGCCTGAAGTGGAATATAGGACTGGATGCTTAGAAGAGCACGCAAACAAATGCAAAGCCAGAAAGCACAGAAGGGTGAGGCTACGTGACTTCCCCTCATCCAGCCCACTGCAATTTCAGGTGCAACACCAGCTGCTTCTCACTGGGACACAACAACAAGAGGGGTCTGCTAAAACAGATCCACAAACTCCTTTCTAAGGAGAAAAAAGGGAAACGTGGCTTTCCTTTTCTGAATGCATAATCACACAGCAAAAACGGCTCGGCACAACAAAAGAGAAGGAAGCTAACAAGCTGTCATTACTTCTGCAGTCCTAGCACCGTATATGAAAGTCTAAATGGTGGACAACTTGTTTCCCCTGTGTTTCTACCTTAGTGGTATTGGGGTGAAGTTGTTTTTGCAGCTTGGCTGTTGAAGTGTGCCCATTGTAACCAAGGTCATGACATTTCGCCCAAACACCCCCAGCATCAATTCTTCATTCTGTTTCAGTTTGAGAATGTAACAGCACACACTTGATACATATCAATATAACGAAAAACTGGGGGATGTCAGAAAAAACTGTTTGTAGCACACAGTACTGCTGCTTTAAGAGCTGGCTGTGCAGCACAGCGAATAAACAGTGTGCACTAGTCTAGAATGAGATGGGCTACAAATAAATTATTAAGCTTTTCTAGGGGCGGACGGGACATTTTCACCTAGACTGCAATGCGTGTCATCACATACAGCAAAAGGATAAACAGGCTTGGGCCAACTTGATGAAAATTGATAGTGACTTACACATCCCTATTCAAAACCAGCCGTATCCAGATTAAGGCAGCCTTAGACAGCAATTTCCAGAATAATCCTACATAACACTTTCCAAGCTTTCGTAATCATTAGTATGTGTTGATTGGAAAAGGGTTTTAATGTGCTGATTCAGAGATTCCCTGTTTGTCTGCTGAATAACTAGAGGGGAAACATTTTCACGTTTGTCTTTACAAACTGGTTTCAGGTGCCCTTTAGCACCTGAAAAGCAGAGAGATTCTTGGGGGAGATTTCTGCTGCAGAAAGTCATCCTGCAAATTTTAGCTGGCTCTTTCATTCTGATTAGATATATTTTTGCATGACAACATGATTTAGTCTCAAGGCAAAATTTTCAAACCCTATAAATCCATTAAGCCTTTTTGAAAACAAAACAAAACAAAACAAACAAACAAATGAAAAAATACAGTCTCAGCTTACAGTATGAAAGTTAGTCCATTTTAATGTGGGCTGTCTTCCTTTATCCTTTCACAGAGAATTGACACTAACATTTTTTTTTTTTTTCCAATGAGAACAGTAGATGAAACATATAATCAGGATATGTTTCTAAAGAGTGTTTCAGGTGGATGGTAGACATTCAGGAGGAATTCAGACTGTCATATTCTGGGAGATATGGATTATAAATCTCTTCTAGCATTCTGACCTTGCCACACTTTCTTTCCTGTGTCTAAAATTCTTGTCAACCTCTATGATGCCATGATATGGAACAGCATGTTTGGAGCACACATAGCAAAAGATAATTAGTTTTAAGGTTAAAAGACCATCTTTATGTACTATTCCAGCACTACAGATAGGATTGCCCCTGAACTCTCATTCTACTCCTTTGTACAGAAAAGCAGGAGGATGGAATTCACCCATCTGAGACTTCACAGTCCCAGAAGGGACCTCAAGAGGTCATCTTCATACCCTTCAAAGAACAAAGATCAGTTATACTCAAGCCACCACACCTAAACTTTGTAAATCTTGTAACTATTTTTTTTCTTCTTTATATATAATTTCTATCTTATTTGTTGCAAAGCAAGCTGATTTCTGCTGGGTCTTCCTCTTTTGGACTCAAGGGATAACTGACCACCTCCTCTTCATAACAAACTTTTACAGATTAGGAAGTCATTCTCTTCTCACTTTTTTCTTCCTTTCTTTTTACTAAATTAAATAAGCCATTCCTCCTTGGACACATTTGCTAAGAACTGATCATTCCTGATGATTTCTTCTGGATTATCTCCAGATGATATACCTCTGTCTTTAAGTGCAGTGTCCCAAATTGGATACAATACTTCCACTAAAGTTTCTTCAGTGGCAAGTAGAGCAGAATAATTTCTTTCCTCTAACTTACATCCAACACTGCTCTCAAATACATCCTAGAATGAGCCTTGTTGTTTTGCAGCAGACTCATATTGTTGAGCCATATGGGTTTGTGGCACATTATAACTTTTTGATTCTTTTTCTGACCTGTTTCTACTTGGCACATCGTAAATCCAAGTTCCGCTTGTCCTTTACAAAACTCTGTTTTGCTGCTTTCAGACTGAAGATGCTCCTCTTGCTTTGAAATCCTGTGTGCTCCTCCCAATGCTGCACCTCTTCTGAAGGTGCTCTCCCTGCTTCATTGGCGACATCACTGATGACAATTATTGACCAGAACATGGTCTAAAACAGATATCCACGCCGTAAGTGCTCTCCCAATTTGACCGCAAACATTGTTAACTACAGTTCAACAGGGGCTTTTCAATACTTTCAAGTACTAAAAGGAAAAAAGAGCTCCTTAGACATGAATAAATAAATTACAGCTTCAGTTTCAGTATGACTCATTCTGTATGACCCTACAAACACAAGGAAATTTCATCCAGGCAGTTGCATCTCCGGTTGCCCAAACACAAGTGTTATTTTTAAAAAATCTGCAAGTTCAGTGTTCTGCTACTTCATCTCAACAGAAGGGACATATTACCTTTAGCCTGGATAAACTGCATTGCTTTTAAAAGACACAAATTCTTTGAGAACCTCAAGTGCTGGAAAAAGCTATGCGTGAATCTAATGTGGGAGTGATCTTGAAGATCTGGACCTGGAAGTGAACTGAGAGGCAAAGTAGATACATTTAATGTATTCTATCCAAGAGAAAGCAGCTTTCTTCTTTCTTGAGAAGCACTTTCTAGAGCTTTTCTGAGGCTTCTGCCCTCAGTTCAAGGCACAATGAAGGTCACTAACTTTTTGCAAATCAGTGCTGATCACTGTGGGTGGATCTTTGACTGAGAAGAAAGGACCAGAGCAAGATATATCGCTACATATATTGCTCCTTTCCTTTTATAACAATATAACTATGGGTTGAACACAACCCCTGTTAACACTGAGAAATGAATACTTTCAATTCAAGGGTAAGGGGCAATATCAGGATACCTCAAAAGATTTTCCATCCTTAGTTAGTCATTCCTTTGTTCAGCAAGAGCAAACCTTCCTGGCCCTCCCTGCTCCTAAACATCCCTCTAAAGATTTAGCTACAACCAATACAATTGGAGGCATGCTAGAAGTGGTATCACTGTGTCAAGCTATAGCCTGTCTTCTGATTTGCTGTGAGGGGGCTCTGGAAATACTGAGTTATACTGTTAGAAGAAACAGTAGCAGAGGGTATGGTTACGGTGAAGTAGACTTTAAGCAGTGGATTAAACCATTGCCTTGTGTAACTTTGTGCTTAGCTTTGCTGCTGCACAAATCTGTAGACATTTTTGTCAACCCCTTTCTCTCCTGAGTCCTATTATGAATGAAACTGATTCAATGACTCTGGCTGGTCAATCGTTGTTTTGGCTCTTTTCAATGAGTCTGAGACTACCTCAGTGCTCCAGCATATTAGAAAAGCACTCAGAGAGACACAGAAAACAGAAACTGCTGTCCATATTTTTAAATGTTCACTTCTTAATCAATTCCAGGTTTTGAGTGCTCGTTTTCAGGGAGCTGCTGATGCCCTTAGTTACCATTCAGTCCAATTGGCATTGAAGCTTTTCAGTGCATTACAAAATCAGGATGAAAGTCCTTACTTAGTCTGAGTGCCTAAAATCAGTGGACACTTCTGGCCCCAGTTCAGATATGAAGTTGTATTATTATGAACAGTTATGTTTGCAGTTAAAGGCAAGGGGAGCAATTTATTAGCACAAAACAGACACTTATTCAATGACACTTGTAGGAACTGATTTAAGTACTGTCCTCCTCTAGAACAGAGGTAAGAGTAGGCATCCACACTGTATTAGCCAGAGAAGCAGGGTAAGTTGTGAGCACAGGCTTTCTCTTTTTCCAGAGAGAGCTCGCACTTAGATCAAGTAGCTACATCAATAGAAAGTGTTTAATAACTACTCTGGATTGAACAAAGCTCTCTAATATCAGGTACAGACAAAAATAGCCCAGAGAGAAAGTATACCTTCTTCTTGCATACACATTATGCAAGCCAAAGGTTATTTCTCAGTATTGCCTTTCTAAGTGCGATGTGCCCAGCTGTTTAAAGAAAATCTGCACTAATGTAACAAAAAGTAGATCAACAGGAGCTCAGACCTCTCCACTGCAAAGCAGAGGAGAATTAAGCCAGCTTGGTACCTTGGGGCTAGCAGACCTGGAATTTCCTTTGTCATGAGCACTGCTTCACTTCACCTGAATGTGTCATGCTGGTGAATCCTGAGGTTAATTATTAGATTATTCTAATACACATCAAAGACTTTTGGAGGCTCCTGAGTCTTCACAGTTTAATATGTTCATTTATCAGGTGCAAGTAGGAGAAATGAAAACTAATTAAATTATTTTTTAAGACTTTTTAAATGATCTTATATTTTCAAATCCCAGTCATTGGGCCATCTCAGTGATACTTCATAAACTGCAGTGTAGTGCTAAAGGGACACCTGGGTTCCTTTTCATGCTTTGAAATAGCAGATTGGTTGACATTTGAGTTTTTATTTAAAATGTGATAGCATAAAAACTTACCTGGATATTCTTCAGGCCACAGCAAGCACGCACTGAGGTCAACAGATATGTTTCCATACAGTTTTAGAAGTAATATTTATTTCTGAGAGTTCAGCAATCCCTATATTCCCATCACAGTTTAAAGATTTATTTATTTATTTGTTTGTTTGTTTGTTTGTGGTTTTCTGTTCCAACAAGGTTTCAAATGTACAGGCCTCTGCTTTGAACTTCAAGATGCCTTACTAACCTCAATCTACTGACAGTATGGCAGGGACAGGATTTGGAGGTATGAAGAAATTACTGGCAGAAATAGGAACTGATTTTTGTTTGTTTCTTTCTTTATTACTCCATATTTGTGTGAGGTTTTTATTTCCCCTTAATTCTAAATATATATATATATATGCAGCTCAAAGAATGAATACGATCAAAGTGATCTTCTATAGGAATGCAAAAGACGCATGTATTCCTGTATTCATCTGGTGAAAAATATAGCCACTTGACCAGTGGTGAGAGCTGAATGAACTTTGCTTGGTCCTGTCCTAGCAGAGTGAAAAAAGACTGAAAACCAACAGGTTGTAAAAAGATTTCTGAGGCAAACAGCTACCTTAATTTTAGCACCCACTCTTCCACTGAAAAATTAAGTCCAGTTGTATGTTTCCTGAAATATCAGGAGACAAACAGAACAATTCAGTAGTCCAATCATAGCTTAAGTTGCTTATCACCGAGAAGGGAACAAAGGCCTCTCTGAAAGCAACAAGAATTGCAGTGGATGGGGATGAGGTAGGAAGCCCACCCAGGAGGATGCCTGAGGTGAGGAAGTTGACTCCACGCCTCAGGACTGCCTCCACCAAGAAAGAAAGAAGGGTGATTGTTGTGGGCGACTCCCTCCTCAGGGGAACGGAGGGCCCTATTTGTCAGCCTGACCCCACACATAGGGAAGTCTGCTGCCTCCCTGGGGCCAGGGTCAGAGACGTTACCAGGAAGCTTCCAAACCTGGTTCGCCCCTCTGACTATTACCTGCTTTTGATAGTCCAGGCTGGCAGTGACGATGTTGAAAAGAGAAGCCTCAAGGCTATCAAACAGGTCTATAGGGGGCTGGGATGATTGGTGGAGGGAGCAGGAGTGCAGGTGGTGTTTTCGTCTATCCCTACAGGGGAAGGGAGAGGCACGGAGAGGACACGGAAAGCTCACGTGGTTAATAGGTGGCTCAGAGGCTGGTGCCAGCACAGAAATTTTGGGTTTTCTCACCATGGGGAGCTTTACTCAGCACCCAGCCTGATGGCCCCAGACGGGTCCCTATCTCCAAGGGGAAAACGGATCCTAGGCCAGGAGCTGGCGGGGCTCATAGAGAGCGCTTTAAACTAGGTAAGAAGGGGGACGGGGCTCAAACAAGGCTTGTTGGAGCTGTGCCGGGGGAAACAATGGCTAGGCCGGGGAAGAAGGCGATGGCCCAGCTGAAGTGCATCTACACTAATGCACGCAGCATGGGTAACAAACAGGAGGAGCTGGAAGCCATCATGCAGCAGGCAGGCTACGACTTGGTTGCCATCACGGAGACGTGGTGGGACCGCTCCCACGACTGGAGTGCTGCAATGCCTGACTATCGGCTCTTCAGGAGGGACAGGCAGCACAGAGGGGGTGGTGGCGTGGCTCTCTACATTAGAGAATCTTTTGATGTTGTGGAACTCCAGGCTGGGAATGATAAGGTTGAATCCCTGTGGGTTAGGATCCGCGGGAAGGCCGGCAAGGCAAGCATCCTGGTCGGGGTCTGTTATAGACCGCCGAACCAGGATGAGGAGACGGATGAGGAGTTTTATAGGCAACTGACAGAAGTTGCAAAATCGTCGGCGCTTGTCCTCATGAGGGACTTCAACTTCCCGGACATATCCTGGAAACACAACACGGCACAGAGAAAGCAGTCTAGGAGGTTTCTGGAGAGCGTGGGAGATAGCTTCCTGATGCAGCTGGTCAGTGAACCTACCAGGGGTGGTGCCCCGCTAGACCTAGGGGTGGTGACCCGCTAGAACAGAGAAGGACTGGTGGGAGATGTGGTGGTCGGAAACTGTCTTGGGCAGAGTGACCACGAAATGGTAGAGTTCTCTATTCTTGGCGAGGCCAGGAAGGGGACCAGTAAAACTGCTGTATTGGACTTCCGGAGGGCTGACTTTGAGCTGCTCAGGATGCTGGTTGGCCGAGTCCCTTGGGAGGTGGTTCTGAAGGGCAGAGGAGTCCAGGAAGGCTGGGCGCTCCTCAAGAAGGAAATCGTGATGGCACAGGAGCGGTCCGTCCCCACGTGCCCAAAGACGAGCCGACGTGGAAGAAGACCGGCCTGGCTCAACAGAGAGTTGCGGCTTGTGCTTAGCAGAAAAAAGAGGGTTTATAATCTTTGGAAAAAAGGGCGGGCCACTGAGGAGGACTACAAGGATGTAGCGAAGCTGTGCAGGGAGAAAATTAGAAAGGCCAAAGCTCATCTGGAGCTCAATCTGGCTACTGCCGTTAAAGACAACAAAAAATCCTTTTCCAAATATATCAACGCGAAACTGAGGACTAAGGAGAATCTCCATCCTTTACTGGATGCGAGGGGAAACCTAGTTACTAAGGATGAGGAAAAGGCTGAGGTGCTTAATGCCGCCTTTGCCTCAGTCTTTAGCGGCAATACCAGTTGTTCTCTGGATACCCAGTGCCCTGAGCTGGTGGAAGGGGATGGGGAGCAGGATGTGGCCTTCGCTATCCATGAGGAAATGGTTGGCGACCTGCTACGGAGCTTGGATGTGCGCAAGTCGATGGGGCCGGATGGGATGCACGCGAGGGTACTGAAAGAACTGGCGGAGGAGCTGGCCGAGCCGCTTACCATCATTTATCGGCAGTCCTGGCTATCGGGGGAGGTCCCAGTTGACTGGCGGCTAGCCAATGTGACACCCATCTATAAGAAGGGCCGGAGGGCAGACCCGGGGAACTATAGGCCTGTCAGTTTGACCTCAGTGCCAGGAAAGCTCATGGAGCAGATTATCTTGAGGGTCATCACGCGGCACTTGCAGGGCAAGCAGGCGATCAGGCCCAGTCAGCATGGGTTTATGAAAGGCAGGTCCTGCTTGATGAACCTGATCTCCTTCTATGACAAAGTGACGCGCTTGGTGGATGAGGGAAAGGCTGTGGATGTGGTTTACCTTGACCTCAGTAAGGCTTTTGACACCGTTCCCCACAACATTCTCCTCAAGAAACTGGCTGCTCGGGGCTTGGACTGGCGTACGCTTCACTGGGTTAGAAACTGGCTGGATAGCCGGGCCCAGAGAGTTGTGGTGAATGGAGTCAAATCTGGTTGGAGGCCGGTCACTAGTGGTGTCCCCCAGGGCTCGGTACTGGGGCAGGTCCTCTTTAATATCTTTATCAGTGATCTGGATGAGGGCGTCCAGTGCACCCTCAGTAAGTTTGCAGATGACACCAAGCTAAGTGTGTGTGTCGATCTGCTCGAGGGCAGGAAGGCTCTGCAGGAGGATCTGGATAGTCTGGAGCGATGGGCTGAGGTCAACTGTATGAAGTTCAACAAGGCCAAGTGCCGGGTCCTGCACCTGGGGCGCAACAACCCCAAGCAGAGCTACAGGCTGGGAGATGAGTGGCTGGAAAGCTGCCTGGCAGAGAAGGACCTGGGAGTATTGGTTGATAGTCGGCTGAATATGAGCCAGCAGTGTGCCCAGGTGGCCAAGAAGGCCAACAGCATCCTGGCCTGTATAAGAAGCAGTGTGGCCAGCAGGTCTAGGGAAGTGATTGTGCCCCTGTACTCGGCTCTGGTGAGGCCGCACCTTGAGTACTGTGTTCAGTTTTGGGCCCCTCGCTACAAGAAGGACATGGACGTGCTCGAGCGAGTCCAGAGAAGGGCGACCAAGCTGGTGAGGGGTCTGGAGAACAAGTCTTATGAGGAGCGGCTGAGGGAGCTGGGCTTGTTCAGCCTGGAGAAGAGGAGGCTCAGGGGTGACCTTATCGCTCTCTACAGTTACCTGAAAGGAGGCTGTAGAGAGGTGGGGGTTGGTCTGTTCTCCCACGTGCCTGGTGACAGGACGAGGGGGAATGGGCGAAAGTTGCGACAGGGGAGTTTTAGGTTGGATGTTAGGAAGTACTTCTTTACCAAAAGGGTTATTAAGCATTGGAACGGGCTGCCCAGGGAGGTGGTGAAGTCACCATCCCTGGAGGTCTTTAAAAGACGTTTAGATGTAGAGCTTAGCGATATGGTTTAGTGGAGTACTTAGTGTTAGGTCGGAGGTTGGACTCAATGATCTTGAGGTCTCTTCCAACCTAGAAATCTGTGATACTGTGATACTGTGATGGCTGAATCCTGCTGCAGTCATTGGAAGACCACTGCATTTTGACAGTTTTTCTTCCAAGAGTTTTTCAGTATCCTGGCTTTTGAGTTTTGCGATAAGGGACTGTTAGTGAGGAAAAGAAAAGGAGCTAAATATGATAAAATACCTCTAAGAGAAGTGAAATATAATTGCATTCCTGTTGTTTGATAAGTACAAAAAGAATTCTGCAAAATTATCTGAATTTTGTTGTATTCTTTAAAACAACAGCAAAAGGTTAAAATGTATGCTATTTATTACTTTTTTTAAGATGAGGGTGTTCATTTATTAAACATAGTGAAGAAAATATACAGTCTAATTGTTCCTGAAAAAATTTAGTTTTCTATTTACTGCATTGGGGCAACTACACTGAGATAGTAATAGACTGTGGTAGCTTTGAATGAACTGTTTTAAGCTGTTGCTCCAGTAGCATGTGAAATGAAGTGCCTCCTCAGCTACACATGGATATAAAGGGAGGCCTTTACAGGCAGTGAGCAAGGTATGAGAAGAAATTGTTCATTTGTCAGAAAAGAAATCTGAGAAGTGCCTGAAGCATTGAGGGTAGGGGAGAAAGTATGGACTCAGCATTTCTGGATATTGAGTAACTACTATATTTCATCTCATACATCCGAAATCAGTGTTCAGCACTGAACATCCCGCACTTAAAATGCAAGAAAAATCATAAAAACACAATACAGAACAGAATTATATGTTATTTAATGTATTACTGCTTGACCTGTGTACATCATATCTACTGTGGAATTGTTTTTTCATATAATCGATCTGAATTTTGAAAAAATACCTCTCAGATATTTCTTGCTTTCTTCCCTTAGGCATTCCCAAATGATCCCCTGCTTTCTATGAAAATTTATTTTTTCTATGAATCAATCACCATTCACTCTGTAGGAAAGCCCTTTCCACCTGATGTCTTCATATGCATCAATATGTTTTATTTTAACCCCTGTCAACTTGAGGCTTATTTAGTACAAGCTTCATTTACCCATTTGAAGAAGATAGTCTGGATCTTGACCATACTTCCTGATAGTTTTTCAGTGTTCTGTGATCTGATCAGGAGAAATAATTCGTTTGAAGGTCCACTTTGAAATGTAATTTCATTTTTTATCTTTTTTTTTTTTTCTTGAAAAGTTTCATTATTCCTCTTTTGATTGCAAGATCTGAAATTGTTTATTTGTGCTACCTGATTGCAAACTGATATACCCAGCTGTTGACTAACAACCGTGATCTACTTTTGGTTCTCATATTAGAAGTGGGTTTTACTTTCCTTGTGAAACAACGTTGCCCATGGCTATGAAGGAAGCTATGGGGATCTGAATGCGAAGGATATAGCATCTTCATATATATGTGTAAACGCACACTCATAACATTTAATTCAGGGGATTACAACACTCAGTGTTACAACCCAAGACATTTTCCCTTCATCTCAGCATTCAGGAGCACACACTTGTTTGGCTGGAAAAATGAATGATGCCATGTTGATTAGGACAACCTGTCCTCTATTGTATTTAGTTGTCAGTGATGTTGCCTTGTATCTTCTTTAATGGATGTCTCTCCCCATCCTGACATGCCTCTAGAAGAGGCACCTGCCTGTCTTTCTACACCCTTTATTCCCAGAACAAGCAGAAGATGTTCATTACACTAAAGAATGACACTCATCCATAAACTCCAGTCTCACCTGAAAGTGATGGAAATTTCCACTGGGTGCAAAACACATCATATTCCTAGATTATTGAGACATTTCTGAATGAAGTACAACATGTTAGGATACTCAGCATGTTTCTTATGTTGTACAAGTGCACCAGAAACCTTATAGATTTGTCCCCAGGCCTATTGAAATAAACACAGCTAGCAATCTACTGCCTGAAAAAGAAAAAAACAAAACAAAACAAAACAAAACAAAACAAAAACACTAAAATCAGTTTCTGGTTCAATTCCTCAATGGCTGTATCTCCAGATAGAATTCCTTTTCCTCTTCCTTAGCCTGCAAGATATGGCAATATACTCCTTTTTAACTTTAGAACTCTCATGGTTTGAAAAGTTCTTTAGTTATGCTGAAACAATCTTTTTTTTTTTTTTTTTTTTTTTGTCTCAAAAATGCTCTCTGTTATTACTTTATTCAGTAATCTTTGAACTGTGGAAGAAGAATTCACTGCTCTGACTCTGACTAAGGACCTAAAGGCTTAGCCTAAATAGCACATTGGCAAACAGGTTTGTGCCCTTCTTCTCCTGCAGTCATTGTAAAGGAACATCCTGTGCAGAGGTCCACGGAGTGCCTGTGGTGGTTTTACTTGGGTGGGCAGACGAGCTCCACCACAGCCACTCTCTCACTTCCCCTTCTCAAAGGGAAAGGGGGAGAAAATACTACGAAGAGGTCTCAAGGGTTGATACAAGGACAGGGAGATCACTCAACAATTATCGTGATGGGCAAAACAGACTCAAGAGTACGGAGATTAGTAAAATCTATTGCCTGTTATGAACAAGCTAGAGAAGTGAGAAACAAAGGAAAGAAACCAAAAAGCCTTCCCCCTCCATCCACCCTCTTCCACCTCCTCCCCCCGAGAGGTGCAGGGGAATGAGGGCTGCGGTCAATCCCTAACACTTCGTCTCCAGCGCTCCTTCACAGTCACTCTCTTCCCCTGCTCGAGCGTGGGGTCCCTCCCATAGGATGCTGTTTTTCACGAAGTGTTCCTGTGTGGACTTCCCACAGGCAGCAGCTCTTCAAGAACTGCTCCAGTACAGGTCTGTACCACAGGAACAGACAGCTATCTGTAGGCAGCAGCTCCCCCCAGACCCCCTGCTCCTGCGTGGGCTCCTCTCCACAGGCTGCAGCTCCGGCCCGGGGCCTGCTCCTGCGGGGGCTCTCCATGGGCCGCAGCCTCCTCCAGGCCACATCCACCTGCTCCACCGGGGGCTCCTCCACGGGCTGCAGCGTGGAGATCTGCTCCGTGTGGGACCCATGGGCTGCAGGGGGACAGCCTGCTCCACCAGGGGCCTCTCCACAGGCCGCAGGGGAACTGCTGCTCCGGTGCCTGGAGTAGCACCTCCTCCCTCTACTTCTACACTGACCTGGGGGTCTGCAGGGCTCTTTCTCACTCCTCTCTCCCAGCTGCTGTTCCCTAGCATGTTTTTTTCCCCTTTCTTAAATCTGCTCTCACAGAGGTGCAAACAATGTCACTTATTGGCTTGGCTCTGGCCAGCGGTGGGGCCCTTATCTAACATGGGGCAGCTTCTGGATTATTCTCACAGAAGCCACCCCTATGGCCCCCCGCTACCAAAACCTTCTCACGTAAACCCACTACAGTCCCAGAGCTCTATACCCTTGTGCACAATATGGAAAATATTTGGGGAAATTACTAAATCCACAAAGTTAATATCATATAACTAGTCAGTTACCAGAAAGCGTAACTTGTTCCTCACCTGACATCTTAGTGAGCGTGTGAAAAGTAAACTTCAGAAAGTACGTAAACCTCTCACGTCTGCCACAAGTGTATATAGGGCAATGCTGATTTGTATGACGTGCCAAATGATCTACAGCATGGGGAAGCAGACTGAATGCAAAAGTGTCTGTACCATCAGAAATTGATTCGACGACTATGTCAATTACTTTTGGCACTAAGCTTCCTGTGGGTTATTTTCTGATTGATCCTTTGGCCATCTGTGACTGTTTCTCTATCTATTCTTATTTCAGGAGAGATTTATGGTATGCTTTGGCTATCATAAATCATTCAAATTTTTACCCCATGTGGAATTTCCTCTTATAGAGTTTGGGTCAGCCTTGGTTATTCCTTCTACTTCCTGGGCAGTAAGTGCTGCTGCTGAGCAATAAGTCACAAAAGAGCTCCTCCAAACCAATCCTAATTTGTGAGACACCAGACGAGAATGTAATTTGCTAAAAATAAACCCCAACCCTGTAGTTTCTAAACATTTTTTTTTACAATACACATTTTTTCTGCATGTTTTTATCTCCAAGTTTTTTTTGAAATCTGTTGAATTACTAACACTAAAAACAGTGCCACAACAACTTTTTACGTGTTAATGTCAGACATTGATGCTATTTATCTGAGATCTCACTTAAGAGCTTAAACACACATCTTTTAATGCTGCAGCATTTACAGATTCAAAAATGGAAGTGGCATTATGAGTGGCATTATGTCATTTACCATCATTCCTTGTTTTGTTTTGTGACAACATAGAGTGGCAGCTTCACAATTCTTTTATGCCTTTTTTTTTTTTTTTTTTTTGACTAAACATGCTGGTAATATCAGGTTCAGTTTTCTCTTCTGGGAGATGACTTTGAAGGACCCAAAGAAATGGACTGAGCATTTTTTACCGCATTTGGTTGTGGAACTTGAAGTATTGAAACTTGAAATAGATGGAAGAAAAAACTCTAAGAAAGAAGTTTGAAATTAACTAGCTGTTAATAATAATAATAAAACTCAAAGAGCTCAGCAGTTTTAATATGACTAAATAATAATAATAACAATTTTGTTTCCGAACTGAGTATTATTTTCTTAATATAATGTGAGGTCTTAATTATACTTTCCCTCTAGTCTGCTCTAGAATTATCCAGGAAAGCAGATCAGATAAGATGTGAAACATAAAAAGGGTTGAATGTGAAGCTTTCAAGATTTCTTTAGTCATTACAAGGAAGTGAAAATGGTACAAACCCTCTTTTTTTCTGCTTTTACAGGTCACCTTTAAATGCTCTTGTTGTCATCCATTCACATCAATTGTGAGCAAGCCATTATCTTTATGGACTCAGTATGCTGGTTTCAGACTCACAGTCCCTGAGCAGTGCTGTACATCAAGTAATCTTTTATTTATTTATTTGAATGCTTCAGCTCCTGAGACTCAGGCCTGCCCAGCATTCTGACAATCAGGGTTAATTACTGTAATGCTTCTCTGGCAGGTTCTCCTTAAAGCATCTTAGCAATATTACAGCTCATCCAGAATGATGCTGATTGTTACCTGTACAGGACTTTGTCAGCATATTACTTCCACTTTATGCAGATTGGGCACTTGCAATTTGAAATGCTCAAACCAATTTTTACCAAAGATAAGCATCCTGAAAGACAGATTCTCTGACAACAATCAAACCTCTGATCCGTGGCTTTCTCGGGTACTTTCTTTCTTGTTTGCTTGATGCGCTAAGACTTTCCTCACTGAATACCTTATTGTTTCATCTGTCAAGGCAGTGCAACACAACATCTTGCTTCTCACTTTGAATAGTCATTGGAGGTAAATCTCAGTTTGACTGAGTTTGTCTCATTTTAAATCCCCTAATGAGTTTTAGTCTGCTGGCTAGGAGGATCTTCCTGTCCTGCTTGCTTAGTGTTTTCCATAAGGGTGACTTAATATTGCTGTGCTCATTTTGCAGGATTCCACTGCAGAAGACATGACCATTCCTTTGCTAACTCTACTGCTGGGTTTGTCCATGCAGTATTTCAGATCTCATCACCAGTCCCTTAGATTAAAACAAATCCTGAACGACCATAGACAAAGTGCGTAGGCTACAGACCTGCTTAGCACTAACCTACTGAAGGGTGTTCAGGCATTCAGGAGTCCACCTGCTGGCTATGAACTGGCCCACTAAGAAGTGCTCAGAGGAAGCACTCTCAGCCACCCCTGCCACAGGGCAGTAGCATGTAGCTGAAAACCAAGTGGCAAGGCTGTTTCAGCTAAGCACACCACAATAACCATCTTAGTAAAGACATTGCTAATGTTTCATACATCTTGACATCTTCAGTGTCCCGACATCAACTCCAGGTTAGACACCTTAACCTTTTACAGGTGGGAATAATACAGCTTTTGAGAACAGGATCTATGAAGACCTGTGAAACAGGTGAGCATCTGCTTAAGCTAATCAGCAGAGAAAGCTGAGCAGAAGCCAAAGAGAGTAAGGTAGGTGCAAGTTCGAACAGCTCATGTATTGTTCTAAATTGTGGTCAGTAGCAGTTAGCAATTAGGGACTCTCCCAGCAGCTGGTAATGGCTAAATTTATCACTGATTGAGAGCAAAAGTAAGTTAATGTTGATTGTTTTAACTGTTTCAAAAGTGGCCCCCTTAATTTAGGGTAATTCCCAGCTTTTTGGTTTCCTTTCTGAGTGCTTTATATCACCAGTGCTCAGACAAGGACTGAAGATGTGACTTGGGAGTAGTACTGTTCTACATTTCCAACTTTATAACTGCATGTTCAAGCTATTCAAATAATTACATGCTATATAACACAAACAATATTATAAAGTATTAAGTTGCAACCCAAATGACCTCCTTATATTAAGTTGTTCTACAAGTAACCTGTGAGTAGGCTTTACAGCTAATTTCCTGCTTATAAAATTCAATTCATTGCATTCAAATCAAAGTACAAGAAATAACAAATGATATCATTTGGCTAGTTGACCGAACAGGTAGCCTTATGTAGCTTTCTGTTATGCCAGTATACTAGATCAAGGCATTCATTCAGCTGATAATTTGACTTCAATGACATTTAACAAGTTAGTTAAAGCCATATCAATGACCAATGAGAAAAATAAATGAGAAGTGACTAAATATATTTGTGCAGGCAGAGTAACATACACCAATATCAAATTCTAAAGACAAATGAATCTTGGCTGTACCTGTGGGCTTGTTTTGAGAACAAATGAAAAGTTTGTTTCATGATGCATGTCCATTTCTTAGGAATTAAATGTACTGATGACTCATTTTTATGTAACAACAACAAAAAAAAAAGTCTTATTTTTAAGCACAGCTATGGTGTGGGAACTGAGGAATTCAGGCTGGGATTCTCAAAGTAACTTCCCCTGCCAAAACACAATGTTGTTATCCCCAGTAAAAGTCTATGGGCTGGAGGGGCCTAAATCCTTTAAGTTCCTTTGAAAATGCCAATTCCAGCATCTAAAGACTGTTTTGGCTTATACTGGATGAAAGTAGTGTGATCAAGGCTCATTTATAGGAAATTACAGGAGACCAGAAAGGTACTGTTCTGGGAAGGTACTCTGATACATTTTAGACAGCACAAGAAAGAATTTTCGGATAGATTTAAGGAAAAAAGAAGGGTGGCCATGTGAAGCTTCTGGACTTTTTTCAGTGCTATATTGAGAGAGACTCAGTCCTCAGTATTTTTTAAAATAAAACATGATTTTATAGTCAATCTCTCCTATCATTTCTTGTCAGTTTTGCCCTTCTTTCCCTTCCCACCCCTTCTCCCTACCCCCCAGTCAAACTACCTTTCTCTTTCTTTAATTATTCACAGTTTTAACACAGTTGAATGTTCAAAGTAGCTTGTACATGGCATACTCAAAGATTTGACATACAGCTTATTCTGATGTCGTACAATACACATGAGAGTATTATGCATGAAAGCAGTATGCCTTGATAAATGAAGTTAGATAAATTGTAAGTATAAAAATATCTCAGTTAAGGAGGATGATTCTACCAACAGTACTTCATACCCAGGAAGACACTAAGGTCAGGAGGAAGTGTCTTTCATGATTTCCAGTTGAATATATATTGCATTGGTTTATTTTGAGGTGTTCTATAGTAACTTGAGAAAAAAGGAGCCTAGACACAGAAGGTAGTTTTCCCTAAAGATTCAGTGCTCCTCTACTTAACACCTGACAGTAACTGACAATGTGGGATCTCTTGTTCATGTACAGTGTGAAAGAAGACTTCAGTTTATGCATAGATATAAGAAACATAAGCTAACAGGCTTCTTACCAAGCTTGCAATAGGTTAACAGCATGTAATTAGTTTCTGTAGATCATCTGAAGTTTGGTAGCCCGCTAGATTTCTGTCCTTGTGCATATTCTTGAATTGGGATCCACTAAAAAGAATTTCAATAGAAGAAGCTATACCTACATGTAAATGAAGGCTTGGAGACATAGGAAAAAATCTGGGAAAAGAAGGAAATTTTATTTCAGGAACTACACAGACAGTAGTGAAGAAACAAGTGGGGAAACAAGGCATTTATTATGGAAGGAAGAATGAAATTCATGCTAAGGTCTACTGTTACCTCACGGTAAACCCTGAATTAAACAGCCAGTTTTTTGGGCTAATATTAACATCAAAGTGTGCCCACACATAGCTGCTGCCCTTTACGAGAGTCTTTAGGAGCAGCCTGAGCCTTGGGAGTCCTTCAGTGAAGTAGCCTATAACCTACCTTAAAAAAAAAAAAAAACACTGTTGAAAAAAAAAAAACCAAAACACTGTTGAAGAAATAAGATCACAGAATAACTGAGATTGGAAGGAATCTCAGGAGGTCCTTAGTCCAACCTTCTGCTCAAAGCAGACTCAGCTATGAAATCAGACTACGTGGCTTAGAGCTTTATCTAGGTGGCTCTTGCAGACCTCCAAGCATGTATACTGCACTGCTTGGCTGTCCTCAGGTGAAGAAATTTTTTCCTTACATCTAGTCTAAAACTCTTTTATTCAAATTTACGCTCTGCCATTTTTTCCTCCTGCCACACAGTGCTGTGAGCAGCCTGGCTCTGCCTTCTTGTTGACATCCTCATGCATACTGGAAGGCCATGTTTAGGTCTCCCAGAATTCTCCCTTCTCCAGTCAAACAAGCTGAGGTCCTTCAGCCTTTCCTCAAAGGGCAAGTGCTCCAGCTCTCAACCATCTTAGTGGCCCTCTGCTGAGCTTTCTCTATTTGATCTGTTTTTTTTATACCAGGTGGCGCAAAACTGGAGACAGTGCTCTAGATGGCATCCAAGGAATGCTGAGCAAAGGGGGATGACCACTCCCCTTGACATACTGGCCACGCTGCTGTTGGTTTAATCCAAGACACCATTGGCCTTGTATGGTGGTTTTACTTGGGTGGGCAGCCAAGCCACAGCTGCTGTCTGACTCCCCCTCCTCAAAGGGGAAGGGGGAGAAAATACAATGCAAAGAGCTCAAGGTTTGAGATAAGGATGGGGAGATCGCTCAACAATTACTGTGAGGGGCAAAACAGACTTAGAGTAGGGAGACAATAAAAATTATTGCCTATTATGAGCAAGCTAGAAATGTGAGAAACAAAGGAAAGAAATCAAAAACACCTTCCCCCTCCATCTCTTCCACCTCCTCCCCCTGAGCAGTACAGGAAAATGGAGGAATGGAGGCTGCGGTCAGTCCCTGATGCTGCATCTCCACTGCTCCTTCACGGTCCCTCTCTGCCCCTGCTCCCCGTGGGGTCCCTCCCACGGGATGCCGTCCTGCCCGAACTGAGCCTGCGGGGGCTGCCCACAGGCAGCGGCTCTTCAAGAACTGCTCCCACACGGCTCCGTACCACGGGGTCCATCCATCCCCCAGGAGCAAACTGCTCCAGCACGGGTCCCCCACGGGCGGCAGCTCCCCCCAGACCCCTGCTCCTGCGTGGGCTCCTCTCCACGGGCTGCAGCTCCGGCCCGGGGCCTGCTCCTGCGGGGGCTCTCCATGGGCCGCAGCCTCCTCCAGGCCACATCCACCTGCTCCACCGGGGGCTCCTCCACGGGCTGCAGCGTGGAGATCTGCTCCGTGTGGGACCCGTGGGCTGCAGGGGGACAGCCTGCTCCACCAGGGGCCTCTCCACAGGCCGCAGGGGAACTGCTGCTGCGTGCCTGGAGCACCTCCTGCCCTCCTGCTGCACTCACCTGGGGGGCTGCAGGGCTGCTTCTCACTCCTCTCTCCCAGCTGCTGTTCCCTAGCATGTTTTTTTCCCCTTTCTTAAATCTGCTCTCACAGAGGTGCAAACAATGTCACTTATTGGCTTGGCTCTGGCCAGTGGCAGGGCCCTTATCTAACATGAGGGAGCTTCTGCATTCTCACAGAAGCCACCCCTATGGCCCCCCGCTACTAAAACCTTGCCACGTAAACCCACTACACCTTGCTGGCTGCCCAGGCACACTGCAGGCTCACAGCAGAGCTTCTCCCCCACTGGGGCATTCATAGCCTGTATCACTGCAAGCAGTAAATGAAGCACATTGCTGTAGTACTGGTGACTCTTCTGAATCAAGAATCCTGAGTTCAGCCCTAAATTAATCTGACAGCTCCAGATGTGCTACCTGGTGGCTGATTAAAAGTTGCCTATCAACTGAAATGAATAAAACTAGGGATAACGAAGTGCCACTTTCTTTTCTCTGACCATATGACCATTACATTTTGTTGTTTGTTGTGATTAGGGAGATTGTAAACAAGGCACTTTTTAGGAGTTATATCACTTGAACTCTACACCCAGGAAATGTTCAGAGGCACCTGAGGCTGAAATAGAGCTTGTTGAGCTCAGGAATAGAAAACATGCATGCTGGCCTAAGTTTACTGATTATTTTGGAAGATACTGGACAGGGATAGCTCCTGTCTCTTTTCATAGATTTGAGCACCGGAGATACAGCTAAACCAGCTTTAACTCAGTAACAGACTGTCTGGGATGTAAGGTATAATACCTCACTTTGAGCTGTCACAGCTCCAGGTGCCTGAACCATCCCTACAGCACACTGCAGTCACTTCTGTGCAATGTGGCCATATCAGTAGTTTGTATGAGATATATCTCAAGTGTGTTGTAATGCCTTCTGGGTAGCTGCTGGAACTAAGAATGAGCTAATATACTCTCTCCTCCTGCCAGCCTTATTAGTTTAGAATGAGTGCTGTGAGGACTACAGCTTCATGTCTGCCAATACAGAGATTTGGGTTTTGCAGTTGGCTCACGGATTGAGTAGGGTGAGATCAAATCTGCCTGAAAAAGTACTCTGTAGGTATACCCTACCACCATCTCACACAATCAAACTTATGCTATGCCGCCTACTTCTACCATTTGTTTACCTTCTTACTATTTTTTCCTACCATACTATTTCCTTCTTTCCTACTATATACATATATATATATATATATTTTTTTTGCCTCCCAGTTAATTGTTTCTGATAGTCTTACAATCTCAGAGGAACAAAGTGAATTTTCAGAATACAAAATACATTCCTTTAAACCAGAGGTTTATTCCATGCAATATTTTTTTTCTTACTTTTGCAGACCTTTAGACAAGTAACTCCCAGAGCCAACAATCACAATGGTCTCTATTTATTTGAACAAACCTGTATCAGAACTTAAACATGTTGCTTTCTGAAGACCAAACTCTTCCCGTGCTTACATTCTTGTAAGCGTTATTTCCTTCTCCTCAGATCCATAAATGCATACCCAACTCATGTGCACTGTAGCTTTCACTTTCTCAAATGCACAGGGCCATGCCTAATACTTGGAGACTGCTTAGCAGATTGAAAGGAGATGAGAGAACTAAAAATGGGCTGGGGGCACTTTAGCTTCTTAAAAGTATTTTGCAGAAACATTTTCTGGAATTCTGCTCTTAATGGGGGAGCTCCTCATGGCTTATGCCAATGCCACACAGATTTATCCTCCAGAGCATTGTGCTTAATACATAAGTCTACTGTCATTTAAGTATTTGCTAGAAATCACATGGACCCACTAGTACATAACCACAGCCTTGTGCAAAAATAATGCAGTGCATCTCTATTCCTAGGAAGAAAGTCTAATGTGAATTTTAACTTCCAAAAAATAATAACTAATTTCTTGCTTATTACCAAGAAAAGCTTTGGCCAGGTTGGATAGGGTTCTAGGCAATCTGATCTAGTGGGTGGCATCCATGCCCATTACAGGGGGGTTGAAATAGATGATGTTTAAAGTCCCCTTCAACCTAAACCATTCTATGATTTTATGATTCTATGACACTAGCCAGCGCTGGGCAGAAAATGTCTTTCCATTTAGAGAATACAGTTGCCATCAAAAATGTACTGTTATCAATTGATTTCTTTCACAGAAAACTTACTGCAAATTTCAAGAACTCTGCTTTCTGTCACTTGAGAGGAAGAGCTGTAGGTCAGAGTTTGTTAATGAAACGGAACAGATATTGAATAAATGCTGAATATTCAGCTGAATAAGTGTTATTCTACGACTATAAGACCTAATTATGCCAACACAAATATTTTAGCACCAAGTAAAAAGAAGCCTGAATAAAATTCATCTCACCCAATGAAAACAAAGTGATGTTGAAGCCAGAGGACATGAAAGTTGAAATAAACAAATGAAAAAAGCTATGTGCTTCAATCCTTTTTTTTTTTTTCAAGCTAGTTATTATTATATGTAACATAAGTGCAATTTCAGAAAAGAAAATAGGTATTTAACTTTCTCAATGTGAAAAATTAAGCATACAATAGCACTTCTCTAAGGTTTTTTGAAAACTGCCACTTGTTAAATCCTTCTTCCTCTTCTAAAGAAATGTCTTGGTTTTAGAAAGTACTTGGTAGTGTTTAAAATCCTGCTCCCACTCACACCAAACAGAATTTTGTCATTAACCTCAAAGGATGAAAAACGTTGCTTCTGAGAGACCACAGGGGTGGTTCGGACTGGATATCAGGAAAAGGATCTTCACTGAGAGGGTGTTTGGGCACTGAAACAGATTCCCCAGGGAAATGGCTATGGCATCAAGCTTGCTGGAGTTCAAGAAGCATTTGGACAATGCTCTCAGACACATGGTTTGATTTTGGGGTGGTCCTGTGTGGAGCCAGGAGTTGGATTTGATAATCCTTGTGGGTCCCTTCCAATTTAGGATACCCTGTGCTTCTTTTTTATTGTCTTCTTACAAAAATAGTAAGCTCATTTTGTCAATACATGCCCATAATCAACTGCTTATTAATCTTAACCAGTCTTACCTGATTCTATTATTTTTTTTAGAATAGAATAGAATAGAATAGAATAGAATAGAATAGAATAGAATAGAATAGAATAGAATAGAATAGAATAGAATAGAATAGAATAGAATAGAATAGAATAGAATATTTCAATTGGAAGGGATCTACAAAGATCATTGAGTCCAACTGCCTGACCACTTAAGTGCTCACCAAATGTTAAAGCATATTGTTAAGGGCAATATCCACATGACTCTTGAACACTGACCTGTGTGGTGCATCAACCACCTCACTAGTTGGTTAATGGAAGCCTGTTGCAGTATTTGACCACCCTCATGGTAAAGAAATTTTTCCTAAAGTGTAGTCTGAATCTGGACCAGTGCAGCTTTGTGCCATTCGCATGTGTCCTGTCATTGATTACCAGGGAGCAGAGACCTCTCCGCTTTCCCCCCTCAGGAAGTTGCAGAGAGCAGTGAGGTCACCTCTCAGCCTCCTTTTCTCCAGACCTGACAACCTAAGTTTTCTCAGCTTCTCCTCACAGGGTATGCCTCCCATCCCTTTTACCAGCTTTGTTGCCCTCCTCTGGACACATTCTAATATCTCTGAATTCTTGAAAGAATGAAAACATTCTTTTTATATTGTGGAGCCCAGAACTGCACACAGTATTTGAGGTAAGGCCACACCAACACTAAATAAAGCAGGAGGATCACCTCTTATGATTGGCTTGCTGCGCAGTGTTTAATGCACCCCAGAATGCATTTTGCCCTCTTGGCTGCCAGGCATACTGCTGGCTCATGCTGAGCCTGCTGTCAACCAACACCTCCAGATCCTTTTCTGCTGAGCTGTCTCCACTTGTTTCCTAGTCTGTACCTGTGTCAGCCACTACTCTGTCCTAGGTACAGAACCTGGCATTTACTTTTTTTTTTTTTTTTAATTTTATGCCATTGCTGATTGTCCAATGAGCCAATCTACCTAGATCCCTCTGCAAGACCTCTTGTTCCTCCTGGGAGTCAACAGCATCTCCCAGTATCTCCAGCAAACATAAGGATACTTTCAACTTCCATGTGCAGATCATTGGTAAAAATGGTGACCAAAACCAGCCCTAGAACTGAGCCCTGGAGCTGGAGAACACCTCTAGTGACCACCTGTCAAACAGATGTAGTCCCATATTCACTACAACCTTCTAATCTGTGCCATTCACCCAGCATAGTGTGAACCAGTTCATCTCAGAGTTGGACAATTTGTCCAGAAGCGTACTGAGAGGGACAGTGTCAAAAGTCCTTCTGAAATCCAGAAACATTTAATTTCTGATTTAAATAAGAGAAAAAGAAAGTAAAAATATTTTACTGAGCTACTATAAAGCTACAAATATTTCAGATTTGTAATTGCAAGTGTTAACCCCAAGAAGAGGTTTTAATCAGCCTCAGCAATTTTCCTGGTTTACATCCAATCAAAAGCTTAACTTTGAAACACTGACTGCTTGCAAGAGATTGCTGAGAAATGATTGAAAGCCTAAGAATTCTATATAGAGTATTTTTCCCCAAACTTCCACATCAGCAAGAATTTGAGAAAATCATGATGGACTTGATGATCCACAGAGGACAGAGACTTATTTTATCAAGTTAGATTTTCTGATTTTTTGTTAACTTCAGACATGAACAGTACCAACCAGAGTCTGAAAAGTAGATGTTATTGTTGGTAAATTTTCAAAGATTTTGGAAGAAAGGAGGTGATGTTTCCCATACAAATAAAGATGTTATAGCATTTTAAACTATTACTGGATAATAAAAATATAACCAGAAAGCAGCTCTGCAGAACTTGTCTTGACAATGAAAATGGAAATAGAAAAAAACAGGATTGCGAGAATTTGTCTGCAAGTTTCCCATAGGAATCTGTAAGCGTTAGTTAAAGAAGGGCTTCTTCTCGTTATTGCCCTGCAGCTCGATTAAATTGCTCTCACAGGGGCTGGGATAGGCTCTGCATGGCCTCCTCTTTCAGAAAAATCATCTTACTTCTGCTTCTACACTGGAATCCAGAGGTTCCTTTTTCACTAGAATTGTTAGAAAAACGATTTCTCATTAGTAATTTTTTTGACTTCTAGCCTAACATATATAAAAATTTTATTTAAAAAATGTAATATCTATACTGAAATTTAAGTATAGAAGTTTGCTTTGCTGAAAGTGGCAAGAAGATAGACCAGGAAATAATAAGTCTTTAAAAGCCCTCAGTACTCTTTACTGTATTTGAGGTGTTTCCAGCAGCAGCATATTCTGATTATAATTGCAACTCTGTGGCTGAATCAGCACCTGTTAATTTGTCTTGTCAATTCAAGAGAACAAGAATTTTGTTGTCCCTGCTCCTAGATGATGTCACTTGATGTAGTGATCAGCTGAATGTCTTCCTAAATTTTTTGTCAGAATAATACTTCTGTGGTAGTGAGATATACCATATATTTACATCTATCACTCTTTCTTTTCATGTCATCTGCATGTGTTGTTAATCATTTCAGTAGTTCACCTTGAAATCATTCCATATCTTCATAGCTTCAGTAGGATCAGGTGTAGGATTCAATGAGCTAAAATTCATGTCTGAGTCAGCACATCACATCAAAATTTCCTCCCAGATCTGGGATTCCTGCCAGCATTTTCAGTATTGCTTAGCAGCTTCCATCAAGCAACTTTGAATACAAACATCAGCTTCTATAGGCTCTACCTCTCCCAGTTTCTGCAGATTTTACAATGCCTTCTGTACAGTGAAGAAGCCCATGAGGTAAAAGAGCTGATGAAACAAAACTCTGGAGCAGACATTAAGGTCTGTGTTTCTAACAATATGGAATTTGCATTCCTGTTTTTCCTCTAATGCTTCTATTCATCTTAGATCATGGGCTTTGCTTTCTGTCTTATCCATTAGTCACACTGACTTGGCATTTCTAACATGCTCATATGCAGACAAACATTTCTACTACCTTCAGGCCTCATCCAGCCTCTTTATATGCAGTGATAACTGCTGGGGGTAAGCAAGAAAGAGCATTCACCAAACACTTACTTTCCCTTCCAGAGAAAACTCTCCTGTGAATAAAAACTACCAATGCCTTTAGTAATGTTTGCAACCTTTTTTTTTTCTTTTTTTTTCTTCTTTCAAATAAGAAAGCCAGATGAAAGTGTTGTCATTTTAAAAAAATATTCATAGAAAGGAAGAAGCATCTACTTTTAATGGGAAGAAAATATTCAGGAGATTATTCACTCTGTACCAGTTTTAAAAAGCCTTTTTATTATTCTCAAAATAAATTGGGGGTAGGAAGGGGGGGAAGGAGGACATGGTGTTCACAGATAACAAGAATGTAGTTCATCTCCTAAGTGTGTTGCTGAGGTTATCATAACAAATAATGCCATGTGATCAGTCATATGATGAATACAAAAAATAGCTTCCATGGTTATGACTTCGTATATCTACAAGTTAGAATTTATTTTCTATGAGACAAATATAGGCAATGTTTGTCAGTCTAACATTGTCTGATAAACAGCAGTTGTATCCAAATATTTGGCACCAGGAATATTAACCCAAGAGTAGGCTTAATGTGTGTCCATTTGATTTTACAAGGAGCCTCCATTTTTCATTCTGACTTCAGACAGAGACCTCCCAAAAGAAACCAACTAAAATAGCACCACAGAGAAGTATTATCTCCCATTCAGGTGCTGATTCTCCTTCATAACAATAATCAAGCAAATCTCAGAAGGTTCGTCTAGTGAAGGTTGGAAATGAGATGTGTATCCAGGATTCGATTCCCTTCTTTATTAAATGGGAATCAGACCCATCCACCTCAGAAGCTGCACCCTCACAGCAGGATCATGGGAGAGATACTTTCATAATTTTTATCCTTAGAAAGCCATAAATAAAGCTGGAAAGTAAGCCGGCAAGTATTACTTTCTAATCTAGTGATCAAGGCAGTCACCTCAGAGGAGGGAGTCTATGAAATAGCGAGGGCCTTGCCCAAAAATAATTCTCATATTCTATGAGAAATCAATCATAAGACAAAATGCTTTAAACAGGTCTTCTGCTTCATTGGTTGCATCTCCTTAGACTATAGTATTATGGACCCCTACTCTGCTCTTGTAAATTTTCAGTTATTGTATGGACACTCAAAACAAAAACATTTGGAAACCAACCAACCAAACAACAAACAAACAAACAAACAAACGAACAAACAGTACCAGCTAATTCTTCTTTTCACTATCCAGGAATATTTTCCAGATGTTGGGGTGGGGGAAAGAGTGAACCCCAAATCAAAACACCCTAACTGACACTTCTGCTTCTAGAAGTGGCTTTAAATAAGTGGTCCACACTCTGAACAGTAACCTGAGTTGTACAGCTCTTCTGCACAAAGCTTGTGCTTGTTTTGTTTCATGAGGGAGTCCCACAATGTTTAGAGAGGTAATCTGGCAAGTATAAGATTTTTTGTGACCAGGTGTACAAGGCTCAGCACTGAAGTTAAATAGACTTTGTACACAACATTTTATGTGCTAAGGAATAGCGTATTCAAATGCTGATCATATCATTTATCTGTCTTCTGAAACAAAAATATTGGACAAGAATTTTGATAAAAGGCATGTTTGGGTTCTATTTACTTATAATTCAACATTTTTTTGATGTCTTTTTTTTTTTTTTTTCCAAGTGGTCTTGGTTACTCTCTTGAAATATGGAATTCTGGGTCTTTTTTCATCTGGAAGTCTCTCCAAGGTACTGAGATGGGCATGTAAGTCTTTGAAGAGGCAGGATTTCAGAAGTTGGCTTAACAAAACTCTTCTCATCAGCTGCTTTTTGTGGATCTCACTCTGAAGCATGTGACTGTCCATGAGCTCTGTAGTCATTGCTGAAAACAAGGCAGGGCAGATTGTCCCTGTGGAACATTAACAATGAAATAATGTGATGTATTCCTCATGGAATCAAATGGGAAAATACAATAACTAAACCCTAAAAGCTGCAAGCGTACCCACCTGTTCAGGTCTGCTAATAAACAGGGGTCCACACTGTGTTTCTGTAGTAGGCTATTCAAGGGACAGGAAGGTATGAGAAGGAACCGTTGCTTCTAGTTAAAAGAGAAAAACAACTAAATAAATAAATAGATAAAGTGAGCAACATATTCCCATTCCCACTGGGCTGGGATGCAGAAAAGGAGGCATCTGTAGCAGGAACCTGGAACAGTGCAATGGCAGCACCAGACTGAATCCTTTTCAGTAGGTTGCGTGACAGAAGTTGAAACTAAGGTGCAGAGCAGGAATTTGGAACAAAACAGCTCGCTGAGAATTGCTTTTGTTTCAAGTCCTGGAATCATTTCTTTCTTTGTTTTTCCTTTATATCTCTATTTATTTATTTATTTATTTATTTTAGCTATGTCTTCTTCTGTCCTTCAGAGGTGACCTCTGCTCAGTTCCTGTATCTTGCTTTGCCTGATGCAAAGACTTCTCTAGGCAGACCCTATTCCTGGCTGCAGGACATCACTGAGGTATGGAGCCGCTAAGAAATACAAGAAGTAGCTATGGTAGTGATTCTAGTCACCATGGCAACCACCCCCACAATGTCTCCCTACTCTTGGTTGAGCTTATAGATATTTTTCCCCTTAGACTCCCTCTCTAAAGACCCAAATTCTGGGTTTGTTAACACGCAGCATCACTGCCTAATACTTGTGCCCAAATAGACATCTGTTGTTGCCTTGAGTTGTCTTGCCAGATACCCTGTAATAATGCATACCACCCAGAAATACAAGGGCAGCTGGGAACTTGAGGCATTTCTCAATCTGTGAAACAAAACATTCTTGTGCTGAGCATTTCCATTCTGTACCAACTGTTTCAATAAGCAGGGTTGGATGTTTACTTCTCTCAGCTCTCTGAACACCATCAAATTGAAGATTTGGAGACCTGTGGTGGAAAGAAGAAAGACTGTAGCTTTCCAAGAGCACTGAGTAGGATGCATCTGAGCACCTTTGGTGGCGTGAATGCTCTCACAAGAGCATGGCAGTTAGCTGCAAGGTTACAGGAATCTGGAAAGAAAGGCTAGAAAGGAATATTCTGTCCAGAGGTTGTGAAATAAAAATTTCTAAAGTGGAAAAGCAATTCATGTAAAAATGACTTCTATCTGCTTGGATCACAATTTGAAGATGGAGCGGTGATGGAAAACAAGGAGGCCTGGACACTAAGAAGCCCACATAGGTCTGAGATATCACCAGCCATTTATTACCTTGAGCAAAATGTGCATTACACTTTCATAGCCTACTATATTTACAGTGCAGCACAAAACACTGTCAGTAAGGTCTCTCCCTCTATCTTTGTCTCTTTACAGACTGGGCATCCACTTGGGTTTGTCGCTTCTCCTCTTTGTGGGTTGCTTCAGTTTGTACAGAAAAGAGTTGTTAGCCCTCTGAAGCTCTTTCTTCTCTGGAAGTTTTCCTCATCTCTGTCTCTTTCCTCTTCTCATGGATAGCACCTTTTAGTGCTATCCATATTGTGGCAACTGATCTCATGGAACAGTAACAGGACTTCCAATATTTCCTACTAATTCTTTGAAAGACCATTTTTTACAGGAATGGCAACTGTCCTGGGAGTTGTATCTCTGCACTATTTGCCTTAACAGACACTTGTCCATACTGTCATCCCCCTGTCAGTCACTGAAGCAGCACCAGTCCATTCTTTCTCTCTGTTTTCTCTCTAGCTTCTGCATGGCTGTCAACACAGCATTCACATGAGGATACATCATAACTAGGATGTATCTGCAAGTACATCAGCAATTAAATGGGAAAAATGAGATGCCACCAGCAGGGTCTCGGAGCATTAGGGGTCACTGAGGCAGACAGATCACTCCATATATGAATCTATCATAAGGTGCAAAGGGATGGACCAAAGGTATTAGGTGCAGGGCATTTATAAAATGATCATTCTTAGTTCCAAAAATCAGTGGAAATGGAAACCTTTAATTTTACAAAAAAAGTATACATGAGAAAAGCTATGTAACCATCCCATACAGCAGCCTAAAATACTTGCAGCATTCTCAGCTCTCAGATAGAAATTATTTCCATTTGATTGAGAGGTGGTACCTACATATTCCTAGTTCAAGGTCAAGAGAAATTTGGTCGTAGAAACACATGGTCCTGACAGCTTCCTTCACATGAATGGAAACAAAAGTATCTCTAGGCTAGAGTAGCAAAATTATATTATAATCATATATCTAGTCAAACAGTAAAAGAGGGTATGACCACCCAGCCTTAGGTGAGCCTTAAGAGTTTCTTGAGACATCCAGACATACACCAGTAGATGGTAGGGAATACCTGAGTTCAGGATGGAGGATGGCTGTAGCAGGCTGCCAGAAGACTACATCTGACTAGTGTACCACTGGTTGTCCAAAAGCCATGGGAAAAGAGGGCAGGGTGTGATGGTGCAGAAAGGACAAACTGTTTGACAGGCAAGGGACTGCTCAGTCCCCCACAGGCTATTGCATACATAGAGTAGAATGGCCTAGTTAAAGCTACCAGAGCACGCAAACAGCTCATAAAATGAGCATTAATCCCTCTGCAGTCTCCCTGGCTGCAAAGCAGCAGCTTTTTAAGATATGCTAACTCAATCACTAGAGATCTTCTGTCCATAGCTGTAATTAATATATTTCTAACATGACCAGTGCAAGTGTTTACCCAGTTCTTTAATTCTAATGGAAGAAAATCAAATGTCCTTCAGCAAACTGCATGGCTATCTGTCTCCAAATCAATCTCTTTCAAAAGAAGTAAATAGAAGTATTTTAGTAGAACTCCAAAGGGAAAAACATTTGGGATGCAATTGTAGTTTAGAAGCAGCTTACATTTCATTAGACAGTATGAAGTTTCTTCACAATTTCTTGTCATTTTAGAGAACTGCTGTAGCTCAGATTGAAATTGGAGGTCACAAATTTGTTTTGAATTTGAAATGGAAAAACAGATACTAGACAAAGCCCGAGGCTTGGCTGAATACCTCTTATATCAGAAAAAGTTAAAAAATTCAAAACCTATTGCCTTTTATATTTAATTTTAACTGGAGCAATCAAAGCTTATACCTGATCAGAAGACCAAAAGACTGTAAGCCATAACAGCCTGAGACTATGAGAAAATGCACTGTGTGAATATTTTATCCTGTGATTAACCAGTCTCACCAAGAAGATAAGCATAAAGATCTGGTTTTAATCAGTGTGCTCATTGTCATATTTTCTCATCATTTTGGAGAGAAAAAATAGCAGTTTGTACTAGACAAAAGTTTGTGTTTTTTTTTTCCTTTCCATTGAAGAAATTCATGTTAATTATTCTTCTGCACCTGCCTAATGGGGCTGAAGTAATTCAATTGTCATATTGTTGTAGATTGTTGCTTTGTGTAATGTATCACCCCTGCTGCTTCACTTTAAAAAAAAATTCTATACTCCTCCATTATTCAGCAAGGCCTAATGATTATTCCAGCATTTGTACATGCTGCACTGTTGTTTTGATTTTAATTGACTTCACTTTTTTAATTAAGTACATTGGTTTTAACATTGTTGTTGACATGCATGGTTTTGTCTTTATCAGTATTTTCTTCCGTTTGCATTCTGCATCTATTGACAATTTGTTTAGGTCTATTCTATGGGAATAGATAAATAGAAATTCTGCAAGGTTCATCATCTCATTTCACATATTATACTTATTCAATCACATGAAGAAAATGAAAGTATTCTGAAAATATTAGCTTAAAATATACACTACTTTTAATAGTACTTTTAATTTTAATCATTGTGTTTGTAACAGAAATTCCCTTAATTGCTAAGCTGGGCCTAATTTATCTTTTATACAAGTTGATCCCATTATTTATCTATTTATTTTTTAATTGTTGAGCCTACCATAAAATTTCAGAAATACATTTTAAAGTTTGATTTAATTTTACTTACAGCCTAAGAAAAAAGAAAAAAGCTGTCATTAAATACCAATGCAAGTATCCATTCAGTTCCTAAATTCAGATCAATGTTGGTAGATTCCTACAATGAAGCAATTTTAGCTTTTCAAGGATTAGTTTTTATTCTAAACCTTGAAAAATTTTTTGTTAAATCCTTGGACTTTGTTCCTATAGCCTTTCAAAACACCTCAGTCAGCTGCTTTATCATAAACACTATCCCTTATAAGTACATCATTAAACAAAATCTTCCTGCAGAATTCATTCATCTCTTCTTCCCCTCTGGCCCCATGTCTTGAAAGTATGTTTCATCATTTATCACAGCACAGGACGTTAAAAAAAAAAAAATGGACCAGAGAGAAAATAATTTCCAATTAAGATTATTTAAACAAAAGTAGTAGACATTGCAGAGGTTGATAAATCATGCCAAGCAAAATTAAAAGAAAATTGGAATAAAATGACCCTAAGACTGTCTTGGTCCAGCTGACAGATGTCATACTTCAGTAAGGAAGAATGACAAAGGATGTCATTTCTGCTTTGTAACTGAAAATGGTATCATTGGCACTCCAAAGACAAGAGCAAACCCTGTAGCCTCCTTTCTGCAGAACCCACTGACCCATCACTGGCTGTGAATGAAACACAATTTCTTTCTCCCTGGACTTTTATTCAAACCTCTTGCCTCATGGTATGTCTGCCTTGGTTCTGACTGCATAGCTTACATCTAGGGATGACAAGACTGAGAGACAACACAGAAAATACCCACTAAACACCTTACTGGTGGTGCCAGAAGTCACTACTAACCATGTGATGAACAAAGAGAAAGCAAAAGAGATTGGAAGAGCTTCTGTGTAAAATAAAATATAATGCACACTACTAATTAAAATGGAATAGCCAGTGTGTCCATACAGCTTTGCTCATCCTTGTTTATGTGCATTCAGCATCGTATTTCATACATGAGAGGAGCTTACTGACTCCAAGCTTTTACAAGATATAACTCTCCATACAACTGCAATACATATGCATCCCTCTTTCTTGAGATCCTCCCCTTAAAATGTTTAATTTTGAGAGTTTATGGTGTAATTTTTAGCTTTTTAGCTTTCTCTGTCACCAGATATATAAATGTGTTTTGAGATTATATGTATATATTTTTATTATTCCCAAAAGCTCAGATTCTCATCTCATCAGATTTGCAGGATCTGATGTTTTATGAAAAAGGCTAAAATTCATGTGATTAGTGACAAAAATTGGGTCTCTTGATGCTGTCTGATCACAAACTTGGAGGCTTTCTGGACATAATTTCAGTTCTACCTGCAAAACAAATAGTTCACTTGCAGGGTGGTCAATAATTGAACTGAGCCAGTGCTTTTTTACATATACTTCAAAAATGAGCCAATACACAATTTAATACTCCAAGACACTGAAACATTTATTATGCAGCAGAAATTACATATAGATAGCAAGAAAAAAATAAAATCTCTACTGCAAATGATTGCTAACTGACCAGTAAAAATCAGCTGTTGTCAGTGAATACTTTAATCTACCTCAGGAATTTGGGGAGAAACTGGTATGTATTTGTACCTGGTATGTAGTTGCACCTGGGACAGGGCAACCCTGGCTATACGTACAGACTAGGAGACGAGACACTGGAGAGCAGCCCCGCAGAGAGGGATCTGGGGGTTGTGGTTGACAGCAAGTTGAATGTGAGCCAGCAGTGTGCCCTGGCAGCCAGAAAGGCCAGCCATATCCTGGGGTGCATCAAGCACGGCATCGCTAGTCGGTCGAGGGAAGTGACTGTCCCGCTCTACTCTGCGCTGGTCCGGCCTCACCTCGAGTACTGTGTGCAGTTCTGGGCACCACTGTACAAAAAGGACATTAAACTGTTGGAGAGTGTCCAGAGGAGGGCGACGAACATGGTGAGGGGCCTAGAGGGGAAGACGTATGAGGAGCAGCTGAGGTCTCTGGGCCTGTTCAGCCTGGAAAAGAGGAGGCTGAGGGGGGACCTCATCGCAGTCTACAACTTCCTCGCGAGGGGGAGTGGAGAGGCAGGCGCTGACCTATTCATAATCACCAGTGATACGACCCATGGGAATGGTGCCAAGCTGAGGCAGGAGAGGTTCAGGCTGTGGACATCAGGAAGAGGTTCTTCACCAAGAGGGTGGTCGCACACTGGAACAGGCTCCCCAGTGAAGTAGTCACTGCACCGAGCCTGTCTGAATTTAAGAAGCGATTGGACTGTGCACTTAGTCACATGGTCTAAACTTTTGGGCAGACCTGTGCGGTGCCAGGAGTTGGACTTGATGATCCTTATGGGTCTCTTCCAACTCAGGATATTCTATGATTCTATGATTGTATTTAAAGAAGCCATGGCAAGGAGAAGCAAAATGGAACTAAACTGGCTGTTAGAGATATAAGGAAAATCCTCAGGGAATGGCAATAAGAAGATCTGTGAGAGAGTTAGAGGATGTGAGTGAGGCAGAGAAACTCACAGTTTTGCTGGAGGTTAAAAAAGGAGAGGCACAGTTGGCTGAGGAGTCCAAGTTGTCTTTGGTCATCCATGCCAAGGCAAGTCCAAACGTCCCACAGGAGAACATGAAAGACATGGAAGTATCTTTCTCCCTCTACTCCTCCAACAAAGAGTTAAAAATCTGAGGCCTCTTCCTAATCATTTTCTGTTGCTATTGCAGCACACAGCATTGCAACCACTGCTGTGCATTTTGCTCCAGGAGCATTTTTAGATGGAGGGATAAACAAAAACTCTACTGTCATTGTGTAAATGTTAGGGAAATGTTGTGACCTGATTTAAGGCTCCTTCTGGAGCATGTAGCACAGCACTGGTGAGAGTTTGCACTCATTTCTCCTACCTCATGGCTTTTCAGTTTCCTTGGCTGTAGCAGTATGGAAGTGACTATCAGATATTAGCCTGCAAATACAAACACCAACCTGACAGGCTTAAAATATTTAAAAAATATTTAGGCAAATAATGTGTGTAACAACAACAAGAAGAGGGCTTCAGGCTTTCTTCTTGAAAAGTTGCTCCTGCAGTAATGGATCACATCAGGCAAATAAAATAGAGTGTGTTGTCCTCACTGTCAATTTTTCAGGTTGTTGCTCTGATCATCTATTTCTGTGGTGTTTCTTCTCATCCCTAATTCAGCAATGTGACAGGGCTGTTGCATTTCAGCTCTGATGTCAGGGCTCCACAGAAAACTGAGGAGGTCTGGGGCAGGTCAAGGAGGGGCCGTGCAACAGCACCAGAGGTGTGCTGCCCATGACAGTGCTGGGGCAGAGGATTTGGGAAGGGTGATGCCCCCAAGGCAGGGTGCAGGTTCCACTCTCAGGCTCCTGCAAGCAGATATCTAATTCATGGAAAGGCCCACTGCAGTTCAGCAGCTGGGAAACCGTGAATCTTCCAGTGCCAGTGAGAGCCCCGGCGTGGTGTGCACAGCGTGCAGATGGAGCAAGGCTTTCCCATTTCCACCCCATGCCACCGGAGGCATCTTTGTGGGGAGCAGTGCAGGCTGATTGCTGTGCTGATGTCCGGCAGGAGGAGGGGGAATTTTGTGCTCCCTCACTGCCCCAAGCCAGAGCAGGGTCTCTCAGACATCCATACCTCTGTTCTGTGAGCTGTGGTCATGGAAGCTGTGCCCAATATGACGCTCTGTGTGCAGGGCTGTGTAGGAGGGCCAGGGCAGCTGAGTGATTTTGAGCCAGGCTCTCAGGGAGACAGCTGTCACTAGAATGCACGACAAGCAGCAGGAGCTGTGCAGGGAGCATCTTTACCTTGTTTTAGCTCAAATGCCGTTGGGCTTTTCTCTTCCACTGCCCTTAAGCCCAAATCCAGTCCCCTGCTGTTGAGCCTCCCTGTCTACATGCACATCAAGACTTTCCTCCCCTTTTTCCCTGCAAACCCTCCTAGTCCTCCTAAGCCTTAAGCTTTTCCTTTTTTCCCCAAATCCATTTTAAGGAGTGTCTCCCCTTCTCTAACCTCCCTCTGCCACCCCTTGGCTTCCTGGAGCGCTGCAGCTTTCCCCCAGCTCTTCCTCTCCTCTCACCATCTTCATCCTCTCCCAGGGCTCACTGGCACTTTAACACTGCTAGTGGGCTTGGGAACAGATGAGCAGTACCAGGGAGAAAACAAACAAAAAAAAAGACAGACCCACAGCTCCAAAGCCTCCAGCACAAAGAGGACAAGCCCTCTGTGTTCAGCAATGAAATGTCTGTGTGACTGCTGGCTGAAATAGCTGTTCAGGGGGTGAGAAGGCTGGATTGTGGCTAGCCATCCAGATGGACTTGTCAGGAAAGCAGAGCAGCAACTCAGCTGAGCAGGGTCACAGAAAAACATCAGTAGATGATTAAAAATAAAAACAAAATCCTAACCCTTGAGGGTCCTTTCTGCTGGACTCCCAGATGGAATTCAGCAAATGCCATTATTTTTTCTTATTTTATTCCTGCTTGAAGTTTAAATTACAACACAAACTTTATTACAGAATTCTTCTTGATATCTCGATAATTATATACTGTCTGTATCTCTCATATTTTTGCCTGTTGATAACTTACTACTGTTTTGCTGTAACCTGATCATTTTCCTGGAGTTTTATTATTTATAATTTATAATGTTTTTATTTCATACAAAAAATATTATACTATTATGTGCTGGACTGAATCATATTTTTAAGCTTCAGCAATTTTCAGTGCTTACAATTAATTAAATACAATGTATTCAAGTAGACAAATTTCAAATGGTACTGAATGATCTTTTAATGTTAACTGTGTGTTTTATAGACTTATTTTCCTTGCATGCACTTTAAATATTTTATTGTTTTATTATTGCTTTTATGTGATTTCAAAACAATAGATTCCTTGGACCATTGTCTTATAAATTAGATCAGCATACTATTGCTATAAATATTGCAAGTAAATACTGTATCTCTGTTAATATAAATAGAACAGCATTTCATTTATAGTCTACAATTCTATTACCATCCATTAGACTTTTAGACATGGAAAATTTTATCTCAGATCCATTTTTTTCATCATTCGGCTAAGAAAATCCTACAAATATTATGCCATATTCTTCTACACTATGTTTAAACAAATAGGTTACTATTTTTTCAGAGGACTCATTCTTACTTGTGTTTGCTGTTCCATTTTCATGTAATACTGTAAGCACTAATGTATTTTATTAACTTTTAAAATCTTCTAAATCCTTCATAACTGCTACTGCTTGCTCTAAAATGCAACCAGCAGTACTTTAAAAGAACGATAGATGCAATGTATTTACTTTATTGAAAGTCTATTTATAATTTTCTTTAAGACTGAATCATGATCTTAGAAGGATCTGGCATGTAGATTTTTGTTTTCAAGAGGGCCACACAGCAAGATTTTAGGGACACATTCCCAGTCCTCACAGCAAAAGCCAGATTTCCTAGAAGCCTCACACTGTATCTAAGCACCTGACCAGTGGGTATATTTTCCAAAGAGCATTGGTGAAATTCTATATCAATCACCTCCCCCATTTATAAAATAGCTTGCCAGAAAACACTTCATACCACGATGGCATGCATGTGTATCGTGTGAAGAGCTCATTGGAAAACCTGGCCACTTATTTTGTCATCTAACTGAGAACAGAGCTCCTTACCAAGCTCTGTATGTCTGTGTACTGTGAGCAGCTGGTCTCAGCTCCTATGTTGGTGAGGTCCACTAGGTCACAGTTGCATGTTTGTTTTCCCCATCCAGTGGGTAATTTGTTTTTTAATAATGTTTTTGACCCCATTTGCAGCTTCTGTGCCATAACTGGGAAGGGATGGGCCCTGCAGTAAGTAATTAAGTCTGCAGGAGCAGGGCTGCTTATTTTTCATTGCAGCAGATAATCAGAATGCTGTTGCTGAAGTGTAAAATGCAGAAATTAATGATCCTATATAATACAGATTAAAGCTTTCATTTTAAAAACTATCAGTGCAGAAGAACAAAAGTAGGGAGCCCTGCACCCACTTTGGAATTTCAATGTATGATATCTCTAACATATTTGGAGAAGATGCCTGAATGCAAACCAGAACAAAATTCAGTCATGTAATAGCTTAAAGAAACGATCGGATCAGAACTCTAAATATGCAGCCACCCTCCTTGCTACTTTGAAAAAGGCATTGTTGTATGTAAACATTCTTCAGTTGGTTTTGTAACTTTCAAGTTTTTATGGGTTTAATAAAGCAGAAAGATCATTTTCCATAAGTAGAATAAAATTGCGTATTACAAAGGACAAAGAACAAAGATGATGTTTTTAACTCTTAAAAATGCTTGCTTACAGAGACAAAGAAGAATATTTTTCTAGAAGAGTAATACATTATTCTGAATCCCACAAAACTTCTTTACATAAGTGCACAGGCATCTAAAAACTAAATGTGTCGCTACTGCATTGTAGCAAGTAGACTTTGAGTCTTAAAGCAGATTGGGATCCCATTATATCAGGTGCTGTACACGGAAAAAGCATGGCAATAGAATATAAATAGTAATCAGACGAATAAAAAGAACACACCATATTTCTGTTTGTTCTGGATTGAGTGCAGATGACATGCAAAGGTTGTTAAAGAGGGAGATTGGATAAAAGCATATGACACACATAAACTATAGCTGATAAAGAATTCAGAAACAGGAAAATAGTCACTTTTGCAGGTATTTTTAAAGTGATGAAAAAAGAAATGGAGAATTCCAAACATTTTCTCTACACCACAGTGAAATTATTCTCAAATCAATAAGCCGTTTGATCTGTGTCATGAAGTGCCTGTACCATCCCCACAATTTAGGAAGGTGACTGAAGAAAGAAGGAATATTTCTTTGTTTCCTGTATTATTTAAATACCTGTAGTTATGGACTGCTTTTCTGGGGACCATGTTTTTACTCTCGTTCACTTCTCTGAGTAGGCTTACTGGAACATTATTTTCTTCTATAAAGCTACCATTTTTTTGTTGTTGTTTTAAAAAAAAAAAAAGTGAGAACATCCTGTCTGCCAAATTTATTTGGTTAGTCCTACTGCCCTGACCCAAAGGAGGTTGTACACGATCCTGCCTGAAGCCAGCACAGGCTTTTGCCCATACAAAGATGGCGCTGGTGGGAGTACCCACTGCACTGAGCAACCTTTATATGAGAAATTTCATCCTTGTCCCAGTCTCTTATTTTTGTCTGGACCTACTTAAAGAGGAAACAGGGGATTAAAGAACCTTAAATTTAAAAGTGTTTTGTAAATGACAGCCTGTCCTTTTGCCATGTAACAGTTTCTCAGTCACAATAGCAGTACACATATTTTCTTTTCCACCAGAATCGCTGCATTTTCCTTGCCATTAATAATTAACTACATAATCACTGTGGATTTGAGGAAGAGAGGATGAACCCTACCAAGAAAAAATTCTGAGACCTACAGTCATGTACTTTCTTCTCACCAGCAGACCTCATAAATGGCATTTTGTGCTACTTTGCTGTGTACAAAGATGGAAAAAAAAATAAAACTTGAAGAATCAAAGAAGTAATTCGCACCTGTTTCCAGTGTGATTTAATGTGTATTTTAGCCAGTTGTTTCTTCTAGAAGTTGAGCAATCTCCCTCTCCCTGACAACCTATAAATCTCTAACAACAACTTCTGGTGCAGATGATCAGATGAGTAACATTCAGATAGAGGCTAAATCTGGAAGCAAGGTAGATACATATACTTTTATACCTTTTTTTAACTTTAACCTTCAACTCCCAATCTGCTGACAATCACTTTGTTTTGCAGAGTTAGTTGGTGACAAAACTAACAAAAAGTGATTTCTCACATGGACTCCCTCATGCTGTCACAGTGATGTTTGAAATTCATTTCTGCCTGAAATGTCCTGTTTCAGTACAATGCTGAACTTCAGTAGGAAACCATCTTAACACCTCCAGAGTGATGTTTCTTGCACACAGTGACCCTATCTCTACACACGCTACGTGGCTCAGGATGAGAACAGACATCTCTTGCACAGTTCCTGCACATTTTGCTATCCCAGAAAGGTCGAGGCATTGGTCTTGGCTTATACATCAAAATGCTGGGAGTTTCATTATACTTATGTGGTCTATAGTGAGCTCATGATTTTGCAGTGATGAACTTGGTAGCAAAAGAGCACCAATACCATACTCTTCAATTTTCCCTTTAGCAGCAACACTACGGCAGGCTTTGCTTTGTGCAGCCCGATCGATTCAAAGGATTTGAGTACAGGGTTCTGTAGGTCAAATTCGATTGCTGAAATTCCAGAGTGTTGAGATGTCAGAAAAACTGCAAACCACATTTTGAACGTTATTAATGTCCTCACCCTGAACATCAGGCAATCAAAAATGTACAGCTACTGGAAATACATTTTGAAATGACTATTTCTTTAAGGGAAACTTGGTAAAAAGAAGAGAAGTTTTAAAACAAACTACAAATACAACATTTGATACAGAGTGCACTAAGCCAAATTTGGCTCTGATTCATATCCAACATGTTACAGAAAAGGCTGTTTGCCTGACATTTGCAATCACATTCAGGCACCAAACAACATAAAGAACAGCACAGACAGTCCTACGATCTCTCTCTGACCTGGGCTGTCACATATATAGGTTCAGTCCTGTGCAGAGACTACATCACCTGTCTCAGACAATATCTGGCTTTACTTATTCTGAGAGCAGCCCCAAATTATCTTGAAAAACTAGACTATTTAGAAGAGCCCTTCTTTAATAACCCAGGGCAGCTTCACACCCACACAGAGGGCACAATCCGGAACATGTGAGAGCTTGAGTCACTGAGCATTTCCAGCACATGCTATGTACGTTGGTATGAGAGAGGAGTGCTTCTTGTGAGAGGTCCAAAATGAAGGAGGTCAGCAGCACAGAGAAGGAAAAAGAGGTCTGGGGAGGAGGGGGAGGAATGTGGGGAGAAAATGGGACTCCCATGCCACAAGGGAAAAGGTGCACGGGTCTGAGGAAGGAAGAGAGAGGAGAGATCCCCAGCCATATTTCTCTGAACCATCACCACAAGCACCTTTAATCTCACTGACCGTTTTTGTTTCACCAGTACCTGCCCTCCCCACTCAGATGGACTTTCCCAGCTCTGTGTTTCACCTCAGCCCTCCAAAGCTGTCACTGACCCTTCCTGCACTGAGAATCTGCTTTGGCACCATCAGGAAAGTGAGTTTTGCCTGTACTATGAAGAAACCTAGAATAGGCTCTATGAGTAGGGGATACTCCTGAAATGCCACAGGCAGCTCTAGTTTTGAACCACTGAGGAAATATCAAAGGGTTTCTGTAACGGGTTAGTCCATCATTGTTCTTCATGATCTTCAGCTGGCTCCAACATCAAATTGTCCTGCGTATAGTAATATTAGGTAACCTTCATGATGACCTGAGAGAAAATACAAAATCACTGCTCACCAGATTTCCAGTTTACAGCAAAACTTCTGAAGTGATTGGCACCAGTGGGAACACTGCGGTTGTACCAAGCACTGTGGGTCACCACGTGAGATGTTCTCATCTCAACCTCACATTATGGGAAGAAGGTATGGAAAGCAGCCACATTAAGCAGCTGTCAGAGACTGTGGTGAGCAAGTGGAGGTAGTCAGGAATGAAGTTGGCTGTCCACTCACGCAGCTGCACATGGTCTCCTGTGGATGATATCTACAATGTGCCATCCAGTTCTCATAGAAATGACTGAGATCTCGCATTTTGGATGCTCAGAAGACCACAGCGTTTGGTCCCACTCGCAGCTGTTCTTAGAGCAATTTAATTCTTAAGAGCCTCAGAAGAGTCAAGACACTGCCCTGGGCTGGAGTATCTCAGTGCAATTTTGTGTGAGGAGGCAGTTTGGTAAAAATATCTTGGGAAATGAAATTCCTGTTTCACAGTCCCTCCTGGATGAATACTGGCCCCATAGACCTTCTTATGGTTCAGCACTGCCCTTTCCCCACACCAGGGACAGGAGGGCCTTGTGGGACTGCATTCAGACTCTTTGGGGGCACCTGACATTGCACCTGGGGACAAAAACCAAAATTTTGCAGTATTTTTAATACCTTTCCTAGACCAAACTCCCCTCAGCTTTGCTTATTCTTCCCTTGTGGCATACCAAAGGTGGTTTTGTTTTCAAGAAGGCAGGCTGATCTCTGCTTCAATTTCCCTCAAGACGAACAGAGGTACCGCTCTTTGAAAACATCTGAAACTTAATCTGTCACAAATTTCCCACCACCAGCCCCCACGGGTGGCTCAAATCTGTAGCTGAGAGTTTGCTTGCTTCCTTATCATTCCAGTGCAGTCCTGCCTTGGAAAACCACCTTGCTCTAGGTGGAAACCATTTGCTTGTCTGCAGATTGTCCACTTGGGGATGATTAACACTCCTCTGCTTTTATCCCTGGGTTAGAGTTAATTCAAGATGATGCAGGGAAACCTCATACAAACAGAGCTCACAGACTGGGATCTAGCTCATTAAGAGCCCAAGCAGAAACCTGAAGCTGCAGACAGCACCCCTAAAACCCCAGCAGCCAACCCCGAAGTACAGATGGGGAAGGACAGAGGATCATCTGAACGGAAAACCACGCACTGCCAGGAGCTTGGATTTTCATGATTAGATGCTTTTTTATTTCATACATTTGGTTTGGTTTTTGTTTCGTTTTGTTCAGCTAATATTCATTCTTCTCAGTATCACTCAGGATTTCAACAGAGAATGGGGTACCAGAGCCACATGCATACCCCTATGCTGGCTGCCAATGCTCCACCAAAAACCTAGCCTTTTCTTTCATTCAGAGTCATTGAGCCCAACAGCAGCTGGGATCGCACAATATGCTCACTGTTTTGTCTGCACATAGCTCCACATATGAGATCCTTTATTTTTAAAGATGGATTTATCTGTCACTGTCTGTGTGAGACAGTGAAAGAAAATACCAAAACACCTTTTTTGTTCTTCAAATCCTTTCTTATCATTTAGTACTTTGAAAGGAAATCCAAAATAATTTACTCATGTCTGTTTTTCACAGTTTCTTCATTGACAATAGTGAAGCTGTTGTTAGACCTATGAATGGGTGGCTATGTGATTTATATTTTCAATATACTCAGCGGCTGACAAATCAAGCTCTTTCAATTTTAGTTGGAAACTTTGGTTAAATATTTTTTGTTGTTTGTTTTTTTTTTTCCTAATGATCTGCCTCATTTTTAAAAAACTTATATTTTTTTGGATGGAAAAAAGAGTTAACTCACCTTTTCAGCTAAAAGATATGGACATCATTTGAAAAAAAAAAAAAAAAAAGAAAAAGAAAAGCCAGTTCATGGAGCTGACTACCTTGCAAAGTCATTCATAAAGTCACCATGTTAAGACACCTTCAGTTTTTTACTTTGGTAAAATTTCATGTCAGCAGTCACACCATATGTGAAGGGGATTTACAAGAGAGAAAACATATTCCCTGTGCACTGACTAAAATTCAGCACCTTTCAGAAACATTTCAGGTTGTCTGAAATTGTTCCAATTTCCATTATCTTGTACAGTCACAGCATTTAGAAACAAGAAAAACTGCAGTAAAATGCAAAGGAAGTTAAAATGTCAGAGGTCTCCAAAATAAAAGCAGTTGAAAACAAAGATCAAGCAAAATCAAGCAAAAAATCTCAGTGAGTTTTCTGTGCAGCAGAAATAAGTTTTATCAGGCACTTTTTGTAGTTAAAGCTGCTCTTACCACTTGTGGGTTTTTGTTTGTTTTGTTTTTGCTTTTCAGTGAGCTGTATGCCAATCCTAATTTTAACAAACCTTTAATGTTTACCATTACTCTAATTGTAACAGGGGGTGTATGAAAAACAGACAAAGTAGGGTCCTGTGCATGTTAAATTTCTCCCAGGCACTTTCATCAGTCTATTAGAGCAAAGACAGAATTTGTAAATCTTCAGAAAGATGCCAGTTTGGGGCATCCTTAGGATAAGCCAATCTTTTCAATTAGGACAAAAACCACCACTACATAATAGTCTTTACAGGCTCATAAACCACCCTACCACCCAAGATGTTAACAAGCTGGCATGTTTTGAGCATCAAAGATAGAGAGGAAACTGTGTTTACATGTTTGGCACAAAAACTAATGAGGAAAGTCAATTGGCCCTTTGTCTTGAGGGTCTGAAGAGCTGTGCTCTAATGTTTGGTTTCTTGGTTGGCACTTGTTCAAGTAATCACTCGTGGCCTGACAAAGCAGCACTTGTGTTTTATTAGTGGCCATGCTGAACTCTCCTGCCTGGGCTGTGTTGTCTCTCAATAGAGTGCTGCACCAGAGGGCACACTTATTTGAAAACACTAAATCAGAGCATGATGATCTTTGCCCGACAAATACAACCAAGACAGAAGAAAAAAATGTTGACAACAGCTCCCCTCTTGTTCAAGGAAGTGGAGAATCAACAAGTGTGTACACGCACGCACGCGTGTAAAAGCAGTTCTGAAACATCAGTGACAAATATAGCAAAACTTTGTTCCCGTGATGAGAGTCACAGAGCCAGCTGCATTACTCCATTCCTGGGAACGGCGCATTGGCAAGACTAAACTTCATTCTGCTCACATGTTGGAGACTAGACATAGCATTTTTAATGTTTTGGGTCAGTCTGGCACAAATGACAAAGGTACAAGTTGATGAAGATGTAGTATATTCCATGGAATTTGAAAGTCACCATTTCATCTACTTGAGCCAGGTAAAAGGCAAACCCCAGAAGGTCAGACTTCATCTGGTAAAATTCAAACCTCCAACATTTAAATACCTCAAAAAGCACAAACTTGTCAGCAGAATCAGACTGAGATGCGTGGTTTGGGAAATTGGACTTTCTTGTGAAATTGTGTGGACTTTCTCATGGTACTCCTTGCCAGACAGATGATGAGAAAAAACTTGCAAACTCTGACTCATGGTAACAGTCCCACTGACTGTACAAGATAATTGCATGGAGACAAATTAACTGTTCCACTTATGATGTCTGTGTGTAGGAAAATTCACCAGTCTGAAGGTGGAAAAAAAACTGTCCAGAGGGATACAAAAATGAAGAATAATGACTAAATTGAAAATCCTTAATCTTAGGCTATTTTGTTTAAACCACCCTTCCCTGTCATTTAGAACCTCCTAGGTAGGATATATGGAATATATACAAGTCTCACTGCAAAGTTTCATGTTGCCTCCATTTAACTTTACAAATCTGTCTAGACCATCAACGTTAAACAAAACTAATCTATAGACATCTGAGATGTATGCTTTGCTAAGTATCTCTATTTTTGTAGCTCTAATTTCAGACATTTTCTAAAGGTGTGAGGGGGTCTGGCAAATATCTGTTTAAAATGTGTTTTCAAAGAAAGGAAAAAAAGCACCTTATTTTTTTTCCAGTGATAATTTAGTCTGATTAAAATGAAATATATAATCCATTATGTATGAAGAATTTGGAAAAAATCTTTTTTTCATATTTCAGTATATGGAATGTAATTTTGAAAATTGTTGTGTACTAAGTCCATGACTATTCACAGTTATATTATGATGTAAATGATATAAGCAAGGAAAAAATGAATCATAATAGTGAAAGAAGCTGTGTCAGTTTAAAAAAAAAAACTACAAACTAAGAATGTGGTCGCTGACTTTGCATACTGGCGTAAAGATGCAACTATCATCCACTTAGTTCAAACATACAAGATAAGCAAAGAGATCAAAATATGTCTCACTATACCCTTTCAAGAAACCTTGTGACAGCTTAAACAAGCTGAAAATTATACATATTGTAACTGAGAAGTCTCTAGACTTGTCCTGTTATCAAAACCATTAAACAATTTATGAATTTCTGTAACAATTCTGGAATTGTACCTGAATGACAATGAATTGTGTTTGCAGTAGCTGTATGTTTGAAGAGTCAGGTTTTTAATTTTTGTATGGGATCATGCATGCAGTATTTGGCTTTCAAAGACACTTTAATTTATAAATGTCATCTTGAGCTCAAGACATTCATCAAATTGTAACAGGTTATACATGGCATATAACATTCTATTGTTTCTCTGATAAAAATACATTTTAAGGGCTGAAGAGTGGGTATAGCAAAGCATTTCTCTATTCAGTTAGGTCTTGGCAGCTGTCTCTTATGTGTCCAGAGGCTAAATTCTGCTGCAGGAGAATACCTTGTAGGATTATTTCAGGGCACTGCAAAGGATGTGCTACTTTGACACAAAATATATATTCTTACTGTAGTCTTCAAGCTGCTTGGCATGCTTATCCAAGGCACTCCCTCGTGAGGTAACTGGCAGTGTCGGCTCATTTGCACTTTTTAACCTGTGCTCTGTTGAATACTTAGGGGTTCAAAATCCATCTTTAACAGGAACAAGCATCTACCCAATGAAGATGCAAATAAAGAACTCCATATTTTTTCCTGTGAAATAAGTCCAACATAGTCCCCTGAATATATCCTCTTAAAATGTTAAAATGATAGAATTTTGGTATCTGATTCCATTTGGGGAAATAAAATAGACATTATTTCTCTATTCTATAGCAAAGTTTCTTTCTGTCACACAATGTAAGGAATCAGGCAATCCCCTTTAGAGTAGTGTGGGAACTGAATGAATAAATGCAGCATATAGCTGACACTAAACCTTTTGAAAAACAGTCTCTATTAATTCAGACCTGTCAATACTTAAGTTTACCTAGGAGACCAGCAGTTTCTATATTGTTTTTGTTTTCTTCTCTAAAATTTGCCGTTTATTTCAGCAATTACAACATGTCTTTTTTCAAACATTTCACAAGCCTTTCCTTGTCTTAAGGGAGAGCACATAACACTCCCCATTGGCTCAGGGACTATTAACACCTGCACTGTAGTGGTGTGAATTACACGTTAGAACATAATAAGGCATATAGCAGATAAAACAGCATAAAGAAATTTTCATCTTTTCTTTCAAATTTAGATCCAAATGGTAATCAATTTCTTAACCTTCTGGACTTTTTATCCCAACCATTTCTCTGTGCTATATGATTTTAAAAATATTCAACTGATTTTTGATAGCTGTGTAGTACAGATATTGCTTGTTGGTTTACAAATGACTAATTGCATAGTGCTTCATATGGACAGGTTAGATGCATGTCTTTTATATACAGGAATTATAGATCGGCTATTGTTTCATTCTAACAATAGTAGTCAGAATTAAGTCATGCATGTAGAAAGCTGCAGATGAAAGCAATCACAAAAGCTAAGAGAAATTAAATATTTTAACCACAGCTTTAACTATCCCCTATAAAACTATACACTTCTAATTTTCATACTGTTTAATGTTTTTCTGAGCATTTCCAGGCAAAACACTGTATTTCTCTATTTTTCATTGAAAATCAAATCTATTTTTGACTGATGTGTTTATAAACTGCCAATTTTGTATGAGTATTGAAATGGAAATTTATTGCTTTGTAATTTTTTTTTAAATATATATATCATTGAGAGCTAATTTCTGTGGAGCTTGTATAGCTTTAATCCACTAAAGACAATGTCTTCAACACCTATACCTATAAAAATTCCTTATTAGTATAACAAGTTTTTTGGTTTGTTTTTGTGTTTGTTTTTTTTTTGTATAAAAGAAGGAAAGTAGAAACACACTTTCAAGTGAAGCTTGTAATTGAGCGTCGCACTTTGCAATATTTGCTATTTCCTGGAAGTAAAATTTACATTATCCTGGACTAAAACAGGTGAAGAAGTGGTAACAAACTAGCACACTGTGAGAGATGCCTATAAATCATCTGATTTTACAGCACTGCCAGAATTAGGAAAAATAGGAAATGTTTTCAAGAATGCCCATTTTTACCCTTAGCCTTCATGGAGTTTACAGATGCTGGAACTTCCGTGCAAAAAAATTAAATGTGAAAAATATCTGTAATTGTTATGCCAATGGAAAGATAGGTTCACCACAACAGTAGAATTATAATAATACAACTCTTTCCTTTTACTTCCTCTGTGCAGAACAGATAAAGTTAGCTCTAGTATGTTTTCTAATAATGAATCCTCAGTAATAAGGCTCTAGCTGTTATTATAAATATAAATGCCTCTATGGGTATATCTGTTCTTACATGTTGGTAATATAGTGTCGGAATCAAATGAAAGTAGGAATAAAATATTGCTGTATTATCTGAAAATCAATGGCACTTACATGATAAAACAGTATAAATCTCTGGACCTAGCAATATGTAGATATTCATGAAAATACTTTTGGTATAAACATTACACAATTTAAACAAGTTCCAAAAATAAACACTTTAGTCCTTGATTTTGCAGCAATTTCTTATATGACTTAGGAAATCTCTCTACACTTCTAAAATGACTTGTTTTCAAAGACAAAATACCAGAACGCTGATTTCCACCTAACCTTACTCAGACAGAGGGCTTATTGTCTTTATTGAGAGCTTGACATTAAACTGAATATCTAAACCAAGGTGCTGAAATCCAGGTTAGAAATCCCAAATATGTGTATCCAACAACAACAACAAAAACGTCTCGACTTTTTCAGACTGTGACTGCCCACAAATCCTACTTGTATGATAGAAAACAAAAGTGAGATTCCTCAGACATTTTTGTTTGTATATTTTAAGATAATTTATAGTCCTAATTTCAAGCATTCGCATTTGAAAGATTTGAGCAATTTCTGCAAGAATCTTTCCTTACACATTATTAGTTAACTGTGTTTTTCCAGTCCTTAGTTCTGAGCTTTGCAAAAAAATTTTCCAGTGACAGCATACTGATGTGTCCAATTCTTAATGCCAAGGCAGGAATGCAAACTCATCCAAATAAATTACTGTTAACTATTTATAGCCAGTGTAGATGTGAGAGGTAGACTTACCGAAGTACGTATTTAACACAGTCTTTTTTGAGTGCATGGCACATTTAGAGCTTCTAGATTGAATCAGAGTCAGGACATGGCTTCTTTATCTCATTGTATCTTTAGTTTCCTAATTTAGCATGTGCCAGTGGTAAATGAGCGGTATGCATGCATTCAGAAAAATATGTGTTTGCCAGAAGGATACAGAGTAGTGGTAAGTGGCTTTAGGTTCCTGTTTCTTGAAAAAGGTGCTGGACTACACCCACTCCTTCTCTGGAAAGACTTGGCAATGAGGACTCAGAAATAGTAAACACAGTGAGAATCCTCTGGTCAAAATGCATCCACTGAGTTGCGAGGATGGGCAAAATCTGACCAAGGCACTTGGCTTCCACCAACATCTGCTTGGCTTTCCCACTCCTTCACTCCTTCTACCCATACAATGCCTCTCAATGCAAATCCTGATGCTATAGAGAGCTATGACATAGGCAGCCAAGGTCTTTCTTACTTGCAGAAGGAAAGACGTCTGTTTGTGGAGGGTCCCCTCCATGCTTGGATGACTGGATAAGATCCTGCCTGCACATGTACTGCTGTTAGTTATGCTGGCAGAACATCATTTTGTTGGTACAAGAAACAGGGACCTGAACCCAAAGCATTTGGTTAGTCTATCTGAGCTAGGGTTTACTACTGCATAACATGAGATTCTTGTGTCAGAGGATTTTAGTCTAAAATATAAGCAAATCAGACACAAGCACAGTACTGCAGTTGCTACACAGAGGCTTAATTCTTGCACTCCCAAAGGTCCCATACACTTTTAGAATAACCCTGATGGACAAAAGCTCTAAGCCAGGATTCTGAATAGAAAATCTACTTGCTGAAAGTTCGATTAAGCTAGCTAATTTTCAGTCAAACACTCTAATTTCCAGACAGGTTCTTCTGATGTTTTCCCTCTGTTTGCAATTTGCATCATTAAATAGTTGGTGTTTCAAAGCAGCCGCAGTAGTAAGGTCACAAGGTTTTATGTTAAATAGCAACATCCTCAGCTTCTTAAAGAAGAAACAGAGCTGCTGATCTAATGGCGCATAATTTCCTTTCTTCCCCTTTTTCTCTTTGGGGTGAGAAAAAGGAAGGATTGGAGCTTCTTATGGATCACAGACATTTTACTTTGGAAGAAAGAGCAGATCTATAGGTCTTTGTGTTCTCGAAAGCAACACAGAATCACAGGTGTCCTTGATTATCAAGAAATCTTCTTCTTTTCTAATGGTTTCCCCTTCTCTCCCTGAGAACAGCAGGTCATCTTTCTAGCATGAATATCTCATGTTAAGAGACACAAAATTCAGTCTTTACAGATCTAAATGGAGGTATATACTGATTTTGAAGATTAAAAAAAAAAAAAAAAAAAAAGAAAAATGCTTGACAACATTCGGTATTCCAGAAAGCAGGGCTGCTCTGACCTACCCAGTGTAAACAGTGATAGTAAACAGATGTTTCTCAATTAATTCTGCCTGCATTCTGTTTCCATATCTGAGGAACAGTGGTAACAACACAGCAAATAAAGTGTGACACTAAGACACTTCCATTCAGTCTTTCTCCCAGTAAAATTTCCCAGTGCTTTCCTCCACTCCCCCACCCCCGCCCTTTTTTATGGCCACGCAAAGTGAATTTGTAGGATATAGCTACCCTGAAGCAGTGTTTTGTGCCTCGGGAGGCCGGCTGGTCACTGGGATTGGAAAAGCCTGAGTCTCATAGCTCCAAGCAGTTTTGACAGTTGCTCAAGACACGTATCAGTAAATACTCTAAACTGAACTTAGCACTGCATCAAACACTCCTGTGCTGAGCTGCTCTGACAAAGCGATGCTCGGCCCACTGGGGCTCCAGTACACGCAGTCTCGTGCTGGAAATGCTGCTGCTGCATTTCTTTGTGGCTCTGCATGTACCGGATTGAAAGTCAGCTCCCATGCTTTTTTATCTCACAAACGTACACACACATGCATTTGTGAGGTACACAGCAAGAAATGTTCAATAGCATAAGAATTGCTCCTGGAAGTAATGGCTTTTATATAATTGCCTAATGTGTTCATATGTAGAGTAACGAATGCATGGATGTGTGAATGTGGGGTGTATATATCCATAGGTAAAACAAAGTTAGAGTAAATGCAAAGAGTTGCCACCTTACAACCAATACTGTGAGTGATATATCTGAAAGGCTGATGTAGTCAAGGTTGTCAGTTTTAAAATGTTGATAGGTAGAAAAATGGCAAGATACTCTTGGATACAGGGAAGATGTACTTTTCCACATGCACAGAGGAAGATACAGATGTTCTGACCAATGTAGATCAGGAGAAATGAAATATAAATATTCATTTTCAAGGAAATATAATTGTATTTATAATTTTTATCTCTGAGGCCTCTTCAGGAAAAATTATGGTGCATTGAACTCTTGCTTTGCTTACAAGTCAGCAGCTACAATTGAGAGAAGAGAGTTGGGAAATTTGATTCAGTTTAATTCATTATGTATTTTTCCCCTCACAGAGAGAACCCATTGATGTAGTAGAAAACAAGAAACCATGCCTCATCATTCAATATTTATTAAGCAAACTTAAATAGCCTGTTTTGTAGAAAACAAATTTCATTTTGCCTGTCATAGTAGAACCTACTACCAGTCTGATCTGCTGCAGAGTCTCACTGAATCCAGTGACTTTGAAGTATACTGTGTGTACAAATGTCTTGCTGTAAGCAGTCCTGTACTATTAGTATGTGTGGAGACCAGAATGAACTTGCCTTTCAGAGAAACACAGGGCTGTGAGGGAGAGAGAAATCCATTATCTTTTCTTCTTTACTTAGGTACTGCAGAAGAATATGAAAGTAGTTGAACAAGGCAAATGATCCAAGAACAGTTCTTTTGAGTACGTTCTGATGTGTGCAAACATGACATATTTAATTAGTATTACATTCTATCTCTTATAAGGAATCCAAGATTCTAGATAGGATAATTATCTTTTAACAACATACAGCTGCTAAACTTCTCAGGAATATGGTACCCAACATTGGTTCTTCGAGCACATCACAAATAACCACTTTCATAGTAGAACATTTATAAATGTCACGTCACAGGAGAGAAAAATTACCATAGAAGGGAAACATTTTTGTTCTTATAGATAAAGCAAGGCCTCAGAACCTCACACCTATGCAGCACGCAAATGTGATTAAAGGCAGAACAAACAAGCAAAAATCCTGTATTAAATAGATCATGAATTTGCTTGTGGGTCTGTAACAGATGTGTTACTAAGGATGCTTTGTTTATCCAGTTGCAAGACTGTCGAAGAGAATCATTCCAGTGATGCTGCTTATCACGCTTTTAATTCTGCTCAGGCAAAACTGTTAGCTTTGAAAAAGCAATTTTTTTTGGCCCTACTCTATCTGGCTGCACAGAATTTTCAAAGCACCACAATGTTGTAAAAAATGCCCTTTTAATCAGATTACCCTTGGCGAACGTCCCAAACTCAGGCTGAAGTGCAGTGCTTGTGGTTTCTCAACAGCTTACACTAAGCCTGCACCATGGAAATAATCTACTTTTAAAACCCAGGAAACAAATCGACTGCACTAAGGACATAAGTCGCTGTCATTAGGGAGTGATTAAGCTAAACATTTTTATACACTCTGGCAGCCCAGTTTCATATTGTGCACCTCTGTGCTGAGAGAAAGAATAGCACCCCAGATGACTGCCTGTTTTATTCAGGCACCCCAAAAAGATCTGGTCTTGCACAAATTAAACTTAATTTTCCCCTAATAATCACAAAAGGAAAAAAAAAAAAAAAAAAAGGAAGGGGGGGAGGAGGGAGAGATTTGCTTTTAATGAATTAGAAAATACAGTAAAATCAGCTTTACAAGCAATCATTCAACTGAGGATCATGAGTTTGATTAAAGACTATACACGATATTTTTTGACACACATTAGCCTCTCCTAAAAATCCTGTCACCTTGTATTAGAATACCACTACTTGTTTTATGCAACATATTTCCTTTAATACATAATTTATATTGGAAATTCTGTGTGTTTTTGAAGAGGCAGCTACCATTTTTCCAATTTATCATTATAATGCCATGTCTTCAGCTTTCTGTGATGTCGTATTTTTCATAGTGGGAAAATAAAACATTGAGATGTTTGAACAGAAGTTACTCCACCTCCCCCAATTTTCCTCTAACAAAACTGTAAAAAAAGAATATGAATCTGACTCTGTCTAATCAAATTATCTGGTGTGTGAGACAACCTTGCTATTTCAGTGCACACAGATCCTAAAGAAGAAAGGCTCTAGATGTCAGATCCTGGTGCATGAAGAGCAGAAAGTGTGTTTGTGGGAGGGAGAGAGGGTTGTGTTTTTGTCTTCTGCATAAGTCTGGGCTATGGTCTGACATAGATGGGATGTTCAACTGGTCTAAGGTACAGATCAGGTCCTTTCTTGATCCCTACTTTGGACATTCTGCTGATAGTTCATTTCTAATTTATGAAACATGTCATTAATCCTCAATCTGTCAGCCTCTTTTTGACAATAATTCAGTCTGACAGTTGAAGGATTAATATTTATTAAACACCCTGTACTTAAGAAGTCAAAGAAATGCTCGATTCATTTCCGTGGCAAAATCTTCCAACCCGTAGCAAGCACTACCCCCAGTCCCTTCTTGCTCCCCAGAAGTCTGATAAAAAAACAACCAAATAATAGAAATAGCAGATGACCATGTGAAACACAGGAGAAACAGAAAAACAAAAAGAAAAGAGGAAAAAGTATTTACAAATAATCCTTCCAAAGACATGGTAGTGGATTCATTTAAGGTATTCCTCTGCCCAAGCATATGTTTTCTCACTCTTCTTTCCCTTTCTAGCCCTCCCCCTCCCTTCCCCACTCATAAATAATTCATAGCCTGATAAATATGCAATTTCAAAAAAGTGCAGACACGGCAGCACTGCATTAAAAAAAAAAAAAAAAAAAAAGGCTTGTGCTTTTCACACTGAAGACCTGAGCTGCACTTAACGGATGACAGATTTTCCAGTATTCAAAAGCTGTATTATATATATGATAGGAGTGAGACGGTATTTCTGGTCTGATTCCTTGCTAGACATGTTGTGAATTGTCTGTGGAAAGCTGTAACATAAAACAAATGGTGTTGTTGGTTTGGTTTGGTTCAGTTTGGTTTCTTTTTTTGTTTTGTTTTGTTTTTACTCCTTCCCTTTCTGAAAGAAAAGATGAGGTAAAAAGCAATGATGTTCCCACCGTTTAAAGTTGGGCTCGCCGCACATTTCCAGGTCATTACAAAATTAGCAACCGACTGCAGCTAGGGAAGGAGCGCGGCCATCCGCTTTCTCACGTAGCACGGGCAGCATTTGCAGGTAGCGTGTGTGCTGAGTGTAATCCTCCCGTGATAACACCAGGAAGGTCTCCCTCCTCTGCGCATCCCCCTGCGTGGTGGCCACTTATGGGTCATTGCAGGAACGCTCTTCAGAGGCTGACCGCATGGGCAAAGTGCTCTGCCTGCTGCTTTCACGCAGGTGAGGCCCACCCGAGGTAACATGCTAGATGGGAAGCGGAGCCGAGGACCTCCATTTTGTGGCTAATTGCTTGATTACCAGGCTGAAACAAAATGGAGGAAAGGCCTTTTTTTTTTTTTTTTTTTTTTTTGTAAGAGCAGCTCAGTGCTTACGTGACAGAAGAGACAAAGTATCGGGAGAAAAATGGTGCTTAAGGAGCATCAGTCATAAAATCGCTAATATAAAATGGAATATGAGAAATACAGATAATGTGTACAGATTCCTACAGCTAATAGATGCACAGGACTCACGTACAGTTGATCTTTGGGTTTAGCAACAGTTAGAACATAAAAATGATTTCAACCCGTGAAGTGTAACCTTTTGGATGAACATTTAAATTGGAAACACCATGGGTAAGAAATAGACCTCAGCATTTAATTTGGACTGGCTAGTTGGAAGCCTGTATTTACTGTACAATAATTTCAAATTTAATTAAATAACGCTGCTGATGCCAGTCACATCAACAGTGTAAAGATGATTAATTGCACGCTTAAATGAAATATAAACTGCCTTAAAAGTAACATCAGTGCGGAGCCCTGTAAGCAGGCACCATATGATGGATTTAAATGTGCCAGCCTACCTGCATCCCTAGAAGCACACCACAGTTAAAAACGGGCCCTACATCTGAATGTAGCAACTGTACCCAAGACAGAGCCTTTAATGAGCTTCTATTTTTCAAGATGAGTCTGATTTTTTTTCCCCTCTTGCCACGATTTATTTATCTTGCAGAAGAGCTTCCACACGATTTGCATTGTCATCGCGTGGACTGGCTATCGATGCACACGCAGGGGCTGGGGCACGGCGGTACGGGGCCGCGCTGTCACAACCAGGCAGCTGGACGGTTATATATTCCACTTTGTTTCCATTGTATCTCGATCCACAGAAGCAGCAGGACAAAGGGCCTGACAGAGTTAACCATGGATTGTCACCTTGATTTGTCCAGTCCAACAGATAAGCAGAAATGAATGATATTCTGCTTATGAACACAACACAGGAGCAAATAACTTTGCAAACAGCATTTTCCAAACTGTACTATCAGTGAAATAAATAAATAAATAAATAATCTTTGTAGATGATACATCTACATCTTTTTCCCTTGTCCTCCATGGGGGAAATAAAAGCAGGAATAATCATCAGATTAGCAAATGCACTGAAAGACTCTTCTGTAACACAGGATACAGAAAACAGCAGAAGCACGCTCTGTGGCTAAGGGCTGCATTCTCAGCATTGTGTTGTTTTATTTTTCGTGAGTGCTACAACAGTACTTCAGAATTGAAGTTTCTATCGTAAATGTAAACTCTTTGGGGCAGGGACCATTCCTTGTGTATGTTGTTTGTTTATGTAGCTACACCCTTAACACTTTATGAGGTGTACATGTGGAATAAAATAAGCAAAACTCTTTCCAGAAAGAAACACAAAAATAAAATGTTGTTTTCTAGAAGAGTAAAAATAGTGAATGCAGCTCTCTACTATAATATAGACCTGAATTAAAAATAAATAATATCTTATTTAATAATTTCTAATCAGAAGAACTGTAAATAAGTAAACCTCAAACAAGGTAATTGCTGTGAGAAAATTCAATGGTGAGGGAAGGTGATAATTATAATTAAAATTCATGATTTCTTTTTTAATTAAAAAGTCAAATTTTAGCAAACTCATGTACATAAGAAACAGAAAAATCCAACAAAAAAAAATAAAGGAATGAGCTATCTTTTGCCTTCTTTCTAAAGACATAAAAATTCTGGCTTATGTTACTGATCAGAAAGGCAAATTGCAATGAAAAAAGGGAGATGACTCAACATAACAAAGGTCAGTTCCGAAAAAAACGTAATTTTTTATAGAAGACGAAAACAACCAGCAAGAAACCTTGTTGTGGTTTCTGACAACCACGTGTTTATTAACTATATGAAAGACACAATCAAACTCGCATTTTGCTTATATGACATACCTCACCAGAATGGACAAAATACTTGCCTCTGAAGAAAAACCTTTCAGAAGCACGTCATTTATACATCTTTTTTATTTATGAGATAAAACTTATCACAAGATGTGGTATTACACATCACAATAATGTATTCACTTCTAAGCATGCAGTATTTTAAGCAGGCATGAAAGACTAAATACATTTAATATTTTAGAATTGTTATTAGTTTTTAATAATAGATTGGATGATTTTTGAATTTGTATATACATTTCGTTGTTTCTATCAGTGTGTGCCCATTTTTAATAGTGAAAAAAACCACTAAAATATAACATGCCATCGTACCATCTTAAACATCTACTTGAAGCTACATTATGTATCAGAAAAGGAAAAAAAATATATAAATCTTACCCACATACTGGAATGCTAATGTGCATCCATCAAAGAGCTACACATTCATAGTAAAGGTTTCAGCCCAAATAAAGCCCCTTGCATTATCGTGTGCATGTAAAAAATAAGGAAAAAAATTAAAAACTCATTTTTTTCTTTACCAAAAATGTTTAGGAAAACCTAAAGGCACCAAAAGAACCATTTATTGTCCAAGGAGAAAATTGCACAGATTTGTCTTTCCTCGGAATTCTATGCAGCCAACCATAATAGCTCTTTGACAGTTCACCTGACTGCAGCAGAAATGGGAATGTGATGGTTACAGTGGATGACAGAAAGGGGCCATTTGAAGTGCTATTATGCAGTTTACATGAGAAGATTTCCACATATTTTGGCTTTATTTAGTTATGTTATGTACATTTTTATTTATTTATTATTTTTTTTTGGCTAGTGGTGTATACCTTATAATAATAAAAGACATATACTTTTCCAGCGCTGCCATATAGGATTGTACACATTAAAATATAAAATTTCATTAGTGTTTCCAAACAGGCTTTGGTGAGTCACCGTGCTTCAGTACTAAAAGGAAAGTGCGTACATTCTGTTCTCTCTTGCCCATGACCACATTTTAAATGACTATTATGTCATGTTATGTCCATTTTATTTCATCTGGTTTACCCAGCAATTTCAGACAAATATAAAACAGATTTTGTATGTTTGTACTTAAGCAAAAGCATTAGTGGAAAAACAGAGAATTTTTCTGTACATTTGTGGAGAATGGGAATCCTTTACAGATGTTGAACAATTAAAATGATATCTGAAATCTTTACAGCCTGAAAAAAAAAATATCTTTAAATGCCTTGCTGAAAGGACCCAAGCTCTTGTTAGGATAAATAGTCCAGCTGAAGAGCATAGGTCTGCTTGGAAGAGTAAAGCCTACTCACATGAGTCAGCACTCACAGCACTAAGCCATGACGTTTGAGCATTTTAAGGACGTGGATGAGTGTCTTTGCTCTATGGGGCTGCTATGTTGTACAGATCTTGATATTCATGGAAAGATGAGTCTAAAACAATAAACAAATACAAATGGTCCTTTTTGTATGCTTATATCATACAGAAAAACCTGATGGTAACATGCTGTTAGTTTTACACCAAAATATTCTCAAGAAAAAACACATTTACTGCATAAGAATAAAAGGGATAAAAGTGATAATGAGTGAACTACACTGTCCTAACTTGCTCTGCATTTACAGGTGATTTATAGATTTTACAAACCAGAGAAAATAAGCAACTGTACCCTTGATATATTGTTAAGCAGGCCTTCTATGATTCTATTTTCTGCATAGGGTCAAGACTGTTGACATGGGATTAATCAGCTGCTCCTCCTAAGCCATGAATCAGGACAAATTGTTGTCAGTCTTATACAGTGCCATTGCTTGAAAATAGAATTAAACACATAAAATACAGATATACACTAAAAACAGCAAACGTCACTAATATTAATTGCATCACTGTAAAATGACAGATATTTTTGCTTTTACGTTTTGAAGACTGCTAACTGTAACAACAAGAAAATAATGCTTAATTTTCTTATTTTCTTCCCACTTTCTGAAAACGTGTATGTATGTATCATATATGTATTTTGTCCTATTTACAAGCCTACAGTTATCTTCTGCCCATCTTCTAGAGAACATACACCTACACATAAATGTAGCCTGCTACCTACATTGTTGTTAGCTTATTTGTCAGCCTGGAGCATGATAGGATTTGAGAATATTGGGTGCAAAGTGTCTTCAGGAAAAGGGAAAGAAATCATTCACCATTAGAGATAAGTATGACAAGCTCCTTTTTACACTAGGATACACTTGTATTAAACAGAATGGCGGGGTGCCCGAGTAAGATTGCATCTATTACCAATGATGACATGAAAATGGACATTTATTAATCACTGTTTTGAAAATAATTATCCATAGCTTTACAAACGCTACTTAAGTCTAAATCACGCAGTCTAAATGTACATCTAAGTCACGATTTTTCCCTAAGTATTCGCTAAGATACAAAATGTTCCTTTCTCATTGCAGAACTATAAGTTAAGCTATTTTGTAAATCAAGTGTTAAACGTGCATCAAATATGTAGGTTAGTAATGATTAGGACGTTGGTGTAAAACAGACATACTGCTAGTTTAAAAATAAACAGGTTATACTTATTGAAATACAAACACTTGATCTCTGTGATGTTTGTTTTTTTTTCTGAAGTTATAAGGTATATAATTATTCACTTCTTATTAAAGAGTGGGATCTCTATTGGTCACAAATAATTTTTGGTATATAGAATTATTCACTAATGCAAAAGAAAGATGATTGAATGAAGAGATTGAGGGATTTTTGCCAATGAAAATCCTTCTGTAGATAAACAGCTCTAATGTGTTTTGTGTTATATTTATTTCCAGTACAATCTACTGTAAAGGGTAAGCATCACTATATTTTGCAATCAAACCATGGTAGTAATATGCAAAACTTTCATAAACTCCTTTGACATTGTAATGTCCTGTATTCAAGTATATACATAAAGTGCATCCAAACCTATTTTGCATCTAGTATTTATTAAGTATATAATTTTCATACATATATATATATGTATAGTGCATTACTGTACCAACATAATAGAAATATATTATGCTAAGGACTAATTTTGAAGAAGAAAAAAAAAACACTATTATCTTTATTAGGTGAGGACACAATGGTGTTTTATGAACTTTTTTTTTTAATCTCAAAGTTAAGTTTCAAAGAAGTAGCTCCAGTGTTGCGATAACAATTTAATATTAAAAGGATGATGGACGATGTTCCATCATGGAAAAAACTGTCTATAGTCAGAAAGCACACATGTATGGATGCATGGGAAAGGCTCCAGTGTTTTAAAGCTTTTTTTCAAAAGTAACTATATGGTTTCAAACTCAAGTGAATTTACTTCATGTCCAGCATCTTAAATCATACGATAGCTAAATTTTATTGTATAAAGTTATTTAAACTCTAATCGACTACAATAATAAGCTGCTCTTTAAAAGCACACAGAATGTAATGCCTGACTGCCACCATACAATGAGGCAGCAGCCTTTATATGTTGCTATTTTGTCACAGCGGCATCCAAAAATAAGTAAATTCTAAACAGAAAAAATGTCCATTTTATAAAGTCCAAAAACAAATACAGGAAAATTGTCTGGCTTTGGAACAGTATTTGCATATATATCAATAGGAAATATATGTTTCTAAATTAAACAAGATTTTGGAGGAAACAACCATTTTATTATTAATGGAAAAATGAATATAGCAACAATTGTTTGTTCAGTGTTGCTATAAATAATGTTTACCAGAAGCTTCAGTAAATGTTTTGACAATGATTTATAAGTATGTCAAATAAAAATATTATATTTTTTCCATTCTAGCAGACAGCTAAATATTTTATAAATATCCTTCAAAGTAATGCATTGGTCTATTTTGAAAATCTGATGGTTTTCCTGATATATTTTCATTTAATAAAATATCTCCTCTAAGAATCTTTTAAATTAAGGCAGGAGGGTTTTGTTGTTGTTGTTGTTGTTGCTAAAGTAGGTTATTCTTTTATTTCCCTAATACTGATTTGATAACTTTAGCAGATCTTGAATATTTACAGTGTATGTTATTAAGGATTAAGCTTTAAATTTATTTGTATGGGTAAAGAACCTAGTGATGCACAGGTCAAGTGGTTTCAGAATGAAAAATAAAGCTATATATTTAAAGAGGTGTTAGTATCTCCTTTCTGAGTCCCCTTTTTATTTCAAAGTGCAAATATGGTTATAAATCACATTACCCAATGCATACAAATGATCTGAATTACAAAACAGACTGGAATACCTGCATCTTCTGTTTAACCTGTGGAGATGACTCACATAATTGAATTGGAATATGGATACTATACTTATGTATAAACTTTCACTAACTTGTTTTCATGGAATAATGAAGAATGTGCCTGAGGTACCAGCAGGGTTAGCTCTTCATACAAGGCAGCTCATTCAATAACACGTCTCTTAAATTTTTCACCTGATTTGTACAGAGTGGTCTTTATCAAAAGGATATACCATCTCTGGACTGCTGTATCAAATCACTGTCTTTTATTTAAGAGAGAAAAAGTGTTTCTCTCCTTAAATATAATTAAAAGCATAATTAAAAAATACCTATTTTAGAAAGGTTATGCAAAACATATAAACATCCATTCTCCTTTATGAAGGGTTTGTGCCCACCTCTGGTCAGAAAAACATCTCTTTACAAACACATTTATAAATGTATCGACTTATTGTGCTCACTTTTCCAGGCTCCTACCTCAGGCTGTGATTACAAATACGGCAGCACTAGCTATGGATCTCAGTGATGGAAAACAACAGCGGCACAGGTGGCCACATGGGCTGCACAAGTGGCTCCAGAGCCAGGACGTTGTCCCCTTCTGAAAAAAAACGCTGCTGGGGGTGTGTGCTGCTACTGATACTCTCTGGACCAAAGCAAAACACCCCTGTGAGTGCTTGCAGACGCTACAGCGCCCTTTTCCGCAGTCCAGGAAAGCACCTACTGTATGCAGATCCAGAGAGCAACCTGTGGCAGCAACCTCTTTTCTACATATATGTTGCATATGTATATATATATATATGTATATAATAATAATAAATACACAAACAATCCACAAAAGGCTACAGTTCTGCAAAAGAAGTGAAATCCCTTTCTGTGAAATCTCACACACAAATTATATCCCCACTCCATCCATGATAATTTTGGGGAACACATTTAGGTTATGTTTTTTGATACATGCTATGTGGCACTTTTTACATCAAAATCATACACAAATCCAGAAGTTTTGATGCCAGCTGCTGCACAGAGCAGAGCTGCTCATGTTTGCAAACTGGTTCTTTTTCCCTGAAATACAGGTTCAGCTTGGAGGGGAAAATAATAGTGATCCCTTGACTATTTGGCAAATAAATGCAGTGTAAGATTTGAAGTACCCCTCAAATATAAAAGAATTGTGTAGCATGTATTTAGCCTGACTCTAGTACTAAAGATCTGCCTCTGCCTACTTCTGGCTGTCGTTTTACTTCTATTGCCTCCCGGAGTGCTGCAAAAGTAAATTCCTGTGGGTAATGGCCTGAAGACTGCTCAACACTGCTAACTTCCCTCGTTTGTCATTATCACAGGAGCACCTCCGTGTCATTTTGAAAATATTTTATGTCTTACTGGTTTGTGGTGATCTGGCATCATACACTACACTGCAGCACACAGGACAGAAAACTACCTGAAGACATCTTAAATAGCCCTATTACCAGCACCACCTGGAAAGGACTTCCATGGTTGCTTCTGTGTGGAGAGGGGCTGTGCACTTCTGGCAGAGTGGGAGGTGGGCAACTGCCGGGCACCGGGGCTGCGGCCACTGCCCCCAACGTGCTGCCACCTCTGGCCATCACTCTGCGGCTCCTGTTGTGCCCAGCCTAGGGACAGGCAGCTGCGGGGCTCTGGCAGGCTGGGAATGGGAAAATTTTAATGGAGAGACAAAAAGGAAAAGCCTTTTCTTTGTGAAATATTAGGGGGGAAAAAAAAAAAAAAAAAGGAATGGTATCAGTATCAGGATTCATAAGAAGATATAACATGAAACCTGCTTTGCATCCAAAATTTTCCCATATTAGATGCACACAAGCTGATGTTACAAATGCACGCTACTGAAGCAATTAAATAGCAGGGAAGAAAATGCAATCCAGACTGTGTTTCCATAACAAATCCTGCAGCAACTTTTCAGGGGGAAGAAAATTAGGAGGACAGGTAGTGTCTTGCTTGTGACTTTGCTGAAGCATAAACACTTGTAATATTTATGTAGATATGTCTTTAGCTGTGTGTGTGTGGAAGAGAGAGAGCAGGACTGGGTTCTTTTTTATGACTTGTGAGAGACAGAAACAAGTGTATTTACTTGAAAGTCTGTAGAGGACATCAGTGGAAACAGGATTAGACCTGTAATATTATTCCTTGGCCGAGATCTACTCTACAGAAGGTCGCTTAGGTGAAAAGTATGTGAAATTGTTATGACAGCTTTTTATGTGTTAATTTGATAAAAGAGATATGGTGCAAATAAAATGGTACACACTGCTAAAGGTTCACATGCTGATTGAGGGTCTTCTAGTAGTAACCCGAGACCCTCTCCAACACTGAAGACCAAATATTTTTAAATCATTCATAAAAAGGAGCTTGTTTTATTTATTTATTTATTTATTTATTTATGTTGACAAGAATTTTGTGAGGTTTACAAGGGAGTCCCAGATCCCTGGCACTGTTCTCCTATTTCAAGCTTGAAATGCCATGCTTCTCTGGAGTCTGGTAGGATTTACCCACATTCTGCAACAAAAGCATGGGTCAGTTCTGATGTCTGAAAAATCATTTTCTGCCCATGTGCTTTCATACTGACTCCAGTTAGGAAGAGAGAAAAAGAATGTGCTAGAGACAGTGGAGACTATGGAACATTTTTTAAAATGCCTCATGATTCCAGGCACCAATGTTACCCATTTTGTTGGATACTAAACCTGGTACAATTTTCTAAGGTAATTTATTTTCATATGTAAATGTTCTACCTCTTTCTGAGAGTCAGATGTAGCTATAACCTCAAACCCAAAATGAGGGCATCCTAAGTTTCTGAATATTTCCAAAAATATCCTAAAGCTGAGAATTTGTTCTTGTTTTTTGCAGTCAACTCTGCAACAAGTCAGGTGTTCTTAAATGCATGTAAGCAACTATTTCTGTGTTTTAAAGTATTAAAGCTATTAATGTAAACAAAAATTCAGGCTTACCCTTAGGTTCAGTCATATTGCCTTATTTTTTCTTTTCAAGTAACAGAACATATGAGTCTTTTTTAATGAAAGTTTCACACAATACTCTTTAAAATATAGCATATCAATGCTTTAAAAAGAATGTATAAAAAATGAAAGATTTTGCCTATTTTGCTCAAATGAATATGCTGTAAGTTATGCCTCTCAGTTGTCCCAATTTATTTTAATATGAAAAAATCTAATCTCTGCTTGTAAAGCAGATTATGCGTGTATTAAATTCTTTAAAATTAGAATATACTTAATGCCACATTCGTTCCAGGCATGCAAAGCAGGAGAAAGAATTATACACCTAAACAACAAGAATGGTTTTTAAGCTTAAATTTTTACTTTGCTCCATTTCTCATTTGATAAAATAAAATGATGCACAATCTACCATTTAATGAAATGCAATAATGATTTCATTTTTTTCTTAGCAGATCACAAAATAAAAGAATTAAAATAGCCAATATTTCTAATAGAGAAAAAGCAAAAACAATGCATTGTTTTATCCACTTATAAACTTGGTACATCTGGATTTTTCACATCCTCATCCTCTCTCACCTCTGTTCAGTAAGTTAAAATTCATTTTGTCCTTCTAGACAAACAAGCTGCTTTTGGTCTCAGCGAAAGGCTACTGGCTCCCCTACGTCCAGGTAGAGCTCATAGTTCATCTGGGCTGGGGCCTGAAACACAGAGGACTGCAGACCCTTGGTCCTCAAGGTCACAACTACAAGATCATTTACGGCAGCTTTCCAGCAGAGTATATTGAGGTTGCTGGTCCTGTTTTTCTGCTGTGCCGTTAGAGAACTACTGCCTTCACATTACAGAAGCTGTTGAACACTCCACAGATTCAGCATGCCTTAGGACTAAGAATAAAGTTATATGAGCTGGGTGGAGAATGGATTGCGAGCAGCCCTGATGAGAAGAACCTGGGGGTGTCAGTTGATGAGAATCTCAACATGAGCCAGCAATTTGCGCTTGCAGCCCAGAAAGCCAACCGTATCCTGGGCTGCATCAAAAGAAGTGTGGCCAGCAGGGCAAGGAAGTGATTCTTCTCTCTCTAGTGCTCTGCTCCTTGTGAGACCCCACCTTGAGCACTACATTCAGCTCTGGGGCCCCCAGCACAAGAAGAACATGGACCTGTTAGAGCGAGTCCAGAGGAGGGCCATGAGGATGATGAGAGGGCAGGAGCACCTCTCCTATGAAGACAGGCTGAGGGAGCTGGAGTTGTTCAGCCTGGAGAAGAGAAGGGTCCAGGAAGACCTTACAGTGGCCTTCCAGTGCCTACAGGACGCCTACAGAAAAGCTGGGGAGGGACTCTTTGTCAGGGGGTGTACTGATAGGACAAGGGGGAATGGGTTTAAACTGAAAGACAAGAGGTTTAGATTAAATTTTAGGAGGAAATTATTCACAATGAGGGTGATGAGGCACTGGAACTGGTTGGCCAGAGAAGCTGTGGATGCCCCATTCCTGGAGGTGTTCAAGGCCAGGCTGGATGAGGCCTTGGGCAACTTGGTCTGGTGGGAGGTGTCCCTGCCCATGGCAGGGGGGTTAGAACTAGGGGATCCTTAAGGGTCCCTTCCAACCCAAACCATTCTATGATTCTGTGATTCTATGATTCTGTGATTTTATGATTCTACAATTCTATGATCATGTTCTTTCCTGTTGTTGTTGCTATGGCTAAAGAAGGCAACAGTTTGTAATTAGGGGAGATAATTAACTTCTGTGGTGTTTCACACATGAACTCTTATATCATAAATGCAATAAAAAAGAAGGCAAACACAATGGAACTGCCATTCTGTCATCGGGAGGGGCATCCATTAGTGTTACAGTTCTTGGAGGCCATGAAATAGACAATAGGTGAAATTCAATGGACAACATAAAAAGAGAACCAAGAAGAAGTAGAGCACCAAAAATAAAAATAAAAATAAATAAATAAATAAAAAGATAACAGGTGTACAACACAGACACTCCACCCGCACTGCCCATCTGATATGTGCAATTGTGGATGGATGAAGTGCTACAGGTTCAGCAAAGGTCAGTAGATGAAGCAGTTGCAGCTCATGTAGATGTTTAAAAGAATTTACTGTGGAGTGCACTGGGGTTTGCACTTTGCCTGGAGATGCAGTGAAAGGGGCTGGCATCTGCTTTTCTACTTTTCCATGAAGAGTTCTTGATACATGAAAAAATATTTGGCTTCAGACAGAGAGGGCAGCCTTGCCCTTCAGGCGCAGCTCCTTCTGACCTCAGCAGAGGTGAAACTGATCCACTCACCAAGATCTGTTTTATTGGATAATGCTAGGAAAGTTCTCAGTGCCCTTGTTGGGGTGAAATTGTGGCCTTTTCTTTATAACCAAAGCAATGGCAGCGTTTTAAAGGACAAACTACAGGATAAGATATAGCAAACAGACTTCTCATCCTGAAGTAAAAAAGAAAGCTTTCTAGAGTGTTTGTTGTGTTATTCCTTATTTTAAATTCTGTTTATGCTGCTAAAATTTGCATATATTCTTTTTAATGAATACTGCACAGCTGAGAGACAGTGAAAGATGTGGAACGTGAAGCTTATTAATACGAGTTCATTAAATTAAACTAGACCTGATTTGCAACAAAATCCTACATTCCTGAGTTTCGTAGGCAGGCTGTGATATAATTTCCACCAGACCCCACAAACTATCAGTTTGTGTCTATCTATTTAGCTTGGGTGCTTAGGCAGCCATTATTGTCAAGGTCTTTGAGCACTTCGCAGTCCATTAATGTATTTAGATGCAGTGTCTTGCTCATCAGATCTCTCCATCAGCCGCCTCCACTCTCACAACCTTTGTCAGGTTACTGGGTGGTGCTTTGTCAGGTTGGCTTTTTCTGCTCCTACAGCAGGAGCTCTGCATCCATGCTCAAGCTGTATCTCCCTGCAACACCTGGTGCCATGCAAGGCCCCATGTGCCTGCTTCTCCACAAACATCAATTTTCTCAGCTCTTTGATGAACTTCATCATGGGACAAATGTAGAAGATTAATGTTTTATTTTTGCATACTGTATTTTTTCCCACAGCTTTCACTTATACAATCCCATAAGACTCAGTCTCCTCAGTCATTTCTTCAAAAGCTGTTGAGAAAAAAAGCCAGCAATAAGCTGCCAGAGCTTCTCAGAAAGATGTCTTGTAATGCAAACATCTCTGGCCACCTCAGGGTCTTATCAACGTTCCACCAGAACAATAGGTTAACCTAAACTTTAACATGAAGAAGAGGCAATGGAAAGAAGTCAGAAGTATTTTAATAACTTGTTTCCCTTATAACATTTCCTTTGATGAAAGATATCTGTCTCCCAGTTAGTTGACAGGTTGGGATCCTTCAGATTTTTCTGCAGGTTGGGGATAGCAATAGAACAGAAATATCCAATTGTGAGTATTCAGCCAAGTTTTGTTTGTTTGTTTGTTTGTTTGTTTTAATTTAGTTTTGCTTATTGTGCCATATATATATATATGAATTAAACTAGTATGAAAAAGCTCCAACTAAAAGTTTTTGTAATGGTCAACCCCATGACTAACTATGCTTTTTCACCGCCATGAGAGATAGGCTTGAGGTTTCTGCTTTGTTTCTCACAGACCTCTTCGCAGGATCATCATCTCTCATGACAGCTACATGCTGTAACAAGAGCTAACTGGTGCAAGAGGGTCATACTTACTGGTATTAAAACTTAGACAAAAGCTATGCTGTGAGGACAGGGTCACCACACGACAAGAATGACCAAAAATCTCACCTTGTTCAGAAATATTATTTGTGTGTAGACATTTGGAAATGTTTTTCTAAAACATTCATCACACACAAGACATCCAGCCACATTCCCCTCTCCGAAGAAATAAAATAAATATGTACACTAGTAACACGAGCTTTCTAAATTAAAATTTCCGAAGATGTGGAAATTGAGGCCTATCCTGAAACAGTTTCCATGTTTTCAGTCATAACACTTCTAAATGATATTCTGTAATGAGAAACAAAAAAAGATTTCCTCCAGTGGTAATTATAATAATTGTTTCTTTCATTATGACTTACGAAAACTGTTCTGAAATTAACCAGTCACCTGAAATAAACAGACACAAACCCCTGACTTCCTATTTCACTTCATAAAATTAAACGTCTGCACTCTGCCCTATCCATCCTGCAGAAATTGAAAGTGAGACTCACCTTTCTTTTATTTATGCTTTCAATAAACCCATTCGGAAATATAAACATTAGAAATACTATACTGTGCAAGCTGAGTGTTTCATATTTATAGTGTCACCAGAGGCCAGCTCTGCCTTTGGACCATGGCACCCTATACGCCCATCCCTAAAGTATAAAACAAAATAATGCTGTAGTGTAATACAGAGCAAACAACAACTCTTTAGGAAAAAAAAATAGGTTTAAGCATAGCTAGATACTATTTCTCTCCCTAATTATCAGAACAAAGAATATTTCTGTATCTTATTAGTGCAAAATATTTTATGACTGATATTCCATATACATCAAAAAATGTACTCTGATAAGAGAAATGAGCTGTTTCTTCTAATTTCTGCTGTGAAATCATAATAATCCGAGCAAGATAGTACAGTATGGTAAGATGAGGACCTACAGATTAATCCCTTTTTCACATATTTTCCTAACTATTTTTTTCATATGTCTTTCTGTGTTTCCATATTTCATCTGGTTCCAGAAGAACACTTATATATAGCTATAAATGCCCTTCTAACACAAATTCTGGAATGGCGCTTTTGCTGAGTCAACAACCATGGTAATATCCCAGAACAACAATGCAATTTAATTCTAGTTATTTTTTAAATCTTATTACCTCACAAATTTATATAATATCAAAGAATTATAAACATCAAGGGAAAAATAAGATAGTAAAAACATACCAGCTGTGGACAATAAAAGTGGAAGCTTTGTTGACTGAGAAACAGCAGAGCAACAACGGACTTTTAGAAATGCAGAATGGAAATATCTGAATGCTATTCTACAGCATAGCCGTTGTTTTAAGGAGAAGAGAAAATCTTCATTGAATATTTTTGCTTAGGTCTGGGTCAGCAAGCACATACATGTTAACATGATGCATGTCAACAGTCTTGTTGAATTCAATAGGGCTATTCATATGCATAGTTACTTACCTCAGATGTGCTTGCAAACCAGAGTTCTTTGTAGTGATGCCAGGTAACATTCTTAAAATTGTCTTGGTGATTTAGGGCCTGAGAGTGAGCTTTTAAAACAGCCTGAGCCACTGAAAGCCACAGCAAAAAATGCCCATATTCTCAAAATATTCAGTGGCACCCTGCAGAATTCAGCCCCAAAGTAGGTCCTTCCATTCCCATTTAAAGTAGAGGGAAACTTAAACATCTTGGGAATGCCCATGAAGCAAAAACTCTTTTGGGGTGGAAAGAACTAGAAGACTTCATGCAGAGGATGGTTTGAGCACCTACCTCTACTCAGATGAGTAATTCCTCCTCTCTGCTTAGGATCTGTTGCACTGCATACTCTTCTAAAGAAAGACACTTTATCCCAAATTGTCCATAGCTGAAAAACTAAAGATAAAAAGACTTAAAATGAAATATCAAGACTCAACAAGTTACAACATCCATTTGAGCAGAGGACAATGCAGGCTTGGAATCCCTTTTCTACCTCTTTGAGAGCAAGGTCTTGCATATGGCTCTGTCATGTTCCCAAAGTACTTTCTCAGTGATGCTTTTAGGGATGGAGAACATGGACACAGCCACAAAATTTCAGACTTTCTGCACCTGTGATTTCTCACACCTCTCAAGTAAAGTCCAGCACATTAAGAGTAGATTTGAAAAAAATGACTCAGACGTTAGGGCCAAACACTCTAAGTCATTCATTTACTGTGGCAACAAGGTTGCTTGTCACAAACATACTAGCTAAAAAGAAAGGTGTGTTTTGAGCGGCTGTTTTGTGAATACACTCTAAATGATGGTCTTAGGCAATTGAAAAAATACCCTTTGGGAGGTCGCTACTAAATCTCTTGTGCCAACTATAAAAAGAATAATCTGAACCTCTTTTGATATAGTTCTTCCTTTGACTTTTAGCATTATCAGTACCTCTTGTCATAAAACAACTATCTGATGCGTGATATTGTAATTCCTTTTGCATGAAATGAAGTGCATAAAATAACCCAATTCTAAACTCAGTCTTGTTGTCATGTTGTGTGACACATAACTATGTTATTTTTCCTCCCATTAAAAAAAAAAAAAAAAAAAAAAGAATGGATTTCTACTTTTATTTCTGATATTTTAATTCTATTCATACAGTTAAAGCAACTGGAACTGGACCTTTCATCACATTAGGGAGTGAGTCAGAAGAAGGATTGATGTGGCGGGTTGTTCTTAAACAACAGAAGTAATGTTAAATTCTTTGTAAATCCAACACAAATATAAACATGGGTACTGATGATTGTCACCTGTGTAAAGATGAAAATTTACTCTTGATGAGAGCAGTATTGCAAAATATATTTTGTCATCTGTGTTGGAAAGCAGTGTCCTAGTAACTTGGCAGAAAATATAGTAAAAGACAATTTGCAGAGTCCTTATATTTTAGAAGATTTCCTATGTGTGTATATTTATATACATGCACATACACATTTTTCTTTAGTATGCTAAGACACTAAACCCGAGATAATCCCTGAGGACCACTGCCTGATTAGCTGATTTTTAATAGTTTGTAATGTTTCAGAAAGTTGTGGTCTTGTTTACTTCTACCTGTCTTCAACCTCTCCTTGCTGAAACATACTCATAAATAAAGAGAACAAAAATATAATTTAAAAACACATATATACATTTAACCAATAGGATAAATCCCATCTTCCCCTTCTGGCAGCCTCTTGATTTCAGTGGAGTTTCAAAGCGCTTCACTAAGGACTAATTCTTGCCTCTTACATTTATACAGTGTTAGACTGCAAAACGTTTATATATCGCTGGATTTTTAACTGTATATATTCTTGTCCACTACAAACAAAATTATTTACTGTACTCAGTTTAAAACGCATATACTCACTTCTAATGACTCTCCTCCATATCTTTTGTCTGCTCGCAACCAGCCTGCTTATGCAATGGCCATTGCTGTAGTATCAGAGCACAGTCCTCGAGTTTAAATGCTGTCAGCATTCCCTGCCTCATCACCACTCGTCTTCTGCTCAGCACAACAACTAAGTCCCCATTAGGTACACAATAAGTATCAACTATTTTAATATACTGTATTTAATTTTAGTATTTACTACTTTTAAAATGCATGTAGATGGAAAGATAAACAACAAAAGAGGCTGACTGCTGTCATGTGAGAATGATGAGGGCTACTTGACAAAAGAGGGATGAGAAGATGAGTAATGAATGATGATGAACAACGGGAAACCTTTAGCCAATCTTCCAGTACTAATAGCTAGCTTATTCCTTGCACCCACACATCTTAAAGAGTGCCTCAAGGGTAATTCCCCTCATTTTACCTATGAAGAAAATGCTGTGCAGAGGGAAGGAGTTTTCCCCAAATGAGCCAGTTAACCGCTCACCCCATCGTCTGAAGCTAAGGAGTCACTGAGAGAAGTCATTGATGAGAGCTAAAATACCAACCAATTCTACTGCAGACAGAGGACTATTATTAACATGACCCTCAGTTTCCACACATGCAACCTTCCCTTAAATTACTCTTTTCTTTTTTTTTCCTTTTTTTTTTTTTAGTGGCTTTTCTCTTCCTTTCTGTAACTTCTTTTTGCTTATACAACTAATAAAAATGAAACAATTTAGTGTGCTGGTAAGGCTGAACAATTAGAAGGGAAATAATGCTTTTCTGGATGAAGCCTACTAGTACTAACAGGACATATTCCCGGAATTGTCCACTACAACAAGCAGAACCAAATGGAAACTTCCATCCACTGTAATGAATGTCCACCAGAAAAGAAAAAGAAGGGTTAAGGGGTAAAAGTGGGTTTTCCTCATATCCAGCAGTCACGGTTCCATATGTTAGGCCCGTTCCTACATAACACCAGCAGCAGCAGCAACAGAGAGCCCATCTGTCCAAGAGCCTGGCTTAGATAAAAAGACAGCAGGGGCATTTTGCTGCCCATTTGCCTATTCCTAAAGCCATCCCTGCTAGAAACTGTTGTGTAAACCTTGGTTCGTAATGGTAGATTGACCCTCTCATATTTCTGATGGTGTGGTTGTTTCTTCCTAGGATAGATGTGCCCACTGCACAGCTCCCAGGCATGATCCTTTAGCTAGTCTTGGTCCATATCCAAGACCATATTCAGAAGCATGATGTGGCTTCTTTCTTGTTCTTATGTATGTTTTCTTCCCAGGGAAACCAGGTTTTGGGAGAAGACAGCAAGAAGATACATTCATTCCCATGTCTTGCTCTAACATGGATTTGGATGCAGGATTTGGACTCAGGAAATTGAAAGTTCTCTGAGGTCTTGCAGTTTAAAGACACTAGTGAACATGAGGAGCTTTAATGGAGCACAACAGTTTCCCCAGACAATTCCTAGTCTAGACTAGCAAGAAGCTGTGGCTCCAGCCACATGTTGTCCCTTGACTCCCACTATGTTGTTCCCACCTGAAGCAACTTCCTTGTGGGCTCGTGGGCCAGAAGGGTTAGGGGCACAAAGTAGGGCAAAACATATGTGATGGAGGTTGTGTCCTGCAGGCTACGATAAACCAGGAAAATTTTGAAGTCCATTGATGTTCTACATGCAAACCTGTATTTCCAAAGGTGTGGGCACTGCTAGAAGGTCCACAGCAGTTTTAAGTTCTCTTGGCAAAATACTTTCAAATCTATGAGAAAAGATTTCTTAAAATAAACATGACTGAGATGGACATCCTCTTGTGTGTCTTCCTTATGGGCAATGTTTGTGAGGTTATCCTCTTTTATTAATTTTGATTTTAGTGATAGTGTACCTGACCAAGGGCTGGAGAAGGCAGAAAAAAAGAGTAAATATCTCAAATTTTTATTCCACAACTTAAATTGATTCCTCTCAGCCCAACAATTTCATTGCAGCAGGTTCAGTTCAGTTCTAATAAAAATATGGCTTTTTGTATGAGACCTTTTTTTCCTTTAGAATAGTTGACTACTAAATTCATTTTTACAACATTATTGTTGTAAATGTTGTGGAATATTTTACTAGTTTACACAACTGAGAACTCTCTCTATATATAACAAACAGTTGCCTGTTTGTATATATAAATGTACATGTATGCACATAAATTAAAAAATTGTAGCTTTGGATAACATCTTTATGTGGACTTGGATTAGTAGATCTAAATCTTATAAATATAATGTGGACTTTGCCATATTAAATATTTAATACATACTGGAAACAGCTACTACTAAAATGAGTAGTATATAAAGAGAAATACATAACTTACAGCTAAAAGATAAAGTCATTGTTTCCTATAATTAGACATGGTTACTTTGTATCTCAAATGCAGTATGTCACACTTGTATTTTCAAAACTTGCTTTATCATCTTCATATTGCTATTAAGAAAAAATAGGTTAAAAAAACATAATAACTACCAAGGGATTTTATCCACATCTACTGTATTCTTATGTCAAAGCAGTTGGTCTCAAACACATTTCTTGCTAATGCAAATCCAAAATACATATATATATATATATTAGACATAAAGGGAAGTATTTTATCTTCAGCCTTGAAGAATGTTATGCATTTAAATAAAATTTGAACTTTAAACAGAATACATACTTATTTATTTAAAACCTGCAAACAATTCTATTGCCAGAAAAGGATTTTTTTAACATGGTACAGTAGAAATATATATATACATACACAGACACAATATATATATATATATATAGTGGCTAATTCATAAACTGTTACAGCAATCCTTTCTAAAACTGGCTAATTTTTATTTATAGTTTCAACAAAGAAAGAGTGGATATTGTTTTCAGCAAAGGCCCCTTAACACACACAACCAGGCATTATAGCAGATGCAACTGCATCTTCATATTCAATTTATATTTTGAAATAAAAGATGAATTTTGGTTACATGTTTGTGTCAAAAATCACCCCTAAACTCTTCCTCTTAGCCTTCCCTTCCCAGTGTTTCCAGTGAAACAGTGGTGCTCAACTAGCCTGTCCCAGTTAGTACTTGCTGCATGATATGCATATGAGTAGCCACCACATTGAGTGGCTCCTTTCATTATTAGGAACTGGTACTACAGGTTATTTAAAAGTGAGAATGACATAACAACCTATACTATGAACAGAGAGTATATGCTGTGTATTTCCTTACAGATATTAGGAAGACTGACATAAATGCTTTTCAAGTTTGTTGATCTTGGTCTTAATAAAGCAAACCACTATTATTTGCCCTGTGCTGTCCATCCAAAGGACACTGGGAAGAGATTGTAGTAATAATACATAGTCAGATAGTTTTCCATAGTACAATCTAAATACTGCACTATACTGCCTCAAGCCTTTAGACAGTGGAAAACAGTGCAATTTGGCCTAAAGGGGAGAGAAGAGATGGTGGAGATGTTCAGTGTGACTGAGCAGGGCCGAAGTTAATTATGTGTCTTGTTTGATCTGCGGATCTCATTGAGATTTCTTCTTTTACTTCTTGCAAGTCAAAACTAATTATGTTCCGCGTTGTGATTTGATGAGGACTCAGACCACAGCAAAGCTGGCAGTCAGGTAGCCAACACTATTGTAAGCAGCCAGCTGCTATGGGCACCCTGTGTTCACAGGGTTTTCCATGAACATCCGCTATCACTATTTTCCTTATTTTGTGGCCCTAAGTCCCCAGACAAGTTATTCAGGCAATATACGTGGCTGTATTTCCCTGTATTTCCATCTCTTGGAGTTGTTACTTCAAGGTGTAGGCGACATTGCTTCTTCTCCCTTTGTTCATAATTAACTCCAAATATGTGTTTTCTTAAGACTGTGCCTCACCTTCCCAGTTTTATTTTATTCTAACCTCCTCTCTTGGCTCATCAAGACTCCTTCCTTGGTTTGTGGTCAATAATAGTTTTGCAGAATAGTCAAAGGCATTAGACAATGTCTCCAGAAAGTGGTAATCTACTTACAGGTAGTAAATGTGCCAAGAAAAGGCAACTACTTTCACCTAAAATGCCAGAAAGTGAAGTAATCCATTAGAGGGAATCAGATCCCCTCTCAGATTTCGTCTATGTTTCCTTCCCTTTTGTTCCAAAATACACTCGTGAGGGTGAATGAGGAGAAAAAGAAAGCACTTCTCACCCTTTGTCTCTTCAAGTTGAAACAGAAAAAGCAGCAGTTCTGCTGCTCCTCCCTAATCATACTTAAGAACCAGAGGTATGGCCATGGCTAGGCTGATTTTATTTATTTATTTTCAGTGATGTTAGCATGTGTGCACTGTGCTGTGCAAGTACTCTGCTAAACAGATAAACAAAGATACAAAAACTGTTCAGTAACTTGCCTGAGGCCATACAGCAATTCAATAACAATGCTGGGAATTAAAAACTAGGTTGAAGTTTTTCAAAGAGAAAAACTTGCTCACAGGGAAAGATAGCCTTTATCAATACTCCTGGGGAAAGTGGAAAATTGTGAGCTCTTGAAGTGCTTCATTTTTGCAAAGCAGTTCCAGAAAAATAGTAGTCTTTCAAAAATTGCTCGTTCCAGAACTGGATATTATTATCTAAACATAGAAACATACTGATAATCAGTTCAGTGGTATGTTGCTGAAATTCAGCAATGTCTAATGATTCTGAGACAAATACTGAAGATATAACAACCTGAATATCTTGATTTTTTCATGGAAATATTTTTCTGGTTTGGTTTGGTTTGGCTTGGTTTTGTTTTGTTTTCCACAAGCATGGCTCAAAAGCACGGAGGTCATCTAGTGGCTTGACCCAAAAAGAGGATGCTGGAGCATGTTTCCTCTGGAAGTGTGTTTGGCCCCAGCAGTGGTGCATGGAGTTTGCCCTGTGGCAGTCCACCATGGTTTCAGTTTCAAATTTCCACCCTACACAAAACCCTCAGACATTCACCACCTTCTCCATCCAACTTTTAACAAGACAATCATAATGCTTCACATTCACTATGGCTGCCTCACCAACAGCACATTTGGGAAACAGGCTCTGTCTATACTGAGTATATTTGCACAAGCAGGAGCTCCACATCAGGCAGCTGCTCTTGCCCTGCTGGGGCAGGTTGCTGAGACAGATGATATAACACAGTGTCTCTTTTTATTTTGGGGTGCCTCAGGAGGCCCACCACCTTATGAAGCTGACACTTTCCCCACCACAAGAGGCTGTTCCAGACAGATGTTTGACAGGCACAACCACACTGAGCTGCCTGCTGTTAGTGAAAACCTCTGCTTCTGATCCTCTCCTTCCAACATGAGAGGAGGTCCAGTTCACTGGTAGAGCTAATGAGAATACTTTGAGGTTGGACTGACGGTGATTTAGTGTTCATCTTTCTATTACAGTGACATGTAAATACAGCCAGAGCTTTATGTCTTTCTCCATTTTTGTATATTCACAAAAGATGGATAAAGAAGCTTATCAATCTTAAAGGATCGTCTTTTTTTTCTTTTTTAAGGTAGCATTTTTTTTAACGATACAACACATTTAGTTCAATTTTAAATTACTACTTTTAGAGAGCATCCCTAATCAACTATAGTTGTAGTAACATGTTTAATCCAGTTTAAGTATGAAACAGAGATACATTCCTTACATTTTGAAATAAATTATTGAACAAGCTTTATAGGAAATATAATTCAGTTCAACACTATGGTTTAAAGAATTAGCAAAAGAAATAAATTAGACATTCTATGGTTAATTTACAAAGTAAATATATGCATTTTACAAAGGTATTCTCATCACTGACACACAAATACCTTATGATAAGCTTGCCTGTGTGAATTATACTTAGGTAAATATAATGGACATTTTATTTTCCTTTCTGTGTGGACTTCACAACAAGTGGCCATGTTTTAGTGGCTCCCAATGGATTATTACAGTAGCTTCCATGCAGTGTTCTGACAGCCAGCCTGAAACATCACACCTCTATCCTGGTTTGCTCTGCCTTTGCTCATGTCATCCACACCATTAAAGAATACTCTGTGATGCCCAGAGTCATTCAGGGTATGATCATGTAAGAGGAGACCTCTTTGTCTATTTTGCTGGCTTGTCTGAAATGCTCATCTCGACAGTTTCTAGATGTCTGTGACCTAGGACAAGATATTTTCTTGGTCTCTGGGACTCACTGACCTTCATGGACAGTCCTCCAGTTCCTTGGCTTACATATGAGTAAGAAAGAATTTGGGGGTTGAAAGTCTATTTAATATTACTAATAAGTTGTTTATGGCTCTGAGATCTCTACAGTCATTCAGAATTTAGACACTGGGGTATTTTTTTGTGTTCAGAGCATTAGGTAAACACACATTCAGTCTTTAAATATTATACTGGCACTCTGAAGGTGTAGGGGGTTAGCTTTCAGGGAAAAAAAAAGCATCTTCTTTATGCATGACATTTTGAAGAGTGTGTATATTGGAGAAAAAGCTTTTATGGGAGCTGGCAGAGCAGATGAATGACAAAACATCTGGTATTGACCACACAGAGCTGCTTCTTTCTCTGTTATGGTTTGTAACTACAGTTGACCTTGTAATCTCCCTTGCATGAATGGTTGGATGTTATCACAAGGCAAGTTTTCTTCAGAAAGAAAGCTGAGACGAAAATGTTGGTGAAAAATGATGGTGTGACTTGATGAGTCCGATCAATTTTCTGTTCTTTCCTAAAATATTTTTAGTACTATAAACTGAAAGAAAAGCCAGAAAATCCCTCAGATCATATTCCTAAAAAATAAAAAATAAATAATAATAAAAAATTGACCATCTACATTTATCAATCTGTGTCTACTTTAAATTATTCTTTTAATAAAACCTCATCCCTGTAGATTGTTGTTCGCATTCCAAAAACAAACAAGTAGATGCACTCAAAAGCTTCAGTCTTCCACAATAAAAAAATTGACAACCAGATTTATCTAAGAGAATTTGACTCAGGGGGAACACAAGACTGTCACTCAGAACTGTCTTGCAGTATTGCAGTATGTTATTTTTCAGAATAAATGCTTAAAAAAAAAATCACAGTGTTTCTGGTTTGAAATGAAACAGAATCTGAGCTGTGTAGAAAACACAAATTAATAAATATGAGTATAATCCAAAAATAGTGCTTCTCCAGAACTCAAAAGGGCCTTGTGTATAAAAAAAAAAAAATGTTTATTTTTATGCATAATGTATTTGTAGTAAAGGACAATTTATACAATAGAATTTGGGAAAAGCACACTTTCCCTGGAAAGCCAACATAGCACCAGGAAATCACTTTTCATAAGGGGCATACACAGGCTATAAATGTTTATTGTGTTATTGACAATTATCTGTTTAAGACTGGGATTACTCCATGAAAATACTGCTTCATGGCTTAATTGCTTCAGTATCTAATTCATTTTTAAAATACCCTGTAGATAAGGGAGATAGCAAAATAGTGGATGTATGCTTATGAATGGAAATTTTGCTCTAGCTGCGTTCCTTTCATTGAGATACTTCATGTTTGTTTCAATCAACTTTTTTTTTTTTTTTTTCATTTGTAGTCCTTTCTTTTTCTGACCTCTAATTAACATTTGATTTTTGACTTACAGATTTAGGACAGATTTCACCGTGAATTCACTGCCCTAATACAGTGATGGTAGGTGATGTTTATTAGGTCTTTCTGTGTTTGACAGTTAACTTACAAAGACTAACGTTAACACTGTGGTAATGTGTGAAACCTAAACAGTTGCTTTTGATCCCCAGAGTATCACCAAAAGAGAGACAGCAATTGTTCCTAAACTGTCTGAAGAAAAGATATTTCCTTTAATTTAAAAGAAAATTATCTCATGAACAGACATTTTAGAGAGTCTCATTAAGTAATATTATTATTTGCAAACTAAGGCAGGATCATTACCTACAATAAATTTTCCAGTGAAATATGTAATTATCAAATTTTTGACTTCTACCACTTCTCTTGCGACTATTCCAAAAACTAATGGACTTAGCAGTCAGGAAGTTTTACATATATTCACACTATATTTTAGACCATTTCACCTAATTCTAGCGCACTGAATAATTTCTTATGAAGGGCTGACCCTTTGAATATTGTAGACTAGTATCATCTCACAGTTAAATTATACATATTTAGGTCTTCCAGCCTTTCACCATAACTGAGACAATTTCTCCAATCTCCTTTTCAATTTTTAATTTATTTCTATTAAGAGTCAGGGGGTAAAAATGAGAATTTTTTCCTTTAAGGGATCAGACATAAGAATCAAGTCAGAGCTCACGTGCATGATTTTGCCTACAGAGGCAGAGTCCAGGTTCAGATTTGAAATATCAAAGACCCTTTAAAAAAAAAAAAAAATCTAGGAAAGCAATTCTAAGGACATGGTTAGGTCAGAAATCATTGCATGACTCTTCTTCTACTGCTCTCTGTATTTGCCAATATCTTCCTGATAATGAGTCCAATATGAGAAGAGTCATTGCCTCTTTCATCTATGGCAAGACACTCTTATTTATGAAGCACTAAATTAAGATAGACTTTTTAACACACATTCTTGCCTAATGAACTAGTCTATAAAGGCAATATGCTCTTCTCTTTTAAATCCCTCATTAAAGGCCGCTTAATGATAATTATTTGTACTACTACAGTACCTAGCTGCCCCAATAATGAATTAGGTGTTTCTCGTAGTATGTGCCTCATTGCAACATTCCCTGCTATAGATATCATACTGTTGAGGTATAAACCAACAAATGGTAGCTGGACAGAACATGAGGGAAAATAAAATAATGCCTTACACTGTCATCTGAAGAGTTTGTAGACTCAGGCTTTTTTCACTTTTTTTCACTGCAAAAAGCTTCATGGATTTTTTACAAAGATGAGCATATTAGAAAATTCAAAATAATAATAATAATGGAATTCCATATTTTGTGAAGATTTGCACTTCATTAGCAAGCACTGGCAAAGCTACCTGAGGTCCAAACATAGTTTCAACCATATCTGCTTATTTCATCTACATAGCACATAGTGATTCACAAAAAGAACCCTTGTTTCCCAGTCACATCTGTTAATCTGAAAACCATTATGCATTGTTGTTAACTAGAGGGAAGCAACATCATGTCAGTCTCCCAAGGTATCGCCACAAAAAATCACAGTATCACCCAAAGGGCTCTTTGCTGGGGTAGAAGGAGAAGTAATGAATGGGATGAAGCTCATCACTGCAAGCCTCAGGACTGCAAGATGTATCACTGCTGGGTATATGTATATGGCCCCAGAAGGCAAGAGCCCAGCCGAGCCTGGCTGTACCCTGCAATGCATAAAACTAATACTGTAGATACTGTCGTGGCAATATTAGCACTTGTAAACTGGCACCGAAAAAGTATGCTGTGTACAAAGGAATGTGACTCTATATAAAGCTGTTGTACCTTTCCAAAGTAAAAAAATAAAGAATAAAATAGTAAAAACCATACAAAATATATAGGTACTGTCTGTTCTTGTCTATTTATCTTACATATCTCTACATGGTGGTCTTTGGATTCCAGTTTTTAGTTAAAGATTTCCTCTTCAGAATATGGTCCATACCAGTTCAACAGTAAACAGAAAGGCATTTATTCAAGATTCCTTAGTATACAAAAAACACTTAATGTAGAAGGCAGTATTTCTTTGTGTACAAAGGGAAGTAAAAACAACAAATCCATTTTTTTTAAAGTCTCTTTTGAGGACACGTACATGTCTGAGCCCAAATCCTAAATCTTATAATCTCTTTGAAAGGGTTACATCGGAGTTTCTAATCTTATTTGCAGAATACTCCTACATCTACAGCTCACTTAAACTCATTAAAATTCTAAATGGAAAAGTCAAGAAAAGGTGATCTTTATCATCAAATTCTTTTTGTGATAGTATTTAAAACTTTTAGTGTGTAGTGTATCAGTCTCCAATGTACTTTTTGTAGACTACCAAGACAAAATGTCATGGCTATTTTTTTCAGAAGTGGAAAGGGTAAAATCTGACCCACACCACTATCAGTGGCAAAAATTCCCATAATTCTATGTAAAAGTTTTTTTGCTTTTTTTTTTTTCTTAGAATGTCCTTTAAACTACCTTAGAATTTGCTAAAATGAAAATCTCACCTCATGTTTCTGAGGTGAGACCATATTAAATGAAATGCCATTAATGTTCTGTGCCTTTTTAATTTCATACTTAAGTTAACATAACATTGGCATTAGATTTTGGACATGAAGAAGTGATCTAAGACATCAGTGGAAACCAATGAAAACATGGACAGTATTTTCCTAATCGAGATACCTAATATTTTCTATCTGTAATTATTTTTGTTACTGCTTTTCACGTTCAGTCTGTTCTGGAATACTGCAAGACAGAGAGCACTAGATGAACAAAACCATCCACATAAAAGTATTATTTTTGTTTCCTTCCATTATAGTCAAAATGGATGTAGAACCAGATTAGTCCATTTGTTCAGCTAACAATTATTTCTTATTAAATTCCCAAAACTTTAATGTCTGTCTAATCTTGAATGATAGCCCTAATCAAACTTTTTGTTGTTCTTTTCTCCCAGCATCTGAAGACTGCTTAAAAGTAAACAGAAATGATGGAAAGGGAATCCCTATAGCAGAAATTAAGAAATAAAATACAGGGATTAACCTCCCGCCTTATGTGCCTTTATCTCTTCTCTGCCTTGCAACCAAAGGGAGACTGTTTAACCATTAAAAAAGATTAAAGGTATTAATTAGACTAAGAGATAGAAACCTATCACCCTTCTGTCAGAGCAGACCAGAAATAAACCTTCTTCCAGATTAAAAAAAAAAATCTATATTTTTAGAGTTTGGTTAGAACAAAAGTCCCCATGATCAGCTTTTTATATTCCTATTGTTGTCTAAAAGATTAAACAAATGAGCCTGAAATTGAATAAACATTTTCATGAATTTGTGTACGAGGGACAGAGCCACTACTTCCTCTTCATATCAAAGTAGCAGCACTACACACAAACAAACATAATTCTGTTGGGATTTCATAAATCTATGTAAATAAAACAATGGAAGAAGATTAACAGACAGCCCCCAGCAGTGGAACTCTGAACTGCCTTTTTTTTTTACCTCCCCAAAATGAAGGAACTACACACTATATTTAAATTAGAATGTAGAAACTATTTTAAATGCCTTTTGCAGCAGAAACACGTATACCAAACTGCAGCTATATGCCATGTCTAAGGACAGATTAGGCATCCTTTAGAGTCAGTTGTCAGTGGAAGATTACAAAATATTATTCAAGACAGAAGACGACTGGCAAAAGAAAGTATATTTTTATCCAAGAATAACCCATTTTTGTATTTTTCAAAGTTGTATATGATTCTTTTTTAGATCTTATGGATTTTAAAAAAAATGCAGCTTTCAATCAGACGTCCTTATAAAAAGAATAGATGTTAATAAAATACATTCATCTCATCATATGTTAAAGGTGACCCTGTTAGAAAAATAGATTATGATGAGGTTGGAAAATTATAATGGGCTATATTAAATAGCTCTATTTGAAATATGTTAAAGTCAGTTGCTAAACAGCAAATTGAAAAAAATATATTAAAGGTCACAATCAAAGAAATGCTTTGGACTTATAGTGTTAGTAAAATATAAAACAGTTTCACCCAAAAGTGCTTATATATATGTGCGTGTATATATATATATACACACACACATATAATATATACACTTGAACATACACAACTCACAAACAAGATATTTATAAGTTACCATTATTTTATTTTTCCTGACTTAAATCTGTTTATACTTAGAGCAACCACCCCAAGGTAGCACACACTAGATTTACACTACTTTAAGTAGTAAGTCTGGCTCCGAGCCATATTTATTTAATATGTATTTACTTATTTAACAGCTAATCAGATGACAATTACAGAGAAACTAAAGTAAAATGAGGCAGAATACTAGAAGACCCAATTCCAGTGCATTTAGTTATAGAATGAATCTCAGTATCTTCTGCACATGAAATACCAATAGCAGAACAGGAATGATCACTTCTAAATATTTTAGTTTCCAAACAAGACAAGATTCATTCTCTGAAATCACTTTATGATGAATTTGAGACTGTTGGAGAGGAAAAAAAAAAATATATATATATATATGTGGATTATGTTGGGGTGTTATTTTCTAAGATAAGAAATTGGTCTCATGGTTTAACTCCATGATACATGAATCTAAAAATTCCACAACAAATTTCTTCAAAGGCCTAGCTGTAAACATTAAATAAAATTTTATTAACAGTCGGATAGTACAACAATATATTAGGAATCATAAGGAAGGTGTCCAAATCCTGACATGGTAAAAGGTGAGACACATTTTTTATGTTATAAAGTGATCCTGAAGTGACTCAAGAGACAAAAAATTAGATATTGTTGCTGATACACAGAACTGGAAAACAGAGATGGGGGGGGGGAGGGAGGCAGGGGAAGGGAGGGGGAAGAAATATTTTCAGGAGTATTGGTCAAACCAGCAATTCTATAGGTAGATGTATTTTGCATGAGCCTTTGCAAGACACATTATAGTCATTTCATAATTGCTTTTTTGCCTCCATAGATATGCCCAGGATAATGCTTCTGGGTCTCTTACAAGAAATTCAGTGTTTTGAATTTGAGAGCAGACTACTGCCACTTGACACGATTTCATCTTCTCTGTTTGTCACTGCAGAACTCAAAGCCCAGGAATTGTTCCCAATATTTCCAATGTTCCCTATAAACAAACTTTCTTATAATGTTTTAGTAGATTGCAAGTCTTTCCATCCAAAGCCAGGAAGCTTTCTTCAGCTCACCCTTCTGCAAGTGCCTGGCCAATGCCAGCAGCTCCAGCTCTTCTACGCATGCAGACGAAGGCTCTTATTCTTGTGCTCTCTTTGAAGTCACCAATCCCACTCTCTACTCCAGAGCCCTTATCCAAAAGAGCTCCATCCCAGTCTTAGCTGCCTTCTCGAGGATGCATGTGTTCCCTGAGAGCACATGGTGACAAATTCTTTGAGCTCCCATCCCTGCTCCCAGCATGGTCCACAGCATCCACAGCATCCACAGCTGCAACGGAGAAACAACCCCAACTTGGTCTATAGTTGGCCCATTATTCCACTCCTCATTAGCAAGGTCACTGGTGAAATCTAGGTTTTCTTTACTGACTGTGTGTGAGTGCCCAAACTTCTGTCTTCCAAAGGCACCCAGCTTGGCCAAACAAGGCTTGCAAACATCAGCAGAACAGAGCTCAGAAAGCTCCTCTCTGCTAAATGTCTTGCTCCAAAGCAGGGGGACTGAGCTGGAACTCTTCAAAGAGAAAAGTACTGGAAAGTTCCTTTGTTTTCTTGCACAGGGTTAAAAGAATGTTATTTCTGCTGCTTTTCAAGTCTGATTACTGAAAATAGCCAATTTTTTTGTTTGTTTTGAAAGGAATTTCAGTAGAAAGAAAGCATGAAAGAAATCTGCTGAAGCAAATACCCATGATGGAAAGTTTCAACTCACTTACTTAAAATCTAGCAAAGCTTAAGCAAACCAAACACTTTTTATCATATGAAGTATACCTGACATATTATACTTTTTATAATATGGAAATAAAAAATCAAACAATCAAACAATATCCACACCAATACTGAGGACTATGCCACAGTTCAGTATTCCAGCATCTACACTGAAGAGCTCTCAAGGCAAGGATACATCTAGCTCCAGACTGCAGACAAGGTTACAGCTGTTGGAGAGAGTCCTTAACAAACCTATTACAATGCAATACCAACCAACAGTATGTAGATGTCCTCAGACCAATATTCTTCTGCCATCTAGCATGGGCAGTGTTTCTCACAGGTGATTAATTCTAGGTGTAACCATGCAAGTCTGATAGGAATTTTGCTGGTGAACCAAAGAGGCTGCAATTCTAAACATGTAAGCCACAGACACCGCAAACATGTCAAAAACATCATCCAAAAAGAAAATGCACGGAGAGAAAGCAGTGCACCACAGTACAAGACCACCATGTGGAGAGAAATCAGTGCACCACAGTACAAGACCACCATGTGGAGAGAAAGTTATCAGTCTCTTCTATATTCAGGGTCTTTCTATGGACTTTTTTCCTGTTTTAAAACAAGACCATAAAATAAATGAGTGAACATGGAGAAAATGACTACCTTACTGTAAGATGTACACAGATCTTTTTGCTCCATTTAAAATGTGAGATGCACCTACAATGTTTTCACTGATGTCGTAAATACCTCTTTTCTTGATGCCTTTGTGCACTTAGTAGAATAAGAAGCTATGCCTGTAAAGAAAACTAACTTCCTCAAGAAAGTCCCACTGAAAAATGGTATATGAAAAAGTTTTCTATCCTTCACACCAAGTACAAACCTACTTTGGTTCCTGCCAAAATTATTAAGGAATTTGTTTTCTCTTCTATAGAACAAGAAGTTCCTCACATCCAGGTCTCATAAAATTTACTAAAATTTACAGAACTATCCCCTCACATTTTCACCATCTGTAAAATTGGAATGGTGGAATTCCAGCATATCTTCAGAAGACTAGGAATGACTGTATATGTAGAGTTAAGGTTCAGACTTTTAGTTGTTTAACTTAAAAGTGGAAACTGAGAATAGGATATTGGGGCTGACCCAAAGTCTTATTTATGTTGTAATGAGTTTTCTGTGTAGAGGAAGTAGTAAAAGAAAATATGTATTTACCTCACAAATGAAAGTTTTATATTTTTTAATTGTAGAAAAGTGGTGTTAGTTATTTTAACCTCTTTCTCAACATTCAAAATAAGAAAGAAACAAATTGTACATCTGTTTGAATATACATCCATATTCAGCTAGAAGATTTTTAAAAAGTCTCTTTTTTTAACTCCAAGAGAGAAACAAATAAACATAGCTAAACAGATTTTCCTGCATTTTTTAGTGGAAATTTACAAGGGCTGAAAACTTGCTGTGCCTCGGTCCAGAGCAAATTAAAATGGTTGAGTTGCTACAGAAAATTCTCAAAACAAGGCTTGTAATGGATGTTCTAAAGGAACGTTGGCTCTGGCAGTGACACTGACTGCCTCTGTAATAATGTATTTCAAATGATTTAGCTGACTAAGTGCTTCAAAGAATACAAGAAAATATCATTTCTGAAGCACTGGTTCAGCTGAGCATTTTAGGTGAATGTAGCTTCGAAAGCACTTTAGATGGTTCTCCTTTCCAGACTGAGATGATCAAAGAATTTGACACACAGAAAGCCTTCTTTCACATGAACCAGTATAAGTGTTGATTTCAGCACTGTTACTCCTGTGTTTTAACAGTGTATGTGAGAAGAGAATCAGGCTCAGCATGTGTAATAGCCCACCTGCACACTTTATATTCCTGTTCACCGTGCTGTTGAGGTATGAGCCACTGCACGGTTCTCAGAGGGCCACTGACTTTTGAATCAAAATGATGATAAGATTGTGCTGCTGCATTTGCATGTTCTTGCACCTTCTAAATTTAAATGGAAACAGCTCCCACCCACAAGAACGGCAGGCAGCAGCATTTTTTAAACATGAAAAGTAGAATGAATCCATTCTAATTGTAATCAAATATTCACGTGACATAATCACATTGCTATTGTCCTGCATGATAAGCTTATCTGCAGCATACAAACTCCAGTATATGAACACTCAAGAAACTTCCTAAGGCCTGTCTATATTCCTCTATAACTTCCTTCTTTCTCTGATTCCCTGCTCATCATGTTCAAATGCTGACCAGTACTTCATACAAGTGCCCTGGCTTCTTCAGACAAGGCTGTAGGAGCAAAACAAGCTCTCAGTTCGCTCTGCCTGTCTTATATCCTATGGGGAGGACTCTGAACGGTCAAAACTTGCTCCCAGTTTTCTCTTCTGCTGCCAGTGTCACTTGTAATGGTGTCTCACACTCAACCTTCTGCTGACACGTGCAGACCCAGGAGCGAACCAAACCCTGCACTGTGACCATTCCCGACCTACCAGAAAAATCAGACTAAGCGTAAGCAGTATTTGCTCAGCTCTGACAATGCTGTGCCTTACTGTGAGCTCTTCAAGCTGCAGACAATTGATAACAATGGGATATAATTGTGTTTAAAAAGAGAACAGCTATCTATGATCAGCAGGTACAGTACAGAGATTTAAATTCAAATTTATACCAATGCACATTTGTGAAAATGTACGTCAGCTTATGTGTGTGCAAGACACTCAGTCTTAGGAAAAGAGCTTATTCTTAAACTTAATTCTAGGTCAATGAACCTTAGTTCATGTGAATATCATTTTAACAATAACCAGGATTTATTGCCCTAGAAATATAATATTAATAAACATCAGTGATGAATGTGATAGTGATTCAGAACTGCTAGCTGATCACATTTAGTTACCAGAGAACATTTCACTATGTTATGGAGGACGGGCTGTACTCCATATTCATTCAAAATGTCTTTTTTTTTTCTTTCTCCTAGCAGGATTTTGGAGTATCTGAATTTAAATGTTGGCACAGCCTGTCATGTACAAAAATCTTGGCAGTTGTGTTCTCTCTGCCACAGAGATACTTAACTTGACATAAACAACACTACCACCACGTTTCAAAATGCTTATATATATATGTATATATATATATATAATCTTGTACCCCTCTGTTTCTCTGTTTACATACCATCTTATATTGTCTGTACTCAATAGAAATTTGTTAGGTTTCAGGCCAGGGTTTATACTAGTCCTTGCTCTGCTTTGTGAAATCAAAAGCAACAAGAATTAATCTGGCACAAATGTACAAAACTCATTTATAGGTTCCACCTTAAGATCTGATTTGGTGTAGCTCCATAAAAACCAAATGCACATTCCAGGCCAATAGGCCATCTCATTTTCAATTATCACGAAGCCAGATTAAGTGCCCTGTCAGCTTTTCCAGCCCTGCAGTTCCAACAAAGCCTCTCTTCCTATCAAGGTAAACTGCTGCAGTTGCCGCCCTAACCCTAGGCCACATACTGTTATGCTCTTTAATTTAAAAACTAAATAGAAATTCCTCATTCAAACATTTGCCAAATGGGATAAGATTGCCTTCAAGAGTGGTTTTCCATAGAAAGGTTACTGAATTTACAGAAATAAGGTTTGGGCTATACTTCTGCACTTACTAACTTAACTTGAGGAGAGACCTATACGCATCCTAGAGACACAGGAAGAAGATATCAATATGCTACTTTAAATTAGTGCTTTGTCATTATTTTCAAACGCCAGATATTATTCTCTTCCTTTGTTTTTTAAATATGAAATGAAATTAACTACATCTGTGAGATTTTTTTTTTTCCACTGATCACTGTGTGCTTCTGACAAGGCAGAATTTGACAAACAGGCTGTGTATTCTTCTTTCTGCCATTGACTTCTTAAATGTCTTCTGACAAGTGATTTCACCTCCCTGAGATACAGTCCCCGTATCTGTACAATGGGGATATTTCTACTGATCTGCTTTCTTAAGTTCTTTTGAGTTTTGCTGATCAAAACACTATGTAAGAAAAACTATGCAGGTATTAGTAGGATTAATAGCCTTTAAGGGATAGAATCAACTAGTCTGATCTCCTGAATATTTTAGGCCATGGTATATCCTGCCAGTTTTATTTGTGCTGAGCCCGAGATCCTGTGTAATGCAGCTAGCACCTATCTGAAGACTTTGAAGGATGCAGAATCTGCAATGGAAGTTTGTTTCAGAGCTTGTCAACACCCTACTTCTACCCTGTTATTAATCTGTATCTTTTATGAATCTCAGTTCATCATAAACCCAAGGTTAATCATCACTTCTCACTATTTTTTTCCTTTTTTTTTTTTTTTGGCCAGATTAAAGACCTCTTCTGTACCTGGTATTTTCTCTTTGCCAGCATCCTTACAGGTTGTAATCAAGTCATTCTCAGTCTTCTTTTAGGTATTATTATTATTACTACTGCGAATGGAGCCAGACTGAAAATCTCAGCCTGAGCACTAAAATCCTGTGCTTAAATACAAAATGAGAATAGCATAGAGTATCAACGGTGCTGGCTATCCTGCAGTGCCCTGCCAATGTTCTTTAATCTTGATCAGGAAAGACCACCTGCAAGGCTAAGCTGATAGTCTCATTCTTCCTGTCCATTCATTCCTGGGTCGCTGAGCTCGGTCTGCCAACATGGGTATCAATTAGTGCAAAAAACATCATCAGAATTTCAATTAAGCTGTGCTAGTGTCCCCCCATTTAAAGCACTGTTGTCAAAATTGTGCAAATTGAGACAAAAAAGCTGAGGCCTGTAATTAAGTCTGTCCTTTTTTAGCATATGATCAAGTATCTTTCTAACAAAAAAAAAAAAAAAAGAAATAGAAGAAAAAATTAAATGACTTTCAAAACATTGGGAAAAAAACATAGGACAGTCAAAGATGTTGTTATTCCTCTGACTCAAACACATCTTTTATTTTTAAATGACATTTCACAGGCCATTAGTTCATAATGTGAACTACTGCCTTTGGACATTAGGAGTAATAAAAAAATCCTTCTGCAGAGAAATTCGTGTTCAGGTTACTTTTCTTCTTAAAAAGATTTTTAATTTGTGGACTTTGTATGCAATTGTCACATAGATACCCTTGCAGTGATTTGCTCCAGCTTGCTTTGAAACAGAAAATTCTTTTGGTGAAGCACGTACATAGTTAGAAATGCTGACAAAGGCCAAGGTGTAAAAAATTGCATGGAAATATTTGTGCTGAATATGGATGAATCTAAATATTTTCCTGTCCAGCTTAATCTGAATGTGATTTCTGAATCTAGAAATGAAATGGGCTTTCCCCTATAGTTAGCTACAGAACATGCTAAGGCCTGTAAGTATCTGGAGGCTGGTATGTTATAAAAGGTCAGACACACCCCACAGTCTTTTTCATGTGTTTTTGTACCCGCACACCAAAACAGTTGCACCAAATGAATGCATTTATAGTTTAACAAAGACTGGCTCTGGCTCCTCTCTGGTGAGAACTCAAGCCAAGAATGGCAATTCTGGGGGATTCAGCATCAAAATCTCGCATGAGGTACAACTGCAAAGTGTACGCAATGGTTAATGGCTCTAGCAGCTGACTGATTGCTTTCCACATGGTTACCTCACAGACAGTCCTGGCTCCAATATTTGGTTTTGTCTTTACTGATTATCTGACATGTACACCCAAGTACAAGTGAAACAAGCGTTGTTTCTCTAAATAGCTTAACATACAGTTTTTTAAGGGCTGATAGATTAGTTTTGAACCACTCAAGTTAGCCTGTGGAAGAGCTCTCATCTCTCTAGTCTATACTGTAATTGTAAGGGCCTTTTTCCTCCTTATGATAAAAATTTTGTCTCTATATTGTAGAACAAAAATGTGGAAATTCACTATATTGTGCTTAATTTTTGACATCTTAGCATCTTTGCTTTTGCTAGTTTGCCAGAACATTCGATGACCGTTGTCATATTATCACACCATCTCAACTACTTGTCAGGAACCATCATATCCTGGAAAATAATGAGTTTCAAAATAAAGATGAAAGAAAATTTTCTTCTAAACGTGCTTTCATGGATGCATTTTTTACTTTATAAGATTTGTGTTTCTGTGTCCTTAGTATCCCAAATTGGTAGGGTATCACATATGCCACATGAAATCTGATTATTTTCTTTATAGTCTTGCTGCCAGACATCATGGGGGAAATTTTTGTAGGCTACTTTTTGCAGGGACTCAGGTTTCCCCCATTTATATATCAAGTTGTCATACAGTTTCTTGCTTGGGCTCTATGTTTGCTGTATAGGAAAGCAGCAGAATTCTCAGACATTCTAAGAACAATGACAGATTTTAACAAACATTTTGCAAATCCAGCTTCCTGGTTATAGATTCATATCTACAGAGGTCCTGTATATTCTAAAATATGCACTTTTCCAAATTATTGGGAATAAAACTACATTAGAAAACTAAAAGATAAAATGGAAAAACATGTTGACATAACAAATAAAATTTATAGAATGCAGATAAATAACAACAAAAAAAAAAGATTTGTAGCCCAGAAAATTTTCAGTTTATATTATAGAATAAAGATCAGCCTTTTAGACCAAACAAAATCTTACCAAGGATTGATAGCCCCTTCAGAACATGAAGGAAATGTTGAGTCTATATTCTACTAGCATGCTCCATAAATATCTCCCCCACGAGAGCCCTCTGCTTATATTAATAGTTTTTGCTGTTTTGCTAGTAAGGCAGTCTTACAAATTTTTAAGTTGATATTGGAAAGGGTATTGAAGCATTTTTGAACAAACCACCAGACAAGTACCCAACCCGGCATATGTTATTTAGTAAAATATATAAGCTCCAACTTCTTGCATCTTAGGATTCCTCAGGAAATTTTGTATTTTTTAGTGTACTACATAAGAATCAGTAGAGCTGTCAGCTGTCAGCTATGTTCTCTGGTTCAAGGTGACTGATAATTGCATTTATCATCTCTCAAAGGGGACAGAGCTCTGCCTGGGCACCTGGACAGAGAAGATGAGGACCGCAGATGCAGACCACAGATGTAGAAGACAAGAAATTTGAGCTCTGAGGCTACATAAAGACACTTTTACATGACCTTTATGCATTTGTGGTGCTACTGTGTTCTGCGACATGAAATGGCATGAACGAATATAATACCCACAAAAAAGTCTCCTGCCAACCTTCCAGATTTCCACATAGAAATTCAACCAGGCATTCAAGTAGCTTTAACCTCTGCCAAGACCTTGAGTTCTAGGAGCTTCAGCCAATGGTTTACAAAGGACAGACATGAAGGGGGGGGTGGACAGAGGGGGCTGGTAGCTGAGTGACACTAAAGCTTTCAGAAAGATACCAAAGTATCTTTGCTCTTGCACATTTCATTCAATTCTTTAGATGCAAACCTTTCTTATCATAAAACCATCTCACCCCTGTAAAGCGTATACAACAGGCTGTCATCGAGTGGAACCTTTCTAATCCGCATCTTGGCCTCATTCCTCAGCTTCACTATGGACAGATTTCACTGCACTGTGGCCACACATGAAGTGGCCCAGGCCCAGATTGGAAAGACAACAGCAGGAGAACCACAGGAGTGCAGGGGATGCCTCCGGTGGCATAGACTCAGCAAAATGGAAGGATGAATTTCTATCTCCCTCCAATGCCCCAAACCAAGAAACAGGTGTCTCTGGGGCAACATAGTGAGTGCAAATTATACTCAGCCCTGGAAGAAATAACCTTCTCCTTTGAACAACTTCAGATACATAACCAAAAGGGAGCTAGCACAAATCTTTCAGCATAATCTGAGATCAAAATACAAAACTCTTAACAGCATGGGGCATCACATGCTTTTGAGAAACCCCCTATCAAGCTTCAGTTCAATAAAATGATGAATGGATTACAGTGATATAGCTGTATGGAAGCCCTTTTTTCCTCTTTGACAGGTATGGTGCTGCTAATATTCTGCATGCTAATAGCTGACAACCGGCTTCATACTGCTTAATGAAACAGGCAGGACCCAGACTCCTAGGGCCCAGCGCTCTCCAGGCTATGGCACATAATCTGGAGCTGACAGGGAGAATCTGGCAGCTATGTCTCACCACTGATCATTTTATCTTGAACTCAGTTTTAAAGATACAGTTTATTTTGTGAAAACTTGTTTTATGTTGTAGAACAGGAGTAAAATCTTTGTCCTTACAATGGGGGTAGCATATAGGCACATGGAAGAAGTTTGGAGGTGCACTGTATCAAATATTATAATTCCAGCACACCCAAGTTGTGCATATGTATACATTAAAGACAAAGATCCCAGATATAAAAACAAAAACAAAACAACACAAAACAACAACAAAACATTTACTCGAGTGCAAGTTTATCCAGCTCCTTTCTGTGACCAATGCAAGTGCCACAGATTTACAGACACAAAAGATATTTCCTGCATCCATAACATGGAGAGGTCTGATTACTGCTACAGAAACAGCAGCAGGAGGCACAGGCTGTCACACACCCCCAGCACCCTCGCAACAGGGTTAGAAACACCAAGGTTACAGCTAGAACCAACACTTGAAATAAAGCTCAAGCAAACAGCAAGCCCAGTGTGAATGGGGCTTGAAGCTATGAGCAAAGAGCTTTTCTCTTTCTGTTTGGTGCCTACTGATTCAGGAAAACATAGCTTTGATTGTCCTTGATAATTAAATAGACTCAATTAGCAATTGCTCCTCTGAATGGGAGCCATCTGTAAGACACTGAGTATTTTATCATCTCCTGAGACAAAAGAGCCTCCTGAGGAAATACATGGTGTTTTATTGAATATGATCCCTGGACATCAGATCATGCCTGAAACAACATATTTAGAGCATTTTTTTTATAAGTCATGGCCACATCATTTATTTGGAAGCTACCCACTCAAATACCTGAAACAGATAATCAGTGTTGGTAAGTCTGTTGTGTGCTTTTTGTATTTGCTAGCTGCAGGTGGAAGTGACAGGCATTCCACCCTGAGACTGCTGGCACCTCTCTTTGTAAGCCTTTTTTTCATTTGCTTGTAATTCTGTCTAATTTTGCCCTCTGGACTGGCAAATTCCTATCTGGTATTACTTCAGGCTAACAAACTGGGATTTACTGGAAGATTTCAACTGAAAATAGCCACTTGATCCAGACTTAGCAAAAATATACAGTTTTGTCCCTGTGGAGAGAAACTTTCCTTTGATACCAATAGTGCCCCATATAATGGCACAGGGACTTGGAATTAGGCTCTCAAGTAATATTTTCTTTGTTGCTGTTGTTGTTTTGTTTTGGTTGTTGTTGCTTTTTGTTTGTTTGTTTGTTTTCTAATGAGGAATCACCTTTTGCCATATTGCCCAAATCTGTGCCTTTGGGCAATGGTTCCAAATTTGTCAGGGGTTTACAGGGAAATGTCAGGGATGACTGTTTCTTGTCACTTCCTTATGTGCAAAAATAGTAACAGTGACGAATGTCCTCACTGCTAATTGAGCACATGACAAGGTGTTCCTTCCTTCTCCAATGCTAGAGGATGACAATGCACTATCCACACTAAATTGTCAGTTTTTGGCTTGGTAGATGAAAGTTTCTAACTATACACAAGCCTGAGTAACTAAAACAGATACCACTGACAGACCTTCCACTTCTCTGTAGACTTCTTTGTATGCCTTCATCTTGTATATATCAGGTTACAGATGATTGCTTTTAGTATAACACCTAGCACAATGAACAACTCCTTCCATTTTATGACAAAGCTGAGACATTGTGCATTTAGCGTCAGTCATACGAGGAATTTCCTTCAACTGTTATTACTTCTGGATAAAGTCTAGTGGCCTGTAATTAGGCCTCTCACCTGACATGAAGCACCTAAAAGAGATACAGCTTGCCTGTCCTAATTGTCTGGGTTCCAGTAGCTGCTAGTGGGGAAGGAGGCCAGTTCCCAAGGGTGATTTATCCCAGTCCCAGTCAGGTCTCTTGTGCAGGTGGTTTGCATTGCCTTTACTAGGTTCCTTTGTCTCACATTGACTGTCCATGTAATTAACATTTAAATTCTAGAAAACAGTAACAGTCCCATATGCTACCTTCATTTACTCAGGTCCTCTGCACCTGAATTTGCCTTCCGTGGAAGCCACAGGTACAGAAAGAAAGAGATGAACTAACATGCTACCATGACATTGAATTCAGAGCCTTCCTGCCGAACTCAGGAGCTCAGAGGCACTGCTGCCTGCCATAAGCAAGGTCCCTCTGTGACAACTGTTCATAGATTTTCAGACAGACATCAAAGAGCTGAGAAGTTGCTATAAAAATCAATAAAATTATATTTTTAACTTTTTTATGTCTCATGACTCACTTTTCTATCTTAAGCCTTCTGGGATCCTATTTTCCAGCTTCTTCTTTACAACCATGAAGGGATTTTTTTTTTTCCTATTTAAACGCTGAGATTTTGATGCATTCACATTGCAGAAATAGCATAAAGTTTAAAAGCATATATACTGTTTCTGTGAGAGCTCTGCAAATTGGTCAGTTTTATTTAATTTCTCCTTATAAACAAATAGTTATCATTTTCAATTTTTTTAATGAACTCCATTTAGAACTTGCCTTCATTTATAGCTTCCTCACAGAAGCTTGAAAATCAAATCTTCCCTTCCTGACTTTCTCCTCATCTAATGCATATGTAAGCACACTTGTGTGTTTCATCTGTTCTTTGGTATTTGGCCACTCTAGATACTGTTTGACTAAAGTGATCAGTAGGCACAGTATAAATTACTTAGTAGCTAGTTAGAACAAAAAAAGAGTTTGGGCTCTTCAGACCTACAGTGGTATCTTTCAAAACCATCCAACTTGGTTCACTTTCTCTTACCAAGATCTTTCCTGTTCTCCTTCACAGCACAGTTGTCACTCAGATCTGACATATTCAGTACTACATGGAAGATGCTGACACTGACATCGGTGCTTCATACAAATCATTACTATTTCTGCATTTGTTTTAACTTATTTGCAATTACTTCAGATGCCTTACACATGTGAACTTTGACCACTATGGCATGATCAACATTTCCTGTAAATATGGCCTATGTGGAGAAATTAAATATTTGAAGCATGAGGCTTATAAGCTTCACAATTACAGACTGCGTAGTCTACCTACAAGAATTTTATTTGAAGATACACAGTCTTCTTCCTCACTGAATGTGGGATCCTGGGTTCATGGCAGCAATACTACCTTTGCTAAAATGTTTGGATGATTTTATTGAAAAAAAAAAAAAAAGGAAAAAGCAAAAAGCTTCATTACTAAACTGTTAGCAATTCCAGCAACACCTGGGGAAAGCAGATTGGTTATCTCAGAAAATACAAAGAATGAGTCCAAAGGAAAAAGTTAAACACAGTATCAAAATACAACCAAAGAAAAACTGAAATTGAAAGCTATGCAACAAATGTGAAAGAACCTTTTGTTTGGGGGAAAAAGAAAAAAAAAGAAAAAAAAAGGAAAAAGATGCTGTCTGCATAAAAATCAATGTATGGATAGATCAGAAAACCTTACAAAAAGTTTTTTTTAACGATTATGAATGATCGCTTTAGGGAATTTTTATATGTCAGTTTTATACTTCCTCATGTTAAATGAAGTGAAACCACTGAGACCTCAGGCAGCTAACTGCATCACCAGGCAAGGATGGAGTTAGTAATTTCCTTTTTTATCTGGACAGTAAAAAATATTGCTGTGCCACCATAACTTATAGCTTGTGACAAGGCAAAACTTTATGACTTCTGGATTTCTAAATAGATTGTAGGAGAAAAGAAAAAAGTCCAATATATCAGAATCCTGTTTTTTTGTTTGTTTGGGTGGTTGGTTGGCTGTTTTGTTTTGTTTTGTTTTGTTTTTTAGCATAATGACTTGAAAATGAAGATTAAATTAATGGATTAACATACATTTTCCTGTCTATCTCTGATTTGCTATATTGGTTTTAGAGTCCCATGGAAGGCAATCTGAACTAGTTGCTGCCTAAAAAGGAGAGTTCAGCTGGGGTGATTCTTAGCATTTCCAAAGCAAACTGTTCAAATTTGATAATAAGTGAATAGGACAACATTTTTTTTTTTCTAAGCCTACATTACAGAAAGAACAATGTAACCCTCTTCATCCTGATTTGACTAAGGACTGGAAGTCTGATGAATAGGAGCAATCATCCAAAAGCACCACTGTCAGTCTAACTTTGCAATTTTGGTTGAAGATCTTTCCTGTAGGCTACAACAACACTGTGACTGGGTTAAAGAATTTGCCTTAGGCTCTCAGGCTCTTTTTTATTATTATTATTTTATTTTTTTATTATTATTTATTGAATGCTATCAGTATGGTATCTCTGCACTGCAAGTATAATTTCCTCTAAGAGACGGGGGTCCCTACAGTCAAAATTTCCCCCTGTGGAGCTGAAGGAAGCTCTAATAATTTCTTGGCTAAATAATCACGGATAATGCATCTTACTCTGAAAGGAGTACTTTTTGTTTGGCATTGTCCAATATCTGCAAATCTCAGATGTTTATTCATTAGGGCAGTGATTACAAACCCAGTCTTCCAGGGAACAGCCATAGTCATTAAGCAATAGAGTCTGAATATTTACTATGAATATTTTAAGTATTTTATATTAAGTAGATTAGCCTCACCAACAGGGAATGAGGGATTCATCTTAGAGTATGCTATTGTGTGATAGCTGGTGCATTCTTGATCTGGTAGAAGATTTTCTGTTGGGAGGGTAAGATGTGCCTTCAAATCTGTACTCCAAAGCAAGCAGGAGAAGAAAATGAGTCTGTGTATTATGCATGAGCGCTCCTTGCACTGGGCTATTGAGCATTTGAAATGGGTCATTGGGTTTTGTTTGTGACCCAAGCTGGTAAAGATATCCTGAAATATTTTATTATATCAGGACTTACCAAGAAGAAAAATACACCGGTGGTTTGTGAATCTTGCTATGGTTTAGGTTGGTCTTTTCAGGTCCCTTGCTAGAAAGGGATCATACTGAACAAAAGAAATCCAGTAGGAATTCTGTGGCTGAAGCCTTGTGCTAAAGCTCCAAGGGCACTGACAGGGCTGGGCAATAGCTGAGCATTGATTTGGAAGTAGGTGCTTATACATGCATTGTTAGGAATTTCTGTGAATGAACTCTTCGAGTGTCCAATCTGCATCTCTCTCTGGTCCAAAACACAATTCACACAAGGAAGACTGAAACACCCAGACACTACAGAGTCAAATATTTAATAGTTAATGAGCTCAAAAGGAACAAAATGACATTTAGGCAGCAGTCAAGACATGTACAGCAATGGCACACAGCTTTTCTGGCTGAATGGGCCACTTCTTTCTCTGCAAATGTCATCAGACATACCCAGACCTAATCATACATGGAGTAGGTCTAGTGCTTCCTGGGACTTCCTATGCACCACACAGTGTGTAGTCAAGGGTTATCCCAAGCACAGATTACAGCGAGGAGTAGGTCCCCACTACTAGACAAATTTGTGGGATCTGTGTCCCTTTTTCTTGGAGCCCTACTGCTATCATGTGGCCAGAAAAGAAGGCAGCTGAGATCATGCAGCTGCCACAGTCACTAGAATAAATAATTTAGCCCGGAGCAAGCTCCTGTGTGTCTCCAAGGTGCCCTGGGAAAGAGAGCAACCAGGATTAGCCGACAGACTATCAGTTGAACACTTGAGAGATGAGATATCAAATTGATTTAATTCATGTGTTGTCTTTTGCTGTTGTTGTTGTGTTTTTTTTGTTTGTTTGTTTTTAACGAAGTCCTTAAAAAAAATGAGAGATTTAGATTAATGCATGTAAAAGCTTCAAAGGAATTAGGATATGTTTGTCTTAGTTACTAACAGGCATCCCACTGCTGCAAACATATGAGACTTTACAGGTGATGTCTACACAGTAAAATAAAATAGACTAGGGAACCCTAAAGGCAAATGTCATAATGGCTCACAGCCATCTGGCTAAACTCTCTTTCTTCCTCCCCCAAACAATGTGGTCTAATCTAGCCTGCCCACTGAGAGCAGCCCCTAACCCGTGTTATTCTCCAAAACATTCTAAGACTTTGTCTCTGAAAATGTTATTTGGCACAAGCCTGATTTATGCCAAGGGCACGTGGAAGTATTCAAACACTATGGACACTTGTGGGATAGCACTCAAGCTCGTGTCCTGACCATGCTCCATCTACCAGGGCAGGCATGGCCGCAGAACCCTCTCAGCCTCAATGAACTTCTTCAGCACCTGCAGCAGGGTCTTGAGGGGCAAATGAGTGTTACATATTAAATTCAGAGGCTTTTCAAGGTTTCCAACGGTAACCGAACATCTTAATATTAAATATTTCAGCATGGCTGGCTTTTAAAAATAGCCCCCACAACTTGTCAAAGGTGGTAATCTGTTCATGACTGACTGCTGACCAAGAGCTCAACATCATCTTAGGAAAAGCAATAACATCCATAAAATGGTATTCCTATTTTAGTGTCATAAACTGCAAAACTCTCCAGAACTGATCAAAATCTTTTTCCTTTATCTGATCAATGCATACAATCACACGATTAGTAATGAAGCTCATGGACAGTAGGTGACAGAATGACAACACCTGCCTCTTCACTCGCAGAGAATTTGTGCCAGATGTTTTAAGTACAAACATTGGACCTCAGCCGACATGCCAAGCTGCGCACACATTCACAGTAAATTCTTGCTGGCAAATGAAAGTAGAGAAGGAATTTAGATTCAGGGTCTTTTCCATATCGCCTTGGGTGTTCAATTCATCCTCATTTCTTCCTTCAGAAGGAATCATTTTGGGATATGTTCTGAATTTCATCTTTCCTCATTTTCAGCTTATGCCAATTTATTAAAATCATTTATTGAGTTCCAACCATCATGCTGGTATTATGAAAACTAGTTAGTGAAAAACATTAAATAAAAGCATATATCATCAGTAAGACCAGCTACAGCTATAAGATTAAATTAAAAAATAAGTATTAAATTTTGTGGTGATAAATTCAAAGAAACTTGCCCACCACTTAGAAGTTTTCATGCCATGAAAGAAATAAGCCCTAATATAACTATCATATCTTTGTCCTTGCCTTCACGCAGTGGATGGGTCTGAACAACTCACATTAACATTAATGGGAATTCCATATATGCATCACTTGGAAAAAATACTCCCTGAGATCATCCAACATAGCTTCACAACGTGCATTACTAAAGCATCACAGCAATAAAAATAAAATTACAATAAAGTAAAATAAAGTAAAATAAAATAAATAAAATAAAATAAAATAAAATAAAATAAAATAAAATAAAATAAAATAATAAAAAAGAGCATAGACATTTCCAAACAGTTTCTTCTTAAAACAGTAAGAAGGATCAAATGGAAAAGCTTTTCAAATCCTGTGAGGAGAACATGACTTAGCTGTATATTTTCCTGTAAATATAAAAGATCTAAAACCTAAGCTCACCTTTTCTCCTTCTAGAGAGCAGCAATGAGATAATAGAGATCAACCTCATTAGGTAAGCAAGTCACAGATAAGATGCACTCAATTTGTCTTAAACATCCAGTGGGTGAAGACAGAAGGGGGAAGTTTACATTGGAACTGTTTGACCTGCATCTTTTCCTTTCCTTTCCTTTCCTTTCCTTTCCTTTCCTTTCCTTTCCTTTCCTTTCCTTTCCTTTCCTTTCCTTTCCTTTCCTTTCCTTTCCTTTCCTTTCCTTTCCTTTCCTTTCCTTTCCTTTCCTTTCCTTTCCTTTCCTTTCCTTCCCTTCCCTTCCCTTCCCTTCCCTTCCCTTCCCTTCCCTTCCCTTCCCTTCCCTTCCCTTCCCTTCCCTTCCCTTCCCTTCCCTTCCCTTCCCTTCCCTTCCCTTCCCTTCCCTTCCCTTCCCTTCCCTTCCCTTCCCTTCCCTTCCCTTCCCTTCCCTTCCCTTCCCTTCCCTTCCCTTCCCTTCCCTTCCCTTCCCTTCCCTTCCCTTCCCTTCCCTTCCCTTCCCTTCCCTTCCCTTCCCTTCCCTTCCCTTCCCTTCCCTTCCCTTCCCTTCCCTTCCCTTCCCTTCCCTTCCCTTCCCTTCCCTTCCCTTCCCTTCCCTTCCCTTCCCTTCCCTTCCCTTCCCTTCCCTTCCCTTCCCTTCCCTTCCCTTCCCTTCCCTTCCCTTCCCTTCCCTTCCCTTCCCTTCCCTTCCCTTCCCTTCCCTTCCCTTCCCTTCCCTTCCCTTCCCTTCCCTTCCCTTCCCTTCCCTTCCCTTCCCTTCCCTTCCCTTCCCTTCCCTTCCCTTCCCTTCCCTTCCCTTCCCTTCCCTTCCCTTCCCTTCCCTTCCCTTCCCTTCCCTTCCCTTCCCTTCCCTTCCCTTTCCGCTTTCCTTTTTTTTTTTTTAAACAGAGAAAGATTTCTTCCCATAATTTTAATATTTCAGCAGAAATATTTGGGTACTGGGGAACACAGGGGTTGTGAAAAACTTTTCACAGACAGTCTCATGAGAGTCCTCATCAGAAATTTTGTTCATAACTCACTAGTTCTGCCCTACTAAGGGCAGGAAAAAGCAAGAGGAGACACAGCATCAGACTGCACTGCTGTCTCAGTCCTTCCCTCCTCTCTCCCTAGAAAATTGCAGCAGAGAAAAGAAACCAACAATTTTTTCTCTGAGAATTGCTAAGCAGATAATTCTGTGCATGTCTGAACAGATAAGTAGAGGTAACATTGACCAAACCAGCTCCACAAAAACCCTAGGAAAGCTTGCACAACACAGCACTCAAAGTAATTAACTGTAGTGTGCCTACTCTTCCTTCAGGACCCAGCCATGGCATCCCACATCACATTATTCTGCAGCAAGCAGAAAAGGAGCAGCAGGAGAACAGGAAAGACTTTCATCAGAGGACAATCAAAGTAATAAGGTCTACTGTCAAGGTAGGCATCTTGTCACTGTCCCACCTCTCCCTCCCAAAATTACATTGTTCTGCCATTTTCTCCGTTAAAAAAAGCTCTGGGAATAAGCATCCTCCATTTCCTTAAAAAAAAAAAAAAAAAAAAAAAAAAAGCTGCTGGCTGCAAATGTTGCAGGCAGAATTCAGCCTGGGCAGCCTCTTCTTTCTCCCTGTGGGGCGAGACACATGTTATCCAAGAACTACTCTTCTGGTTACATCCTTTGAACACCAGGCACAATTTTGCTTCCACTGACACTCTGACACTCAGATCATCTGGGCTTCAGCAGACAATGAGAAACATTACATGGAAAGAAGGAATAGGAAAAATTCTGGAAGGTTACAGTGAACTCAGCTCTCAGTTGCACTGCAAAATATGCACAACACACTGAGAGTTGATTTTTCCTTATAGAGGCAAGAAACCCTTTCCTACATTACCATTCCAGCAAGCAGAGGTGAAAATGGCACCACTGTTGAGTTATAAAACTTATTTTCCTATGGGCGAAGTTGGCAGAGATGGTGATGGGGCATGCTGTTAGAGCTGCTCTCAGCCTGACTCCCTTTCTTCCCTCACCTTCAGAGCAGTACAACGAGCGAGGCAGGAAGCAACAAGGAAGAAAAGACTTGAGCAGGTACCAGAGTAACCCTCTAGGTAACGTCTTAGAACTGTGGTGTTGGTCCCAGGCATCCTCAAAGCTTCATTCCCCAGCCCTTGGCCCAGGCTGAAGCTCTGCTGCTTTTAGCTCTGGAGACTTCCAGTTGGTGTCAGGCAAATTCATGGCTGTCACATAAGAGAGCAGCTGCACAGAGGTCATGAGGACAGGGCAGTTTGGAGAATTAGTCCCTCTGTATTAATATTCAAGGCAGTCAAGTCTCATGCTTTCAGCTTCTAATTTTGAGAGCCTCCATTAAATATGAATATAGTCATAGTTAAAATAAAGAAATTAAGGGATATTTAACGCCTCCAGAAAAGCTGCAGGCCTTCAATTTAAGAAAAGCAACATTTCAGTATTGATTCCTTATAGCAAGCTGTCATTCCAGCAAATCATGTGGGGATCAGCAAGAGAGGAATGAGAGAGTTACAGGTTCTTTGGGATGCTTCATTTCTGTGTTTATATATCTCCCAGCACATTAGTGAATCACCAGTGCTGCCACACTACAAATAATAAATAACATCAACAGCAGAACTCATATATTTGTATTCCCTCGTGTGCCTATCACAAACCCATTTAAAGATGTTTTCAACTCTGAATACATTAGGAATTATATCAAACAAAATGTCTTTTTAAAAGAATGTGACAGTTTTAAATATTGGAAATTTAGTGGAATAAACAGAATATAAACGTAGAGCCCAGTACACCAACTCAATAAAGTGTATTCATACATTCAAACAGTAACACAGATCACATCTTAACAAGTCACTCAGATTTTGGAGGACAAAATGTTAGCTTTTGTCCAGAAGTCTTGCTTGTATTATTGTATGTCAGAATTAATTATTTGCACTAGGGCAGTATCAAGAGGGAGAAGACTGTATTTATAGTGTCTTTGTGGGACTGAGCATCCTTGTGAACTACATCTAATTTGCATTTCTAACGTAGGTGGTCAGAAGTTATCTAGGACATAACAGTGCATTTGAACAGTTTCAGTACCTGAAGAAAACAAGTTTTAACATACTGATGGAAAATACAATTAGTATCAAAACTGAAGGGTAGGAAAAACTTTTTGACAGATCAGATTGTCTGAGCGTCTTGCTCAAGAAAGATGAAAAATAATTGCCGAAGTTTTGCCACAGACATCCACATAGACATGATTTGTCTCTGGCGTTGCATGATTAGATAATCATGCCTAGTAAAAAGAATAAATAAATAAATGGAAAAGCATATGGAGTTAAGGCAAAAAGAGTCTACTTAATATACCAAGGAAATGTGACTTTTTTATTCTGTACAAAGAATCCACGCATTATGGGGATATTTTTTGATGTATTTGTTATTTATCATTACTTATCAGCACAGCTCAATCAGGTAAGAACCCCTGCAGCAGGAACGTTGCCATATGCATGCACTGCAAATGGTTTCTGCAGAGTGGTTTCTGCAAGAAAAAAATATTTATTTACTAGCTTTTAATTTGCTTTCCATGGAAATTCAGGCCAATGTAACTCATAGTTGGAAGAATGTCTAAAACAAGAGTGAAATCTGGGCTAGAAATCCTTCAAGCACTTGTTCTTTAGTGAATTTCTGCAGCCTGAAGATGCTGAGTTGACACAACTATGAGCACATGTAGCTGCCTGTATTACCCTGGTTTATATGTCACCACAAAATCTGCAGACTAGTAACCAACTAAGCTTATCAGGAGAAACTCTCCGTGCTCTCTTCCATCCAGGGCCAGAAATCATGTTGCCAGGATGGCTGGGAAAAGACATGGCACCAGCAGCATCCCTGGGCTTCACAGCAGGCTGCTGCAGCAAGTGGTTGTCAGAGCATGGACAAGGAGAAGGAGGTGACGGGGGAGAGGACCAAGGATGCAGAATAAGTCTTTTGCTGACAAGCTAAGGGTCAATGCAGCAACCAGAAAAGCAGAGACAGCTCTGTGGCTGCTACTGCACTCCAGGAGAGCACTCTTCCCAGCAGGTGAGCATCCTGGGAGCAAGAGCTGTGAGTCTATTCTGGGGAAAAGAGATGGCCATACCATGGAAAAGTGGCTTTAAGGGGCACTGGCACAAACACAGCAATGTGCTTGCACACAGAGGAGTTTTAGTCACTGCCTAACCTGAGTCCTGTCATAGATTCAAGTCCTCAGCTTTCATGATGAGCAACCCAGAGTGCCCTGGGAAGAGGACAGATTGGCTGGTCAAAGTGTATATTTAATAGTTCAAAAATTACTAAATACTAACATTGAAGTTAAAAAGTTACTTTTGTATAATTTAACTCAAAAGCCACATGCCTTCTCTCCATGACATTAACTTTTTTCTGCACATCTAAAAAAATAAATAAAATAAATAAATTAGAGGAAGAAGGTAATTCAAGCCCAGTTCTTGTGTAACAGAAGTTAAAGCAATGTGATTCAATGGGGGCTCCACTTACAGCACTATGTGTTTTTGAATTAAATTTAGCCTGGAGAAGAGGAGGCTGAGGAGAGACCTCATCACTCTCTACATCTACTTCAACGGAGGCTGTAGCAAGAAGGCTGTTGGTCTCTTTTGTCAGGTGACAAGTGGTAGGATGCAAGGAAACAATCTCAAGTTGCACCAGGGGAGGTTCAGATTGGATATTAGGAAAAATTTCTTCATGGAGAGGGTAGTGAAACGTTGGAACATGCTACCCAGGGAAGTGGTAGAGTTCCCATCCCTGGAAGTGTTCAAGAGATGTGTGGACATAGAACTAAGGGACATGGTTTAGTGGTGGGACTCAGTAGGTCAGGTTGTTGGTTGAACTTGATGATCTTGAAGGCATTTTCTGACCTAGATGATTCTATGATTCTATGAAGTGTCAGACCAATACACGTAGAAGATGACTTTTAATATCTACCACTGTTCTGCTGTTGTTATTTTATAGAGAGATGTAATAGAATGACTACTCGGAAGCAAACATGATCATCCAGTTGGAAAACTATTTCAAACTTCTACCCCAGGTTTTGAAAAAAATAAGTAAAACTAATATGCTTTATACATGGAGTTTAAAACAGTGTAATTTAAGAAGATTAACCAACAATTTAATGGATTGATCCAAAGATTGTTTTAATTTATAAATAATCTTCTAAATGTCATGAAATCTCTAAAGCAACATGCAAACTATTCTGAGTCCAAAAATAATGAGCTATTGATTCTTTTGTTATGAAATCACTTTGTCGGCTGGCAATATACCTTTGGGCCACAATGTATTGCATGAGCAAATTACAGTACCTGATGCTGACAATGAAGAAATGACAGCAAACTTTTTCTTATTAAAATCTGGGCCGAAAAAAATAATGTCAAAACCAACTTTATTCCCTCCTCAAAACAAATAAATAAATAAATAAATAAGCATCGTTCCTTCATATGCTGTATTTCTGAACAGATATAAATTCTGTATATTAAAATGGATAAAACATGTCCTGAAATTCCCCGAATTGATTTTCTACTGAATCTAAACCATCTGCATTTGTATGCTAGAAATCTATATTTATCTATATGTAGGTATATGGCTTTAGAGAATTAGACAAATGCTTAAATCCATTTTAGAGGCTGTCAAAACCAGTAGCAAGCAAAGCTGAAATGGTCCAGCTGACAAAGTCACCAAGAACTGAAAACTCTCATTTGATTCAAAGTATGTATATAACCCTCAGCTCATGCTCTCTCATACTGTCTTAGACCTCCTTTAAAGCAATAATTAGGATAGCTTAAGTGCAATGTAAAGAAAAACAAAATCCTGAGCTTAGAATAAGTTCTGTGCAGAGCCTAAAATTTAGGCTAGTGTCATAGAAGACAATCATTATGACACTTCCTACTTAAAAATAAAAGCTTTGAGCAAAAAAAGTCTTCAGGGCCTTTCTCCAAACATAACTAGTGGCTACCTGAAGTAACAGCAAGGAAATATACTGAACACACAACACCCATCCCAGAAAGTTAGTAAATTGGAGCCCAAAGCCAAGGTCAAGACAGGGCATGAAATGTTACATCCCTGTATTCTGGTCTGGTCTTTATCAGCAGAGGGTCTCAGTGTTTATTTCGCCAACCAAAATGGAAAGACTTTGTACTATCAGAGCTCACGATAGCCACTGCTGCTGTAGGCAAAGCACACACTCTGGATAGAGGTAATGGTAGCCCGGCAATTCTCTCAGCCCAGCCCTTGCAAGGGCCCAAACTTTCGTCCTTTTCAGTCCAGTTTACCTGAGACACCGGAGACTTTTTCCACACACTTCAGTTCCTGGTGAGAAGGTGGTGACTCAGCTCACCCCAGGGCCCACCCCCAGCTCCCACCAAACACATGCATTTCTCCAAAATGTCATTTTTGTAAGGACACGGGCTGAGAGCAGAAGAACATGAATGATACACACAAGGTAGGGTTTGGATGGAGAGATGTATTTTTGCTCCAAGGTGGGCTCTTTGCTGCCCTAGTGGAGGCTGAGCAGCCTCATTATCTGATGCATGTTGGACATGAGCAGAAGTAAGGTTTGTGAAGGAGTGAATCCTGTTCCTTAAGTGTTTTTACTAACTTTGTTGGGCACATGTTAAGCAGAACAGCGTTTTGCCCTGGGTTCACAGATTATGCTTTCTTCCTGAAAAGAAATGTAATGTAAAATTAAAAGTCTATCTTTTATAATACAGATAACAGAATATAAAATGCTTGATCAAAATTTGTGGAGGTGCGTGGTGGGACAGAATATGCTTCTGGAACACACATTACAAAGTGTGCTTCAGGTTTGCTTTTGGTTTATTGCTTGCTTTTCTTGATGTCTTAAAGAGTTTTACTTCCATAGTGGAATTATCTTATAAACTGTCTTTCTTCACTAACCAACTAAACATTAATTATTATAAATACAACCTGAAATCCATTATATTCACACACTGTTTACATTTCTTGTGAAATAGTATAAAGAATTTGTACATAAAGACAAATCTTTAAAACTGCTTCAGGCTTCAAATTAAAAATGATTCCCATTTGTGTTGATTATCAAGGGACATTTGGAGAATCCCCAATGATCACAGGGCATTTCCATATAGCCTGTCACGTTAAGGTGAAAAATTCGCAAGGACAGTCTCACCATCTGTCATCAGCTCCGTTTGGTGACACAGAGGACTGCTCTGAAATGGCCAATAGGCCCCATGCATAACAAAGCCCTTGCACTTTTGCATTGTTTATGTTTTGACCTGTGTAGATAATCCTTCGGCGAGGGGGGCTGTGTTTTGCTATTTCTTTTTCTTTTTTCCTTTTCTTTCCTTTTTTTTTTTTTTTTTAACATGGGGACCATTTCACTGCTGCCTTTTAAAGAAAAATCATCCATCCTTCAAGAAAATAATTTTAAAGAACTGTTTCTGTGTAACTATTCTGCCTAAACAACTACATTGTAGACTGAAGGCATTTTATTAACAACACTGTGTTTTATGAAAGCTAGTGAAAAACTGCTTTTCTATACTAAGGGGCTTTTTGTGAGTGACGTAGTCACTTTGTTTAAACTGTAAATCTATGTGGTTGTGAATGCTTAATACATTGTCAAGGTTCATTGCTAACAGTCTTTCATTAAGCTGATAATTTAAAAGCAGACAGCAACCTAGAAAAAAAAAAAACTTTCTGCAGCTTGACAAAACCACGTTAGTCTGTTTGTAGAGTCACTCATATAACAAGGACCATGTCTCATGGCAGAAGTCAAAGATAAACTGTTCTTACCATGCTGTCAAGCACCACTTAAGACTTGCAAATACAGTTTCCTCATACAATACATTCCTCTCCAGCCTCTCAGGTTTGTGGTTGACACTCTTACAGCATTAGTTAAAGGAATTAAGATAAAAGTTAGGAAAATAAACTCCTGGGAAATGTTTTTATCCTGTCAGTTATCTACCTCAATGACTGGAAAATAAAAGACTAATAGAACATTCATCCCTGTGCTCTGTCTGGAAGTCTAACAGCTAACAAAACTGTTAGAAACAGCCATTGTTAGAAACAAGTGAATGGATGAAGGAAAGAGTGAATGAACATATGACGGGGACTTCCCCTCTGTCAGTGTAATGGGATCCTGACAGGATCCTTTAGGTTTTATTTAATCTTCAGTATAAACATGTATAGAAGCAAGTCTTTATTCAAGACACAGGCAAGACTTCAAACAACACATTGTACATATCTAGAAGTATTCCTCTTATAGTAGGGGAACATTTGTTATTTTTCAGTCCACCCCTATATTGCAGTAATAAACCAGACCTTTTAATTACAAATTAAGTCAAATCTTTCCCTGGCAAAGACAGGCTCCATTGATGCTAAAGGGAATTACACTAAATTTTGAAGGATAAATAAATCCCTTGAGGTCCACTCCTCCTCTCCTGCCTGCATCATGCACAATATATCAGGAATATGGAATCACTTAAGTATGGGAGGGATTCCTGTTAGCTCCCCTCCTTGTTTTGTATTCCACTGAGCATGGTTGCCCATAAACAAACAGACATTTATTGTTCTATTATCGCCTTGAGTTCTGAAGGGATTACCTTTTTAATCAAATTTCCATACAGAAAACAAGATCTGTAAGACCATGAGCAAGACAGACAGTACAAAATCCTGGTGATCTGTGAATCCCTGTGTTCCTGAGCTAAGGACCTAGAAACAGAGAAAAAATTCTTCTGAGAAAGATTGCCTCATCTCTTAGACTAGATTAGAAATCATTGGGGTGTGGCAGACCCTCTGAAAACGAGATTTTGTGAGAACTTCCGCTTGCAGCCATGTGGAGACACCTAAGGCAACACTACAGATGCTGAGAGCTCTCATGGGGTACTCTTCACTGTTTGAAATTAACATTTTTTTCGTTAGAAGTACAGTTACATTTTTTGTTTCAAATATATTGTGTATATTCAAATTTTCAAAACAGAATACCGTGCACAAGAGCATAAACTAAAGTTGTCACACACTTCCAAATTCATTTTTTTCTCAACAACTTTGTTGAGTTAGGGATGTCTCCTTTCAAGTACAGCTGTGCCTCATTCCTCTAGCTTCAGTTTTGCAGCTTGGAAATTCCCAGATATCTTTTTCTGCATAGTATTCATCATGTACAGGTCATCTTTGCACATTTTTGAACTGTAAAAACAGATTTATGTGTTCCAGCCAATTCAAAGATGTATTCTTCAAGGACCTTGGATACAACAGCTTTCTGGTAAATATCTGGGGACAGTTCCAGATGATAAATTTAATGATAACCTTAACAAATAAAGGATTCTACTACTCAGTGTATTGCAGTAAAAAAAAAAAGGAATAACAGAAGGTATTCAGGAGTCTCTGGGATTTCTATACATAATATTTGTGCATTATTAAAAGCTGACGCCTTATTCCATAGCTTGGTTTCAGAGTGGGAGAATTAAAAGTTCAGTGTTGTTTCCTCAGATCAGATGAAACTCAATAACAATACTATTCAGGTTAAACAATAGGTTATTTTTTTGTAGAAAGAAAAAAAAAATCAAAAAGCTGGGCTTCCAAATACAAATGGCTGGTTCACACTGAGACTTAAAAGCAATCAGTAAAGGAGAGACCAAGTCCTGTGTTCTGGATCTGAGAACAAACTTCACAGCACTGCTCACCTATGTACAGCCAGACTCTCCCTGCTCACAACCAGGCAAAATCCCTGTGCTGCATTTAGGGAATGGGTGCATCAAGGAACATCGAAGTCTGAAGAAATCCCTCCAGGAAATCCCTGCTGGGTGTGGCTGGGCTTCTCAGCAGCCCCAACTTCTTTCTGTGTTTCTTTCCTTCCACCCAAGGCTGGGCTCTGGCCAGGTCTGTTTTGCTCTCTGAGCCTCAGCCAGAGGACCAAGAAGCTTCCACTGTCCTGGCAGCTTTTTTGTTTTTACCTACAGGGACCAATTAATTTGACTTTGTCACTTTTCTGCCAAGGATTTTCTGTTGTTTTAAACTTACTCTTGTTAGCAACTAGGAAGAAGTAGTTTCTTTTGTTTTGGCTGCTCTATAGCAATACACTCATTGTCCTTCTGGGTTGAGTCATTTGGAGACAGTGATCTTTAAGAAGAGGCTTTGTTGTAGAAACAGTGGCCCAAGTACATAGGTAAGCAAGGCTTACAGTGTTTATTACATTACCAGACCAAATGTCACAAATGGAAGAAATAAACAAGTTCTCCCAAGCACCAGCCTTTCATTTCATCCAAAATTGCAATATAATGCCTTATATTGACATGCAGCTACTTCTAGTCAAGTTTAGGAGGTATGTTAACAGGCCTTGCTAGGCCAGGTCAGGAGATATGTCAGCGGGCTTTGCTGGAAAACATATGACAGAGTAATACAGAGTTCATAACATCAGTCAGAATCCATATGTTCTACATAGTCAGGGACCTAGTCTGTCAACACGAGCACTGCATGAAAGCAAAAGAAAATTTGAAAGCATCATCTGGGAATAGCTTTGACTGGTGTTCTTTAATCATATTTTTAACCTCTGTTTGAGATGTTTGGTATTCTTGGTAAACACTGCTCAAGATAACTCACTGCAGAACACCTCATATCTCTCTCTGGACCTCCAGGGTAAAGATCCAAACTTCAAAATGTTTTAAATAACAGTGTTTCCAGTCTGGATAAAAATGAGTATGTCTCCAGGGAAGAGAAGAGCAGGACCCATTCTGTCTTTCCATCCCATGCTAGAGCACCTAGTAGATAAAAACAGATGTTTCAACATCATCTTGTATGAGCAGTGTTCATGTGTACGTAAAGAAAAAGGTTTTTCATAGTCATGCACACACCATACTAAATTTGATCTCCAAACCACAGAAATTTGTGAAAATCTAGCAAGGCATAATTTAGTAGGTCTACCAATGCCCTTGCAGTATGCAGAAATCTTCTGTAATTGTTGATTTAATAATTTCTTTCTTCCGAGTGCAGAATTTGTCCCAAGAAGTTTTTCCTTTACATTTTGTTAATGAATGTTAATAAACATTTTGTGAAAGCAAAGCTGGCAAGGACCCTATAAGCCCAAAGTAGAGACTGCACAGTGAAAGTAAACTTTTACTTGGGAAAAGAAAAAAAAAAAAAAAGTAACTTTAAACATATAAAATGTATGTGTGTCTTCTGTTACTGTCATCTCTCTTGTTCTGGTGTTTGCATGACCATGGTTTGAAGAAGTCGTATTTTGACTGATGATAGCAGGCATAACATTTAAATTCCTTTCTATTTGCTATTTTAAAGGAAAATCTAAACAACTAAAACAGTGAAAAAGCTAAAAATTGCATGTTTTCTTGCTTTCTTAAATACATGAAAATGCCAGATTTTACAAGCTAAGTTTCCAGAAAATGAGTTGTTAAATTTAATTTTAGTGGAAAGCTCTGATTAAAATATAGGTAATGATGTTCAACATATCGAGATTCAGATTAGTAAGTGTAAAAAGTATATCTTTCTAGGGCCACAAGTGCTGGAAGGGCATATCATGTTAGCATTTGAGATGTCTCAAGCTGAGATTTCCATGCTTTAAAAAAATAACAGGATTGATTTGGTTTGCTATTTTCACTTAAGTATAGGCTCTCTTTCCCTCTGACTTGTGCATATATACACAAACAGCCTTATCATAAAGCAACTGGCAGTTTTCATTGTCTTGATAATATTATATCTACATCCTTCTGCAACTTAACAGGCGTTTGCAATTTATAACTTATTATAATTTGCATTGCCAATTAATAATTTTCCTGCTGAATTGTTTCTTTATGAAATATATTTTTAAAAAGGTTTTCTAGTGAATTATTTTATTTTTATTTTTTAAATCAACATTAGACCACTGTTTGGTAAAAAAGAATGTACTTTCGTTTCATGGGAAAAGTAACACACTAACGTCTATATAAAATCCATGAAGATATTGAAGGCATAAAAGTTCTTTATGGCAAATCTTTTATAAAAATAATGAATATATGTATCTGAATAATAACATTTCCAAAAAATACTACTGTTTTCCATGATCAGAAGAACAACAGTGGTTGAGAGATATTTTATAAGCACAAAACAAAATCTATAACAAATAGTATATTTAGGAGTGTTAAATCCTGAAGGAGAAAAGTACAATACAAGAGGTTATGAATAAATATGAAAGATATTTAATGATTCAAATACATAAAGTTTGCAGAACCTAGGAGAAGGATCTATAAAAGTCATTGCTTATTTACCAATCACTTTTCACCATTATTTCATTGCAACCCGGCCTTTCAAGGCAATCCTAAGAATTTTGTGGCTAAAGACATTTGTGTGTTTATGACAAGCCATTCCTTCTTAAGTAATCAGCAAGGAGTAACAATTTTCTTTTGTGGTTTAAGCAATGATAGACCTTCCATTTATCCTTTGAATCTGAGCTAAAACCTCTAGTGACATTATGCATGACTTCAGGACCTTCAGTCAGAGCTGAAAATATAGTGCTTGGCCCTACCTCCAACAGAAGTAAAAGGGAGCTTTGCCCTGGGAGTAGGGCTGTGCTGTTATGGTCAAATCAGCATTTTGACCAGGGGCCAGATCCCAGTCTTTCTGAATATATGAGGTATACTTTAGAGGGTCACTGTCAGAAGACAGACATGTAGGGTTTGGTCCTAGCTATGTTTTATATGTGGATCATGGTAATTGCAGACACACAAAAGCATGCTGGATACATAGATAGACCTTCAAAGGCTCCATTTTGGGGTATAATTACTGTGTCCATCAAAGACAAGAGAACACAGTACATGTATGTAAGGTTAGCCATTTTTTTTTCTTCCTTTTTTTTTTTTTTCCCAGAGCAAGAATGAAAACAACAAATTTTGTAGGATTTTGGAAATCTCCTTTCATCCACTGAATGTTAAATTCCACTTATGGTGCATTTGTGAATATATGAAAATACTTACAATCTGTTATTCACACTTTCAGTCAATTAAGCTATTTAAATGATTTGTTTTAATTTCATGCCTGAGCCTTCCAAATTCTGTTGTCTCATGTTTGATCCAAATAAAGACAGATAATTTATTTGTTAAATATATTTCTTTCTCTCTAAATAGGACAAATGGTAACTTGTTCACATTTATTTGTGGCAAGAGATGAAATGGAGAATTTTTCAAGGTAAACATTGATTAAGAAAATTCTAGTGTTTCAGTATACCCCTAAATAGCAATTATTTAATTTTCTTTCCTTACATATGACTATTATTGCTAAAATAATGTTTGGTACTTATTTCCACCCAAGACTATCAACAGAGCTGAAACTTCCTGAAATACTCCATGAAATTAGCTACCATTTCTAACTTTGATATCATACTGCACTACCAAAAGAGTTGGTGAACTTTTATTATTTTTTATTTCCTTTTTAAGCATTTCCTGAAATTAGGTAGCAATTTTTTCTTTGTTTTTGCACTGACATATGGAATGGTGGCAAATCTCAAAGACATTTTAATAGATGGAAGATATTTGTATGCAACCATAGTTTCTGGTACTAATGTTAGTCTGAGTTTATTTCTAAACACTGTTCTACAGAGAAACATTGTAGAATCTCACTTGCCTGTATCCTATAGAAAGGCTGATTTGTGCATTGATGTTTAATATCATATAAAAACATTCATTTCTAAGATAATATCACTTTTCTAAATGTCGATATCCTGTTTTTTAAGACCTTCCTTCTATGGTTCATCACATTTACAGTCTGCTTGTGCCTGCACTTGCTCCTGTTCATCTAATACCACTTGCGTCTTTGACTGGTACAATAACAATACTACATATATCATTAAAAAATCAGGCAATAATAAGACTCTGGTTCACGTAAAAACAAACTTGGCCATACGACTCAAGAGTACTCTATAAATATTTCTGAACATTAGCAACATAAATTAAAACAACCAACAAAAATTGCAAGCTGCCTCCATAGGACCAGAAACACTTTGTAAACATGGATGTTCTTACAGAACAAGAAAGGAGCAAAGCACAGACATGGTTGAAGGGCTAGATACATGCATCAGGAAGGACAGATGCTGCTAGATCTGTCCCCAGGGCTAAGAAATCAGCTAAGAGGAGAATAAGGATGGCTCCCTAGGAGAAGATCATCATAATACTTTGTGGTACTGACTAGATTTCTTCTCTTTCTACAACTAGCTGTTGCCATGCACTAAAATCCTGAATATGAGGCCTAGAAAGGACTGGAGGCGTGCGACTTTAAGAAGCCTAATGTCATCTCTGATGGAACAAGGTGACCAGGACTTTTCTTCATCTCTTCAAACTTTGTAAAATGTGTTGCAAAGGGATTGCTGAAGTTACTTCCATTTCTTACAATATAGGATGTTATGTGGTTAAATTTTTCTCAACATTTACTATCCTCAGTAAAGAATCACCATATGGAGCTCATCCAAAACTCTCAGGTAGGGCTACATCAATTGACCAAGCAGGGCCTAAGTACAGGTTCAGGTATGGTCACCTTCTTCTGCAGTGTTTCATTGTTGTTGCCTCTTCCTGTTACCAGGTGCTAATGCCAGTCTGGTTGCAACTGCCCCATTTTCTGGAGTTGTAAACGCCCAGAATCTAGCATATTCTGCAGATTCCTGTTCAGGTGTCAAAAGCATCCAGTGGCAATGTCCTTTCTTGAGATATCAGATCACTGCAAAAATACTGTGAATAATGAAGAGCAAAGCAACTCTCACTCTTTGTAACAACGCAGTCTCAGGCTTGCCTTGGTCATGCAAAGGAAAAATCTCATCCTACTGGTGTGCATATGTCCCAAAAAGAAGAACAACAAAAAATAAAAAATAAAAAAATCTCAGAGCAAAATATTGGTTGGAAAGTGCAGAAACAACAGAGGAATACAGTATCCATTGCAGGCACACAGTTCTAGCACCTGCCTTCCGGTAGGGAAAAGAGATTAACTGTAAGAGAAAACAGTATAAAAATCTCCAGAGTGGAGCCTGTACCTCTTTGTCTTTAGTTCCAAGATGTACCCCAGCCCTTCTCATTTCCATCAGAGCTCTCTATCACAGAAACCATGTGAGAGAGGAAACAACCAAGCCACAAAGTTGTACCAGCCTCTCTTCTGCCTGCCCCGGAGCCCTCACATCAGGCACTCAGCAGCTGCCTGTGGAAAGCATTTCCTTCCTAAAGCACACATGCCCCTCTCAGACCCTCTCTGCTGCCACACTCCTCTTCTGTATCCCGGCTGGTGCAGAAGCTACGCCTCCAGGCTGTGACAGCAGAGGGAGGCTGGCAGACACCTCCCTGCAAGATGCTCCTGGGACCAGTGCATTGAGAGCTGGTAACTCCATGCCCTGCTCAAAAGAGGGATGGTAACCACTGGACCTTACCCAGGAAGCCAGTGGTGTTCCCCCTCCTAGGTGTTTGCCCTGCAGATGAAAGTTTTCCCAATAGAAAGGAAGGTGAAATAGGGCATCCTTATCATTCTTGTATAAAGCTACTAAAGAGTATTATCTATTGCTCTTTCAAGATCCCAACACAATAGTACAAGGCTGCACTCTGAATTAAATAAAGCATTCACCTCTTAATCAAAACAGGAATATATGCCTTGACTTTTACTAGAAAGCCTAACAATGTGAACAAAAGAACACTGAAGCAGAGTCTGAATAACTCTTCTAACAAGGCAAAATAGTTGCATCTGGTTGCATAAGAGACAATTAAATGCAAGCCCTCTCATGTCAGACAGGCAAATGGCTGGTCAAAAAAAAAAAGAAAAAAAGATAGCTTTAAAGGTACTACTTATTCTCAGTAACATCCCACAAATCTGTGTCCCGGTATTTTATTACTTAAGTAGAGGAAAGGCTCAGACACTGTAATATAATTCTCTTGTTATTTTTATTACTTTCTCATGTGAAATTGTAGGATGTAACAGGAATATGAACAATTATGTAGAGTAGGGTTATTCATCCCGACGTGTTTTTCCTTCTTAGAACTGGATAAGTCCTTTCCAAAAATTGGTTCCTAAGCATAAAATGCCTTGAGCAGCTTTAATTTCAGGAAAGAGCAATAAATCACTTTAATACAAGAAGCAATATTTGATTACTCTGCATTACCCAGTAGCCCCTTTACAATTATAATCCTTTACACTCTTATCAATGAATACATCACTCCTAACTCTAACCCTTCAATCACCCTTTCCCTCATCTGTGCTCCTACCATTTGGTAACAAACCTCCTACTATTATTTAATATTAAATTATATAGCACATATGTGATGGTGATAGCCATGTGATAAATTGCATTTATCATGCATCTTTTAATGCAGCTGCATTAATCATGCCTCTCCTTCACTCTGCCCACTAATCTATCTCTGTTCAGGAGTACTTGGTCCCATCTAAACCTTTTAGGAGCTTTGAACACATACTGTTAAAAATGGTACCATTTTCCAAATACAAAGTTTCATCACAGGAATCACACTGTCCCAAAGCTCAGCACAAATAACTTTAAGTATATGAAAGGTTTAAGGGTATGTTATCTCATGAACCACGAGACTCCTTGAGGCTAAAAATAAGAGACTTACATTTTCTCTTGTTACAAGGCACTCCATTTCTAGCCCAAGGTTATTATCCATGATCCTGGACATTAAAACTGAAATATTTGATGTTTATAAAATAGGTGCTTCCAAAGGTCTTTAAAATTTCTCAGCTGCAGTATTTATTATCTTGCTAGGCCTCTAAAGATGAACTTCTAATAGTGAATTAAGAAATGCTGACCTTACAAGCCATAAGGATGCAAAATAACGTACAGAAAAGCATTTTAGAACAAGTTAAAAATAAGATATCTATGAATTATTTGTTCCATATGCTGGCTGAGTAATGGTATAGGGCAACAGACATATTTCATTAACATCCTCTAGAGATAAGCTGCCACATTCCTGTTGATCTGCCTTTATTGCCTTTATTCCACACCATCAAATGCTATTTTTTGCCTTGAATCCAATACTTAAGCATTTATTTGGAACACAAACTCATTAAAAAAAAGTCTTAGAAAAAGTTACAGAAGTTGAAACTGTTTTATGAATCTATACCAGCCTCTCCAAACTGCTATAAGATAAAGTGTGTGGGAGAGCAAGGAGAAAGAACTGGAAAGAAACAGGGGAAAAAAAAAAAAAAAAAGTTGAACATTTTGTTCCTAAATAAAAGAAATACATCAGTTTATCAAACTAAAAAACTTTATAAAAGTCCCTTCAAATATATTTTTAAATAATAAAAAAGTTCAACATGAAAAATGATGCATATATGATGCAAATATTATTGACCATCCCCAAACTATTTGCCACATTTTCAGAATAACTCAGACACCTAGAATATCATTAGTCACAGCAGCTGTGAATGCTTATGTTATTAAAACTAAACATATGGGCAAGTATTTTGTTGGATCAGGATTTATATATTCTGTGGATTTGTATAGTTTAATTATTTTTTTTAAGCATTCATATAGCCATAGCTGAAAGGCTGTTCTTGAAATCTGGTCTGTTAAGAAACTGTAGCAGAATATTGTGCATTTTATTACAGCTGTTATTTTTGTCCCAAATGTGCTGTAACAAGGCCAGACACCAAGATAGCCACTCTAACCACTCCTCACAGACCTGCATCCATTTGCTGCCCTTCTTCTCTTTCATTTCCCTTCTTCCCCTCTTTTGCTTTCTTCCTTTGGTTCATCCTCTGTGGACTCCCCATGAAGTGCTCATCATTGAACGGTGGGATTGACAACCAGGCACTGGTCAGCAACTAAAGCACCTTTCTTTCATCCTTATAGTCTTTTGCTTTCAGCATTATAAACTAAAGACAAGAAATTATCAACACCATTGAATGTAGATTCATGGGGAATAGTGAACTAAGGGGGGTGTAGTTGTGTCATTAGTACTACCACTACCCACATCCAGAGGAGCAACTGTACCACTATCCTGGTCCTGCTTTTACCCTGCTGCCACCTTTCCCTTGCTGTCATGGGAACAAGCATTCCAGCATTTAGAAGTATGTCTTCTTAAGTATTGTTTTTTTCACTGTGGTCAGGTCAATTTTCCTCATTTTTGCCTATGAATGTGAACAAAAAAAACCAAGCAAGGTCCTATTTTCATAAAATGGAGGCAGGAGTTTAGAAGCAGTTTGCTGTGATTTCTTTCTTCCCTGTGGTTTCTCTTGTCCCACTCCAAGATGTCCATTTTTTTCCATTAATTGAGACTTTTTTACTCTTAAAATTGTTAAGATTTCCTTCCTAATCCTTCCATATCTTCCATAACGTCCATATCTCACAGTAGCCTCCACGCCTTTTGGTCAAACAGCAGCTCTGGCTTCTGCTTTGCAAAAATATTCACTCCATGACGTGTCACAGAAACTGAGTTTTCAGGTCAAGGAAACAATGGCCTTAGGGTATTCATACTTCTCAAGCATAAAATCTGTTTCTAATCTCCTCACTATCGAAGCACTTTCCTGTCACAAACTTCTCATGAATGTCCATCTCATCACCTGTACATAATTCAGTTTATTTAAATTAGCTTTGTACCTTTACTCATAACTACAAATCTGACTGTCCAGATACAGTTTCCATTAGGATCACAGTTATTGTCCCACTTCTGTTTCTAGAAACCCAGCTAATCCTTACTTACAGCTACCCAACAACCAGTCCTGATGGTCATATACACGTTTAGTCAAGTTACATCTATCCAGCAGCTACAGTTAACTTATCAGGCCACTTCAGCAAAATTAAAACACTAAGCAAGCAGTAGAAAAGGGTGTTAAGTGGATGAGTTGAGCCCAGGGAGTTAAGGTAGACTTTAGGAAAAGGGTTCATTTGAATCACAGGCCTTCCAAGCTCCATGCTAAATCCATCTGGAACTAAATCTGGAGTGATTTCAACAATTCTCCTGGTTAATCATTCTTCAGCAACTCAAAGTACTGACTTCCTATTCTTCAAGGACTCCCAGCAAAAGAAAATAGGAAATAAATAAATAATTAACTAAATATTGATAAATCAAAGACAGTTACCCTCTTTTCTAAAGCACAACAGAATTACCTGTTGTCCTGACACATTGTGGCCACTCACAGCCTTAATCATGTGAAATCGCTTCAAAAAGAATTAACAGATTTCACCAACTATAAAAAAGCATCAAAGCTTTACCAACAGCAGGAGACCTTCTCTTTAGTCGGGAGCATATATATGAGAAAGAAGAATATATATGTTCAATAAAAACAGATTTTGAAAGTGCCTAAATATCAAAATGATGGATTAGAATGACTAATATTCACATTGTCCGTTATTTTGAGGCTAAAGGAAAAAAATACTCAAAGCTTTATCCTTCATTTTATCACTGCTATGCATATGAACTGAAGCTTGGCTCCCACTCACAAAACCAGACCCTTCCTGTTTTAACAGCAAAAATATCTCTGTCCCAAAAATCTTGCAGAGTAAGCCAGGAGACTACAGCTACATAAAGGCAGAGAAATGGAGAGCATATGGAAACAGTCAGCATGACAAGTGGCAGTTTCAGTTTTGGCTCCACTCTCACCATTTGCAAACCCTGGAGAATTATCAATATTTTCTCCTTTTCAACTACCAGCCTATCTTTGTAGCGGTAACAGGGGGTACTATTAACAGGTTAACATCCTCTGCTTGCCTGAATTTATCATACTGGGATGAGCAAGAGACAATGCCAATATGAACCTCGTGTCATTGTCTTAAAAAAAAAATAAATAAATGTTGAAAATTCCCAGGACAATGGTGAGAAACCAAGAGTGGAGTTAAGAAAAAAATTGGGAATATTTTTATGTGGAATATAAGGTTGATTGCTGTAATTACAAAAAGCGTGAACTTTCAATGTTGAAAGAACACTCTATTTAAATATATTTTAAGCACTCTCAAATACAAAGTGTAAGGTAACATACAAATAAAAAGCAGTTTGATTGTACTTAAATAAATATCTCTTGCTTCATTCTTTAAGTCAATTGAATTTCAAGTTACCTTAGGGAGCTTGGAGTTAGGAACTACCAATGTTTTAGAGCTATAGGCTTACCTAGTTATACTAGGACAAATCAAATGCATGTGGATGAAAATGCACATAGATAAATCCTCATGAGGATACAAGAACTGAAGAGTTGTTTTTTTTCAGGCAATACAACCTCAGCCTGTGTTGATCTGAAATATTCTTTTTCTAACTAAAATGTACTAAAGGAAAATACATCATTAGGAAAATAAAGACTTATTCTTGTGTAACAATCACAATGAAATGTTTTATGAGATTTCACAACACTAAGAAAAGTCGCCACATTCCAGTTCAGTCAAAACATGCCAGACAACCATGAAAAGCTAATAAAGGAGATGAAGATCAGATCTTTTTATCAAACTATGTCTCTTAAAGCTGACTTACATTTCCTTTCCATTTTAGGGAGCAGGAGGAAAAACTAGAGGTACCTAACTGCATGAAACTTACTTGAAAATTAAATCTTCATTAAAAAAAATGGTAACCTTAGAAAATTGTGGGACTGTGCAAAATAAAAAAAAAAAAGGGAAATATTCTTGTGATTACCTTATTGTTAGCACCATCAGGAATTATAGTTTTATTACCATTATCACTGTGGCTTCCAGTTTCCAAAGTGAGAGGATTCTAACTTCCCCTTCAGGCAACTATTGAGGAAAAATAATTAAATGTAAATAAATTAGTAATGTAAAAGGATTTGGTCTTGTACTTAAGTAAGGACACTAATTTTTTATCTTTTTTTTTTCTAATTAAGGGTTCACATCTCCTGTTAGAGTAGCCCCAATTAAGTTTTAACTAACCTTAGCACAAGTAGCACCACTGACTTTAGCTGGGATTGAAGTGGGTGGCATTATTCATGTGTTTAAAATGAAGAATATCATTAGCTTTTTTTTTCTTCAGTCAGGCTGACTGTGTTGTGACTATCTACACCGGCAGCCTTATTTTTGGTGGTTACTAAATGTCTGCCTCTTTAAGTAATGGTGAAGGAAGCTACATTTTCCCTAGCTCAACTACAAACTACTACTTTCATTCTTTCCAATTCTAGGGAAAAAAAAAAAAAAAGAGAGAGACAATTTCACATGATGAAACAAAGCCACCACTTCTATACCTAGCTTAATATCCAGATCTCTGAAGCAAAGAAAGCATGAGGATGTAGCATTCAGCTCTCTACAGTCTAAATTTCCCAAACCTCACCTTTCACCTGTTTCTCCTTGCACACAATCAGACAGTGGGAAAGTCAGTCAAATTCAAAAATGATTAAAAAAAGTGAACTACTGCTGTGCTTCTGCTCATTGCAAGCAGCCCTAAAGGACAGGCACAGAATGGCAGGGGAAGCAGTGACAACAGCCTCTCCAGAATGTCCCCAAGAACTGTCACAGTCTCATCCCAGGCTCAGCCCTATGTGGCACAGTTTAGTACCCAATATTTTAAAGGATACTTTAACCTGTAGAGGATAGCAGGTGAATTTCTGTAGCTTCTATAGAGATTTGGAAATCTAAATTATCCACACATGAAAAGCATCCTTTGTTTCAAGCACAGAGGTGCTTCTGGTAATGCTTCTGAGATGTCTGTGTAAGAACAGTTTATTGCACAATGTAGATAAATGACTCTTGCAGACTGGTTTTAGGCAAAGAACATACTCCTTGTGTTCAGCTCTGCATTTTGCACAGCACATTCTGCCTTAACCCTTCTTCATCTTTACCACCACATAAAAATACAACATATCAGCTGTGCAGCTGTAACCAGGCATCCTAAGTGACAGCCCAGCAGGAAGAACAGCCCTTATTTGTCACCTAAAGTTAATGGCGTAAAATCAGAGACCCCCTCCTTCCTGCCTTTCTCCTACAAAGAGGACTCAAGGCCCTGATTAATATGCAGCCCTATTAACTCTAGTGGCTCTAAGGAGGTGGTGACTGAAGGGGAAAATTAATGACCTCCTGTCCAGGACTTGCCCCTTATTTGAGAGGTGAAATAAAAACTGCAGTCTGAAAGGAAGCAAAATTACTAAATATTTCATTGTAAACTGGTGCAGTAAACACTCATTAGGATCAGCAGTTTTGATGAAATTCAGTTTTCACTTCTCTTATTTAATTCATCCGTATTTGTTACTGTCTCAGCAAAATTGTTGCTTCTTCTACCTTTTTTGCTCGAACCTGAGGCAGAGATGCATGTTTTGTTTTTTTTTGTTTTTTTTTGTTTGGTCCATGCTCTAGAGGACTGTTGGGTTTTTTTGTAATTTCATACCCATCAGGAAATAAAAGAGATCCTAGTCAAATATCTATCTAAAAAGCACTTCAAAATGAAAACCTCTAAAGAAAAAAAAAAATTACCAACCCCCCAAATACCCATCCCATCTTCTAAATCAAGTACTGCAGGCCATGTAATCACAACTACTACATCTGAATCACTTGCTATGTAAGGAAAAGGACATACAAAACAGAAGTTTTACTCTTGGCCTATTTCTGAACCTTCCCATTGTCCTGAGGAACAGAGGAAGTACCTGTACATGCAAATAGAGAGTGAGGAAGGAAAAAAAAAAAAAAAAAGGTGGGGTGGATGGGAAGGGAAGTGGAAGTAAACTGATGTTATGAGTAATAACAAATCTCATAATAAGCTGCCCATTTATAGCAACCATGGATTCAGTTTGTTCCCCAGTACAAATACCCACCAAACATAAATTTATCTTATAGCTTTTTCAGTCTGTCCCTGTTTGAACAGTGCCCCAAACACAAAAATTGAAGGCAATTCTATCATTTATCAGCAGTCCTGGCTATCAGGGGAGGTCCCAGTCGACTGGTGGCTAGCAAATGTGACGCCCATCTACAAGAAGGGCCGGAAGGTAGACCCAGGGAACTATAGGCCTGTCAGTTTGACCTCAGTGCCAGGGAGGCTCATGGAGCAGATTATCTTGAGGGTCATCACGCGGCACTTGCAGGGCAAGCAGGCGATCAGGCCCAGTCAGCATGGGTTTATGAAAGGCAAGTCCTGCTTTACTAACCTGATATCCTTCTATGACAAAGTGACGTACTTGGTGGATGAGGGAAAGGCTGTGGATGTGGTCTACCTTGACTTCAGTAAGGCTTCTGATACTGTTTCCCACAGCATTCTCCTCGAGAAACTGGCTACTCTTGGCTTGGACTGGTGTACGCTTTGTTGGGTTAGAAACTAGCTGGGTAGCCGGGCCCAAAGAGTCGTGGTGAATGGTGTTCAATCCAGATGGAGGCCGGTCACTAGTGGAGTCCCCCAGGGCTCAGTACTGGGGCCAGTCCTCTCTAATATTTTTATTGAATTTGGTTGATATTCATATTGATATTTTGGTTGATATTGGTTGATAGTCAGCTGAATATGAGCCAGCAGTGTGCTCAGGTGGCCAAGAAGGCCAACAGCATCCTGGCTTGCATAAGAAGCAGCGTGGCCAGCAGGTCTAAGGAAGTGATTGTGCCCCTGTACTCGGCTCTGGTGAGGCCACACCTTGAGTACTGTGTTCAGTTTTGGGCCCCTCGCTACAAGAAGGACATGGAGGTACTCGAGAGAGTCCAGGAGATGGAGGTGCTCGAGAGAGTCCAGAGAAGGGCAACGAAGCTGGAGAACAAGTCTTATGAGGAGCGGCTGAGGGAGCTAGGATTGTTCAGTCTGGAAAAGAGAAGGCTCAGGGGTGACCTTATCGCACTCTACAGGTACCTTAAAGGAGGCTGTAGCGAGGTAGGGGTTGGTCTATTCTCCCACGTGCCTGGTGACAGGACAAGGGGGAATGGGCTAAAGTTGCGCCAGGGGAGGTTTAGGTTGGATATCAGGAAGAACTTCTTTACTGAAAGGGTTGTTAGGCATTGGAATGGGCTGCCCAGGGAAGTGGTTGAGTCACCATCCCTGGAGGTCTTTAAAAGACACTTAGATTTAGAGCTTAGTGATATGGTTTATTGGAGGACTTGTTAGTGTTAGGTCAGAGGTTGGACTCAGTGATCTTGGAGGTCTCTTCCAACCTAGACGATTCTGTGATTCTGTGAATATTTTATTACTGGGGAACAAGAGACTGGAGAGCAGCCCCACAGAAAAGGATCTGGGGGTTTTGGTAAACAGCAAGTTGAATATGAGTAAACAGTGCTCCCCGGCATCTAAGAGGTCTGACTGAACCCTGAGGTACATCAGGCACGGCATTGCTAGCCAGACAAGGGGAGAGATTGTTCCTCTCTGATCTGCGCAGGTGTGACCTCACCTCGAGTACTGTGTGCAGTTTGGGGCACCACAATGTAAGAAGATTATAAAACTATTAGAGAGTGTCCAAAGGAGAGCTATAAAGATGGTGAAGTGTGTAGAGGGCATTGACTAGGTTTGTTCAGCCCAGAGCAGAGCAGGCTGAGGGGAGGCCTCATGGCGGCCTGCAGCTCCCTCACGAGGGGAGCGGAGGGGCAGGCGCTGAGCTCTGCTCTCTGGGGACAGCGACAGGACCCGAGGGAATGGCATTGAGCTGCGACAGGGGAGGATCAGGCTGGATTTTAGGAAAAGGTTCTTCACTAAGAGGATAGTCAGGCACTGGAACAGGCTTCCAGGGAAGAAGTCATGATCCTGCTGGAGCTCAAGAAGCATATGGACAATGCTCTCAGACAGTTGGTCTGATTTTTGTGTGGTCCTATGTTGAGCAGGGACTTGGATTCGATGATCCCCGTGGGCCCCTTCCGACTCAGGATATTCTATAATTCTATGATTATTAAATGGCCTTCCTCATTTTAACTGCAGTATTGAACCCTCCTCCTTCCTCTGCACTCAACATTGTGATTGTCTAATTGTCTGAAACACTGATTACCTATTCCCATATGGTAGGATATCAAAAATAACTTCACAGAAATACAGGACAGGGTTACAGCCCCTTACTCATCTCCCTGCAGACATTATGATGTAAAGAAAAGTCAGATTTTCCTCCACTAAAACTTAAAACTCTCTTCACATGCTTAACTCAGTTCTGGTCATCCTGTTTGTTTCTTTATTGCACACTTTCACCAGTTCTTCACTAAACTTCACTTCACTTATGTTCTATATTCCACAAGTTACATTCTTTTACAATCTTTCACTTTTAAAGTCTCACATCCTTCATTTGCTTAGGTGTAGTGCATATAGACACCTTATTCACTCCTTTTAGTAGACAAACACATTGTCTTTCTCCTTTTATAGCAGTAAACTTTATATATCTCTTTAAGATTTAATAAATACCTGAAGCAGAACACCCGCTATTTCTTAAGGATTCTTCTACACTATAATTGATTAACTTGAAATACTTACCCCATTTGAAAGTTAGAATAGACATTTCTTATATAAACTTCTCCTGGAATAAATCACATTCACTTATAATATAGCTACAATAACCTTTCAATACAAATTATCAACCTCCAGCTACTTGGCAATTAATTGGCTTGGAACAGAAAATTAATATACTACTACACTAAAGACAGCTCTTCCATCCTTCCCTCACCTCTACCATTCCAGCATTCAGCTGTGTGGAATATTGCCAAATGTAGTGGGTTTACGTGGCAAGGTTTTGGTAGCAGGGGGCCATAGGGGTGGCTTCTGTGAGAAGGATCTAGAAGCTGCCCCATGTTTGGTAAGGGCCCCACTGCTGACCAGAGCTGAGCCAATAACCGATGTTGTTTTGCGCCTCTGTGAGAGCATATTTAAGACAGGAGAAAAAAATGCTGCGCCACACACAGCAGCTGGGAGAGTGAGAGGAGTGAGGAACAGCCTTGCAGGCGCCAAGGTCAGTGAAGGAGGAAGGGGAGAGGTGCTCCAGGCGTCAGAGCAGAAGTCCCCTGCGGCCTGTGGTGAGGACCATGGTGAAGCAGGCTGTCCCCCTGCAGTCCATGGAGTACCACAGTGGAGAAGGGTTCCACGCTGCAGCCGTGGAGGAGACCACGGTGGAGCAGGTGACGTGGAGTGACCTCCACTGACGGAGGCTGCAGCCTGTGGAAGACCCCCACCGGAGCACATTCTGGGCCGGACCTGTAGCCCGTGGAGAGGAGACCACGCAGGAGCAGGTGACCTGGCAGGAGCTGCTGTCTGTGGGGGACCCAGGTTGGAGCAGTTTGCTCCTGAGGGATGGACCCCGTGGTATGGACCCATATCTGGAGCAGTTCTTGAAGAGCTGCTGCCTGTGGGCAGCCCACGCCGGATCAGTTCACCAAGGACTGCGTCCCATGGGAGGGACCCCACAGCACAAGGGACGAGAGTGACCGAGAAGGAGCGGCGGCGAAGAAGCGCTATAGACTGACCGTAACCCCCATTCCCCTGTTCCCCTGCGCCGCTCAAGGAGGAGGAGGTGGAAGAGGGTGGATGGGGGGGAAGGTGCTTTTGGTTTCTTTCCTTTGTTTCTCGCTTCTCTAGCTTGTTAGTAATAAGCAATAAATCTTACTTTCTCCCTATGCCGAGTCTGTTTTTCCCATCACAATAATTACTGCGCGATCTCCTCGTCCTTATCTCAACCCTTGAGCCTTTTCATTGTATTTTCTCCCCATTCCTCTTTGAGGAGGGGGAGTGAGAGAGCGGTTGTGGTGGAGCTCGGCCGCCCACCCAAGTAAAACCACCACACCAAATTATTTCCACTTTCACATTACAGCTGTGCTAGGAAAAAGGCTTACATTTGTTGTTAACCCATTTTCCAATTTTGTTTGACGAGTACAAAACACAGCACTACTGGGATGGATAATCATGAATAATCCTTGGTTTATGCCAGTCTACTTTTTCTTTTCTTGAAATCTCAATTTATTTATTTAGCTCCATCATAAAATGAAGGGAGGAATAAATGTACATAATATGTATGTTTATTATTTTGTGTATGCAAGCCATACGGAATGGTTGAGGTTAGAAGGGACTGTAGGTCTTCTTACACTCCCACCCACACACACACACAGTCAAGCAGGGCCACCTACAACAGGTTGCCCAGGACCGTGTCCAGAAATACTCAATGGTGCTTAGCTTTAGAAATATCAAATGCAAAACACTTCATAAAATAATTATTTTGAGTCATGTAAGTATTTTAGAACTATCTTCAGATAAGACTTCCATAGCCACTTTTCATATTTCTGTTTACTTAGGCTCCCAGGCAATAATAAAATAATTTAAATATGATGATATATCTAGTTTTACTGTTGCTAATGGCCTTGGTACATTTCAAAGAACTGCAATGATTTGCTAAATCCTTGCATTTTTCTTCCAATCTTTTTATTAATGAAAGAAAATATGAAAGGTTAACTAATACATGAGGATAGGTATCTGATTCTCCTTATATATTCATGCAATATCCCATTTTCATAACGAAGAATTTGTTGTCTCTCTCCCCTGCTTCAGCTAGTGAGTTGAACTCTTACCACAGTTACTCCAGTTTTACACTGGTGTCATTTCTTTAACTGTGTTGTAAGGAGAAGCTGCTTTGACAAGTTTTAATGTCTCATATAACAGGGAAGATCTGAGGGATGGGAGGAAAGATCTGCACTCATTTCTAATACATGTTTTATTCTGCAGTCTAAAACATCATGTTAATGCTAACAAATCCAAAGTGCCCTGTGGTTACCAAAACAAGGGCTTGTGAAGAACAACATGGAATCTCCAGAGCAGAAATGCTGGGGGGCTGCAATGATCTGAATGATCAACTGTTTTTGGCTTAGACACCTTACTCTTAACTGGATAATTTACAAAGAATACAAAAAATATTCAGCTACCCTGACAACCAAGACAGAGTCAAAATTAGCTCTGCTTTTCAAAATCATTTCTTCTTCTCAGGGTTAGAAATTCCCTTAGCCTTTCCCCTGGTAAAGAAAATTTTATTCAAGTTCAGAAAGAGAGCCCTCAGTGAAGACCTATTCACTGTTTTTTTACCACGATGCAGTTAAGCAACCATCTGCCCATCCTCTATTACTCATTTAATTTATACAGCACAGTACATTTACTTATATCTTTTCTGTCTGAACAGTTTTCATTTTAATATCATTATAACCTTATTTTTGCCAGTCATGAGTTCAATCTCAGCTGGAAAGAATGCACTTTCCTCTCATGTTGCCTGTTATTTTCCTCATTTCACTTTTCTGTCAATGCTGTTTTACTAACACACAAAACAAGATATATGATTAGAATTAAATAGCAACATTTTAACATTTGTTTCACTATTATCTAAATGTTATATATATTCTAGAATTCAGCTGGTAACATACATCACCTGCAGAGCCGCACGTTTGCTAAATATTTAAAGGAGGAAGTACTACTTGCATTTTAAAGTTTTTTTGTTTTTTTTTTTAACCTGTGTGGTTTACACTTTATATAATTATTGTTTTTTGTATTTTTTTAATCTGATGGTTTTTTTTCTTTCTTTCCTTTTAAAACAAATATCTCCATGTCACTCTACTTAGCAGCTGTATTCAGTCATAAAAGGGCCACTTGGTATCAGAAAACTCATACATATTTGCCTAATAATGCCTTTTAAGTAATCTGCCCCTTTGTTAATGGCTTTTTTTTTTTTAAACAGCCATACACTAGGAATCAAAATTAGCATCTAAATGAGGATGTTTTAAACGCATGCCTAGGGGTTGCCGTTTTCACCTTATTTTTTTTTTTATAGTTTGCCATGTTAAATTATGTAAAATAGAAATGGTATTTTAGTTTTTAATGAGCTAATGTAGACCTATCAACCCTCTCTCCTTCCTTCCCCCACTTCTATGCTTAAAGACTCCACAAACTGTTTTGCAGGTATGAAAAATGGACATGAATGAGAAATCCAGTGTCAGCAAGCAGAACAGCTCTCCTCTTCCCCAGCAGCAACTGCACTCTCATGAGCTGGGAGACGAAAGCATATTTGTTTGAAGTCCTTATTGAAATGTAACCCTTCTTTATTAATCACATGCAATACATAAAAATAAGCACCAATTTTTATATTTAATTTCAGGAGAAGAGACTTCATTATGGCTCCTTTTAAATTGGCTTTTCATTTAATTATGGGGAAAGATTAAAAAGAACTAACTATGTGTGCTGTGGCATGGCCAAATGATGATTGGAAAGGGGAAGGAGAGATGCTCACCATCTGCGAGTGTAATGTTTGGAGGGAGTAAACAGCAAAGTGGGAGGAATTATAGAGAGATAATCTAGTGTTACCAGGTGAGATAGCTAATAGCAGTAGGGCCAGCCACTCATAGGGAGCAAGGAGAGGGTTAGCATCTAGCGTAGAAGGGATGTATCTCCCTTCCCTGGGGGGTATTGCTACCTTTATCTGAAGACAGGTTGCTTCTGCAGGAAAAAGCAGTTAACCTGCAGTGGGTGAGAAGGGTAGGAGTAGACTGGAAAGGATCCAGACCTGTTAACTGGGCAACCTAGAAACATGAGTTACACAGAGCTGGAATCCAACACAAAACAAAACTCTAAAATTAACAGAAACTGCTGGTATGCAGGGGCCATAATTAAGCTTTTGTATAATGCTGCTGTGTTTAAGTGCAGTCATTTTCCCCTTGCCTCCTCCAGCTTACCAGAAAGTCTTTGCTGGTGTCACATACAAAACCAAAACAAATTCCTTAAAACTGAATCAGCAACAAAATGCCCCTCTGTTGTTATTTTAATCCTAAACCACGTGGAGATGATTTGACAGAAGGATCGCCTCCCTCAACCTGCTGGCAACACTCCTAATGAAGCCCAGGATATTGCTAGCCTTCTTTGTGGCAAGGGCACATTGCTGGCTCATGTTCAACTTGGTGTCCACCAGGACCTCCAAGACCTTCTCTGCAAAGCTACTTTTCAAGCAGTATGCCCCCAGCATGTACTGGTGCCTGGAGTTTTTCCTCCCTAGGTGCAGAACTTTGCCTTTCTCCAAGTTGAAATTTATGAGAAATGAGCTCATTTCTTCAGCCTGTTCCCTATGGATGGTAGCATGACCCTCTGGTGTAGCAGCCATGCCTCGCAATTTAGTGTCATCTGCAAACCTGCTAAGGGTGCACTCTGCCCCATCATCCAGACCATTAATGAAGATGTTGCACAGAATTGGACACAGTATTGACCGCTGAGGCACATGAATATGTTGAACAGGATTGGACCCAGTACTGACCGCTGGGGCACACCACTAGTTACTGGCCTCCAACTAGACTTTATTCTGCTGATTACCAGTAGGCCCAGCAGATCAGCCAGTTTTCAATCTACCCCACTGTTCACTCACTTTACCATAGAAGCTTATCAGGTTGGTCAGACATGACTTCCCCTTGGTGAATCCATGCTGACTAGTCCTGATGATTTTCTTGTCCTTTGTGTGCCTGGAAATCATTTTCAGGATTAGCTAGTTATCTCCATCACCTCTCCAGAGATGAAGGTCATGCTGACTAGCCTGTAGTTCCCTCAGTTACCCTTCTTGTCTTTCTTGAAGATGAAAGTGACATTCACTTTTCTCCAGTCCTCAGGCACTTCTCTGAATCACCATGACCATTGGAAGATAATCAAGAGTGACCTTACAATGACATCAGCCATCCTCATTAATATTCATGAGTGCATCCCATCAGGGTCCATGGTCTTGTCTATCTAGTTTGCTTAAGTTTTCCCTGGTCTGATTGTCTTCTACCAAGGGTATGTTGATTATTATTAGCTATAAATAGTACTAACACTTCAGTATGGGAAAATAAATAAATAATTAAATAAATAAAAAGATGCAATTTTGCATCTACCCCTATCTTATCTTGTAGTCCCATAAACTTTTCTCATAAACACAGATTCCCAGGCTACTATTCATTACCTTCCATCAGACTTCTAGTCACATGATTCATTGATTTCTTTTTTCCTGATTCTTCCTGTAGTCCATTTTGATGATCCCACAGACCCCAGGGTTCATTATTTGGACTCTTTTTCTTATTTTGCTCTGTGTTCTGGCACCTCTGATTTGATCCCAAATGCTTTCAGACCAAGAGGTGGTGGTGTGGCTCTGATGCTGACAGAGAACCTGCCATCACTGAAAGGGCAAGGCTTGGAACCACTCAAAGAGCAAGAGTCGATTTTTCAACCTAAATAAAAACAAACTTTGAAACTCATCTAACTCATAATAGAAAGCATGAATCTCATGGTAGCAGAGATCTCATCTCCTCATCAAATGATGAAAAAACATACATATTGCTGTAAATATATATATATATATATAATAAAGGAGCTAGGAGAACAGGAAAGAGGTAAAGAAAGGGAACAAGATACCCCTAAGTTCTAGGCTCATTAGTGCAAAAGGGCCTTTAGTTCATAGTCACCTTGTTTGCAGGCACTCAGTCCAGAGTGAACTAAGGTCAAAAGACATACTTTACAAATAAAACATTCAACAGAATATAACCAAAGCAACCCTTCTGATTTGTGATTGACTCAGTCATATTTCAAGAGTCTCCATATGGATATGTCTTTTCTTCTCTGACATTGATTCTTCTGCACTTGTTCAAAATGTACTTGTTCTGTGAAGGATCTAATGGTGTAAGACTTAGTTATTTAATATATCATCTTATGTACTGTCATAAATATAGATAGAAGGGCCCATATCCTTCTTTTTATAGAAAAGCAAATGGAGAAGCAGTCTCCACTGTAGGGACTAGGTTCTGTTGATCTTCAGAAGTGAAATGGCAGAAGACAGTTCTATGGTTTCTGTTTCAAGCAGAGTTTATTTTTGCTGTGGTATTTAGGGAATGAGGGTGGAAAAAAGCTTTGTTTTATCTGCCAAATTTTACTTTTATAACTTGTGTCAAGACTACCTAACAGGTAGAACAGTCTTCTTAACATGGCAGAAAAACAAATAATCAGATCTCTCAGAAGCTGAAAACAAGATATAATTAGGTCATCAGTAAAACCACCTGTGTAAAAAAAATATGTCGATATGTGGACAGATTTTAATATATAGTGTAGGCCTTTAGTTGTCATCTCTAGTAGCTTTTGAGAGAGAAATACAACACACCCCAGAAATACAAGAAAAATAGCAAGCTCCCATTGCCATTTTAAATTCACTTTAACCAAGATTTGCAGGGATGAACTTCCCTGCAAATGAACTTCCAGGAGTTTATCGGGCTATCTAAGGCACAAAGGAGTTGTGTGTTAAATGTAATAAGTGTCTAAGACAAAGTTGATCTACAGGCTATCAGGCAGAAGGTAACAACTAGTAATGCTTGCTGTGCTAGGGGTAACTAAATCATGGTAGGAAAAAAAAAAAAAAAAGAGAGAGAAAAAGACCTAAGAGTTACTGTGCTGGTTCAGATAAAAGGACTGCTAGTGTCCAGTAGCAAACACGTGGGAAAGGTATTAAGAATGGAAAATACACCAATATGTTCCCACTCCTACTTCCAGCAATCTACAAATTAGGGATTTCACAGGCAAGGAAGGCTTTGTTCCTCTCATGGTATCTGAACAATTTCCAAGTAGATAAAAAAGATTTAAAAAACACAGTTGGTGATAACTGAGGTATTTCTTGTCAAGCTATTGAAGATAGGCAACGCTGATGTCATTGGCTACCAACCACATGAAATGTGGGATGTCCTAGCTAGGCTTTGCCTAGTGATAGAAACAGAGAGGCATAGCCATTGGAGACTTTGCTATTTTACAGGAGCTCTTGCCTACACAGTCACTCTATCCTGACATGCAAACGATATCACTCTGCAACAGCGTGCCAATGCAATGAGCTATTCTGAAACAGCAGCGACAGAATATTTCACTTCACAATAGTTATGGTTGCCAATCTTCCCACAGAAAAAAATATCTTAACAATTTCTTCATCAGACACATAATTTGTGAATAAATGATGCATTTCAGAAAGGAACACATTCAATTGCAACATTTCAAATGGTAGAGAGTCTGCTATCTTCTATGGTAAATACTTCCATTAGCTATCTATTTTCAATACCCAGAAATTGACACTTTTTTTTTTTTTGCAGTCTTCACTAGTTCCACAGGTTTCCATTTTATTTTTATTGACCTTTCCTTTCTTATCATCTTAAGAGTAGAATAAAGTAAGTAGTGTATCACAGGGCTAACCAAGAGGAACTAAAGTTTAACTCAGGAATAATCCCATTTAATTAGGGACATAATCACCTTAAGGATATGACCTTCATTTTTACGGTATCAAAAAATTCAGAATAGTCCCTCAGAATCTACAACTTCTGTTGATAATCCTTTAAATTGATGATAATTTTAAATAGTTGCTAATAGCTAAGTATTTGCCAGTGTACAAATTTTTAAACTTTTCATTTAGATTTTTACCATATCTCTATTTTTAATTTCCTTTGGGTTCTCTCTTATTTTTTTTTCTCTTATTATCTGTCACATTTTAAAAATTGTGTCTACTTATTCCTTATGCTAAGCTTTGAATTCATCTTATGTATTTCTAATAACTATTTTATGTTTAGTTTTTAATCATTCAGTTTTCTTTTCTCAAATCTCTGTTCTCTACATTTTTCTAGTTGAAAATCCACTTTTCCTCTCTGTTCATTCCCTCAATTACATTTCTTTTGATTATGTTTCCTCTCCATTTTTTCCATTTTGTATCTGAAGTTTAATTCCATATATTATATGCATAGGACAAAGGCAGGGGACAAAGTAAATGTATATTCATGGAAATTATTTCACTTATATCCACCCTCATACACCAACCCCATAGTATCTGCATGATGTGAAAAGTGTAAAAAGCAACCTGTAATAAGCTGTGCATTTTCAAAGTCTACTGCTTCACTAGTAATTCAGCTTTAAGAATGTGTAAACACAAAGTAGATATGATGTGTGGCAGAATAACAAAGCTTTTTTTGTTATTTGCTCAGCAAAACTAATTATATTTTCAAGGCTTCTGATTGCTGCTGCTCTTCCACATTGTCAGGAAAAAAAAATCCACCTCTCTCTAAAGTTTTTTTTTGCTTAAATATAGGTATTTTGTAATGTTTTTCATATCCTTAGCATTGAAAATTGGAAACAAAACTCAAGTCTTCTGGTAAATAATGTGGTCTTTAAAAAAGTTTGGTTTGTTCTATTAAGGCTGTACCAAATAAAAAAGATTGCAGTTCTGAAGACACCTTACAAAGTTTTAAATATTTTTTGAAAAGTAACTGTAGAGACAAACATTCAGCTTGTTCACATCAAGTTACGGCTTTTGAAATGAACTGCTGACCCTAGGGTTGCCATATTTCTGCCTGGGATTTACAAAAATTAAATATCCTCTGTTCAGACCCACCTCCGCCCCCCACCCCAAAAAAAAAAAAAAAAAGAGTACGTCTAGGAAAACCCAGACAGATGGTAACACTGGCTATAACTGACTGTGTTGTATGCCCTCAGTCCACTCCAACTGAGAAGTAAAACATGTCAGTTTAAGCCACTTCCATCAAGGTTTAGATACCAGGGAAGCAGATGGACCTTCAGGATACCAGCAGCCTCGTTTATTTTCAGGCCTGACTTCAGCAGTTCATTAAGCATATGCTTAGCTTCAGGCACAAGTGCACAAGTAGTCCCACGGATCGCAGTTGGGCTATGTGTCCAGCTTAAAATTGAGCATGTACTGAAATATTTTGTCCAACAAATGCAAAATTATTGTTTGTTTTATGCTGCAGAGTGCAAACTGCTTAGTGAAAGCTTAAGCCTGTGGGTTAGCACATGCTTTATTCAAACATTTAAAAATATTTATGTAGTCACATTGATGTCAATCATTCCATTGATATGCTTAATGCCAGAAATGTATGGAAATGCCTTTCTCAGCTGGCCCTAACACATAATCCAACATAAATGGCACCAGCAGTGAACACTGTGGTCTCAATTTACCCACTCTAGTGCTAAGAGCTCTCAGAAGTAGTTTAATGTTTGTGGCTGTATATGAACAAAATCAAAGTAATGTCAAAATGTATTGAGGAGTCTTCCAACCATATGGAAATCTGGCTGATGCCAGGACCTCTTTGGTCAACAGTTCTGTCTCTATTTAAAGCAATGTTCTGCACTACACTTTTCATTATTCCAACCAGCATTCTAAAGGCATCTGTTCCACTACACACCTGTGAGATATTTATCATATCCAGCTGAGGCCAGAAATGGATAACGGATAGCCCATAAAGGTGAACATGAAGTCATAGTGCATAGTTCTTCTGACTAGACCCACCAAGCTGACTAGGCTTCTGATTTCCAACATGCAACCATACCAAAGGAAGAAGCAGGGGCCAAATAAACAGAACAATTTTTTGTTGGTCCACAAGCTAGTAGACCATAAACACTAACAGTCCATTTGAACTCTACATGCTCTTATTTAATTCCCAACCCAGTTAAGAGTGTCAGATACTGCATTCACACTACTTAGCAACAGGATTTATGGCATGATGAGCAATTCAAGAAGTACATGCCTGAGGCTATTACTTCGAAAAAAAAAAAAAAAAAAAAAAAAGGAAGGAAGGAAAACCAGCTCGGGCAATCATAATATCAGTAAGATATCTATACTCTGGATTTTATCTGTTCTACATGTTCATATTATTTCAATACAATATCTTAAATTCTGTAACTTGTCTATTACACAAATGTCACTGTCCAATATAAAGCTTTCTCCACCAAGCATCTATTAATAATACTTTCAACCTTTCTGCTGTTTCTTCCCAAGATTTAACAGCAAACATAGGAGGGAGACATCATCCTTATTTTATAGGTATAACTTGAGGCACAATGAGAAAAAAATTTGCCAGAGTTTACATCCCAACACTGTTCTTTAACAAAGCACAGACTATTGGTTTGTCAGTCTCTTGTTTGAACCACTAGCCTTTTAAAGACTTTCCTTCAACGTGACCTTCTTTTCCTTTTCTCCTTTCCTTTTTTTCCCTTTCTTTTTCTTTTTTCCTTTTTCTTTTCTTTTCTTTTCTTTTCTTTTCTTTTCTTTTCTTTTCTTTTCTTTTCTTTTCTTTTCTTTTCTTTTCTTTTCTTTTCTTTTCTTTTCTTTTCTTTTCTTTTCTTTTCTTTTCTTTCTTTTCTTTTCTTTTCTTTTCTTTTCTTTTCTTTTCTTTTCTTTTCTTTTCTTTCTTTTCTTTTCTTTTCTTTTCTTTTCTTTTCTTTTCTTTTCTTTTCTTTTCTTTTCTTTTCTTTTCTTTTCTTTTCTTTTCTTTTCTTTTCTTTTCTTTTCTTTTCTTTTCTTTTCTTTTCTTTTCTTTTCTTTTCTTTTTCCTTTCCTTTCCTTTCCTTTCCTTTCCTTTCTTTTCTTTTCTTTTCTTTTCTTTTCTTTTCTTTTCTTTTCTTTTCTTTTCTTTTCTTTTCTTTTCTTTTCTTTTCTTTTCTTTTCTTTTCTTTTCTTTTCTTTTCTTTTCTTTTCTTTCCTTTCCTTTCCTTTCCTTTCCTTTCCTTTCCTTTCCTTTCCTTTCCTTTCCTTTCCTTTCCTTTCCTTTCCTTTCTTTTCATTTTCTTTTCATTTTCTTTTCCTTTCTCTTCTTTCTCTTTTCTTCTCTTTTCTTTTTCCTTTCTTCTCTTTTCTTCTCTTTTCTTTTTTCACTATCACCGAATTTCCAGCCTTTCTTACTTGCCCCCACTGTGTCTTATTGTTTGGGGAATAATTTATATTGATTAATACAAGTTTTCTGCATGCAATATACAGTGCAAGAAAATCAACCTTACATTGAGGCTTCACAATATAGTGTTAATAACCTTACTGGCTGGAAGTTAGCCAACTAGCTAATCATTACTGCATGAGCATAGGCACCTCACAGCATGCCATATCATTGAGGTAATAAACAATAGATTTGTTAATCTAGTATGAAAGCATTATCAGTTCTCTTTGCTTTGCAACCACTTCAAAATCTTCTCTAAGCTTTTCTACAGATCTCTTACATTGCAGTTACACTTCGTCAGTTGTATTCTACAAAACAAAAAAAGTCTGAAAAAATTGACGTGAGAATGTAAGCTATTTTGCAGTATAATGTATATCATTTCATTCATTCTTTTCATTGGTCTTCTTTTCCAAGCTGAAAAGCAAAGAGCTACAAAATTGATACTTGTTGTTTTTTTTTTCTTCCCCCCAAAATTTCTTTTTCCTCTTTTTTACTTAACAAAATGTTCTAAATACTTAGGGTTCAATATGACTAATAATTAAAAAGCAATATCTCTGTTACAACTATCTGATTGTAAATCCGAAATATATCTCCAAGTTATGTATTAATTATCTTTTTTTTTTTTATATAGATTGAAGTTTCCAATTTCTCATCAGCCATTCTAGATGACAAGTTTTTATATGCAACCATAAATATAGTTTGGAATGAACTAATTTCTCTTATCTATATCCTATGTTGCATGATAAAACTACTTTATTATTCATTGTTGGTTTTAGCTATGTTAAAGAAGAATCCATCTCTACTTAGGAGGAAAAGTCAGAATGATCTGAAACAAGTATGTAGATTTACCACAAAATGATTTGATTATATTTGATAGTGAAATTGAATAGAAGTATATTTTATAGAATTTGCAAACCAGTCATTGATGACATTTTGTTGACTCTGGGGGACAGGAGGAGTAATTAACACTTTTGTTGTAGAAAGCAATGTTCATTATACCTCTGCTTTTTATTATTAATGACAGACGGAAAATAAAATTAAAAAAAAAAGAGAGGTCACTGAGATCAATTCCTATCATAAAGCTGTCTGTAGTGCTTTACTCAATCTCTTTCAATATATATTCCCAAAAGTGCCTTTTAACATGTTGAGCATAAGTCAGTAACAGTTTAGCTCTGGGTAAGAAGTTGTACTTTTTGGCCAAGCTACGAAATTCAGGACTGGGCACATTTATATCCTGGGAGAAGGTCTCTTCCCTGATGTTCTTGGCCTTTGAAGTGAGGGGGACAGTGTGGGAGCTGAGACCTGACCTCTGTCAGAGCAGAAGTAACAATTCTTTGGGCAAACTTCAAGTGATCATAGAATCATAGGATGGTTTGGGTTGGAAGGGACCTTAAAGATCATCTAATTCCAACCCCCCACCATAGGCGGGGACACCTCCCACTATACCAGGTTGCTCAAAGCACCATCCAACCTGGCCTTGAGCACTCCCAGGGATGGGGCATTCACAGCTTCTCTGGGCAACCAGTTCCAGTGCCTCATCACCCCCTGAGTAAAGAATTTCTTCTTAATAACCAACCTAAACCTCCCCTCTTTTACTTTAAAACCATTTCCCCTTGTCCTATTACTATGCTCCCTGACAAAGAGTCCCTCCCCAGCTTTCCTGTAGGCTTCTTTAGGTATTTGAAGGTCTCTATAAGGTCTTCTGGGAGCCTTCTCTTTTTCAGGCTGAACAATCCCAGCTCTCTCAGCCTGTCTTCATCAAAGAGGTGCTCCAGCCCTCTCATCATCCTTGTGGTTCTCCTATGAGCTTGTTCTAATAGCTTCATGTCCTTCTTGTGCTCGAGGTGACAGAGCTGAATGCAAAACTCCAGGTGTGATCTCATGAGAGCAGAGCAGAGGGGAAGAATCACCTCCCTCGCCCTGCTGGTCACGCTTGTTTTGATGCACCCCAGGATACGGTTGGCTTTCTGGGCTGCAAGCACACATTGCAGGCTCATGTCAAGCTTCTCAGCAATCAACACCCCCAGGTCCTTCTCATCAGGGCTGCTCTCAATACATTCTCTACCCAGCCTGTATTTGTGCTTGGGATTGCCCTGGCCTAGATGCAGGACCTTGCACTTGACCTTGTTGAACTTCATGAGGTTTGCACAGGCCCACTTCCTAAGTCTGTCCTTGTCCCTCTGGATGGCATCCCTTCCCTCCAGTGCGTTGACTGCTCCACACAGCTGGAGTCATCAGCAAACTTGCCAAGGGTGCATTCAATTTCACTGTCCATGTCACTGACAAAGGCGTTAATTCTTAACTGTCAGTGCCAGTCCCAGTTCCCTTGAGGAATACTACTCATTACTGATTTCCACCTGGACGTTAAGACATTGACAGCAACCCTGAGTGTGACCATCCAGACAATTCCTTACTTACTGAGGGGTCCATCCATCAAATCCCCATCTCTCCAATTTAGAGACATGAATATCAATGGGGACAGCATCAAATGCTTTGCACAAGTCCAGGTAGATGATGTCAGTTGCTCTTCCCCTATACACGAATGCTGTAACCCCACTGTAGAAGGCCACCGGATCTGTCAGGCATGACCTGCCCTTAGTGAAGCCATGTTGGCTGTCACCAGTCATCTCCTTATCTTCCATGTGCCTTTGCATAGTTTCCAGGAGGATCTATTCCACGATCCTGCCACACAGAGAGGTGAGACTGTCTGGCCTGTAGTTCCCTGGGTCTTCCTTTTTTCCCTTCTTAAAAATTAGGGTTATGCTTTCCCTTTTCCAGCCAGCAGGAACTTCACTGAACTGCCAGGACTTCTCAAACATGATAGGTAATGGCTTAGAAACTACATACACCAGTTCGTCAGGACCCACAGATGTATCTCATCAGGTCCCGTGGACTTGGGCACCTTCAGACCTTAGCCAGTCTTGAACCTGATCTTCTCCTACACTGATCAGTTCATCATTCTTCCAGTCCCTGCCTTTGCCTCCTGGGACCCAGACCATGTGTCTGGAGCACTTGTCAGGGAAGACTGATGCAAAATAGTAATTAAGTTCCTCAGCCTTCTCCATATCCTGGATGACCCGTTCTCACATTTCCTTCTGGAGAGGGCCCACAATTTCCCTAGTCTTCCTTTTATCACCAATGTACCTATAGAACTTTCTCATTGCCCTTGATGTCCCTGGCCAAATTTAATTCTAAACGGGCTTTGGCTTTCCTAACCTGATCCCTGTCTGCTCAGACAATATCTCTGTATCCCTCCCATGCTATCTGTCCTTGCTTCCGCTCTCTGTATGCCTTCTTTTTCTGTTTACGCTTGATCCAGATATGTTACCCCCATCCTTAGGCATTCATGCCATGGGGAAAACATGATGGTGGATTTATTTTTCTTTTCCTGGGTGTAAACACCATTTCCATACAACAAAGCATTGCTTTTGTATTTTAATTTTCTGGAAATTAATTGTGTTTCTTGTTCTTTTATGCCAAATGTGCTACCTACTCTTGTCTTCCAGCTTTCCAGATCCTCTCTTTTCATTTAATAGGCTGTTTTCCTCAGTTGATGAGTTCATAGATTCCCTAATTTTATGTGAATATCACTATTTCCTTTTTGTGTTCCTAACTTCAGACACATGTTTTGCTTTGTTATTTCTTTCTCTTCACACTACCAATTTTAGGACCTGCTACAAAGGTCATCTATGTCCTGTTTCCCCCTTTTCTGTTGCACAAAGGTATTAAAATCAGTTCAGAATAAGCATTAATACCAGCCCACGGTTAGAAAACATGACTACTTTTTTTCTTTAGCATCTCTAGAACCTAGCATCTAGAACCTAGCATTCATAGATGATTTATGAAAGGACATGCAGTGTTAATATCAGGAAAAAGGTTTCAGACAGGGATCTGATCACAGTGCAAGGCTCTGACCAATATCTTGAATTTCCTGTTTTACAAACATTGTCTTCAAAACTGGTGCACCTCTAGCCTTCCTTTCTTGGAAGAAATTATTTTAAAAAGCATAAACCAATAGTTATCTTACTACTTTCCATTTAAAATTTGTTCAAAAGGAAATTTCTTTGTGCCAACTACCAAAGCAAGACAATACCATATCTATCACAGTCTTGGTAAGTCTCTTGGTAAGTCACAAATCTATAGTATGGTGTTTTAGGAACTGTATTTCTGCACTCTTATTTTGTAGTTAAAATTTTTTGTTAGGACTACCTTTGTTAACCTGGAATATCACCTTGTTCCAGGAGTAGTGTTTTCACTTGAATGATTTAGGAAGCAAATGACAATATGTGGGGAGTCAGAGTAGCAGAATACAGTCCTGTTATTAGAAGATCCACTCTGGCAGGTGCTTGCTAAAGTTGGTAAAGTGAACAATTTTAGTCCAGACTTTTGCAATAATACATAATGGTAGAGCAAGCTGTAAGATGCATATCTCATCATAAGACAAGGCTTGGATTACCTCATGCAATAAAGCTTTGTATTTTTTCTCTTTCATCCCTGTACACGGAAGGTAAAATGTTTATTTTGCCAAAGATGAGATAGCCCTTGATTTGATGGCTATCTTTTTTGTTCATAGACAAATTGTTATTGAAATAACAGATCCTTGATGTAAATAGAATCATTTAACACTGGAGATGCTAACACTGCATTAGGCTAAAAAGTGGTTTTTTTTTAGATACGTAATTCTTCCTTTTTCATACAGAGCAGTAGGCAGTGCAGTGTTCTGACACAGCATTCAATTCCATTTGCTTATCTAACACTAATGTGACTAACAGTGAACTGCAGAGTCAGAACCTTTTCCTTATTCTGACCAGGCTTCATCTCGAACCTGTGATTTTATTTATTTATTTATTTATTTATTTATTTATTTATTTATTGTGATGGAAAGCAGAATTAAAACTATCATCCTACTCCAAGAAGTTTTGGATCAACAACATTTTCCAATGGAATCACTGTTTATGTTGTTTGTATGCTTTATTTGTTTGTTTTTATAATATCTGAGAACTTTGTTCCATCTATGAAAAAATGTCTTTGAATCTCCTAGAGGCAAAGAAATATAAAAGAAGACGGAGTCATAGGAGTAGTTATCTTGCAGTCCTACCCTTCTATTAGAGATGCACTCAGTCAATGGAGCTGCAGAGGCAAAATCAGTCTCAACAAAAGAGAGAAGCTAGGTTGACTTTCAGGTGTTTGGGGGAGTCTGCAAGGCTTGCAAGTGGAAAAGTCATCTTTATGCTTGAACATGATGACAAGAGTGAATCAATAAAAACTGAGACATCATCTCCTTTCTAGGCTGTTGTTGGAGAATGTTTTCAAAGTAGAACAAACCTTCTTCAGAGTAATTTAAAATAAAATGGCAGTGTGCCACAGACTTCGTCCCACCAGCTTGAATCTTTCTGAGATCTCTTCAATAAGCCATTTTAAAAGGAATTCTAAAATACAATGAGTCACCAAAAGGCCTACTTCAAACAGATTCCAATCACGATGAGGTGCCGATTTGCTACTGCAATTTAATTCCTCCAAATAATTAGTTCTGCAAAGACAAGAGGGACAGTGTGTCAACCCTGGGGGCAGGCAGAGATCTTTCTGGCAAAATACCAAACATCCAGTTCTTTGGCAGGAAACCCCATGTTTCTTCATAAGATACCCCGGGCATGTAAAATTAACACCTTGACATGAAAAAAAAATAAATAAATAAATAAAAGGAAGGAAACAAAGCTATAACCACTGAAACAGGTAACAGTTTTACAGCTATAACTTACAGTTACTTTATTTTGCCGCCAGCATCTTTCAGACAGGTATTAAGAAACTCCTGGAAAGCCAGCAAGCTTTGCTGTCATTGTTAACATGTACGTGGCCATACCTTCCTGACAGCACACCAAAACATGTCTTTCACCTCCTGCCCACTGATTCAACAAGGCACTGGAATTCTGTTTTTTCCTTAATTTCTCATCTTGTTAAGGAAAATATATATATATCTTTTTATTGGCAGGTGCAGACAAGAGCTACGCACATGAAAATATAAATAAATAAATAAATAGCCTCCATAAAAAAAAAATAAAAAAGAGATAGGTTTGCTGAGATGCTGCTCTCTCTGATATAGAATTGGGTTTGCTATAACATTTTTTACAGTGTACTTGGTGCCTAGGAGAGCCCGGATTGATCCGCAGCATAATTTTACTAAAGTTACCAAACTTATACCAGAATTTGAAACAGAGAGCCTAACAAAACTTTGCTGTTCCTGGCCTTGACATTAAAGCTGGTGGTTTCATGTACAGTGTCTCTCAGCCCAAATAACTGGTTGTGTGAATGGTTTTATAGAAAGGCTTTTCCTGAAACTGGAAAATATACAGGCTCTGCAGTTTCTAGATTCTATTAATAAATAGGCATAACTTCAAATGGTGTTTTCTTTAAAGACTATTCCCAAAATGACGGAAGCAGTATCAGATGGTAAAGTGTGGTGGTTTTACCCATCTGGGCAACTGAGCTCCAGCACAACTGCTCTCTCATTCTCCCTCCTTAAAGGCCACTTTGAGGGGAGAAAATATGATAAAAAGGACTCAAGGGTTGAGATAAGAACAGGGAGATCACTCAACAATTATTGTCATGGGCAAAACAGACTCAGCATAGGGAAATTAATAAAATTTATTGTCTATTACTAACAAGCTAGAGAAGTGAGAAACAAAGGAAATAAACCAAAAACACCTTGTCCCAACCACCCTTTTCCAGCTCCTCCCCGCCCCAAGCAGCGCAGGGGAACACGGAATGGGGGCTGCGGTCAGTCCCTAACGCTTCGTCTCTGCAGCCCCTTCACGGTCCCTCTCTGCCCCAACTGCTGCCCGTGGGGTCCCTCCCACGGGATGCCATCCTTCCCGAACTGAGCCTGCGGGGGCTGCCCACAGGCAGCAGCTCTTCAACAACTGCTCCCACATGGATCCGTACATGGCTCCCACATGCTCTCCATGGGCCGCAGCCTCCTCCAGGCCACATCCACCTGCTCCACCGGGGGCTCCTCCACGGGCTGCAGCGTGGAGATCTGCTCCGTGTGGGACCCACGGGCTGCAGGGGGACAGCCTGCTCCACCAGGGGCCTCTCCACAGGCCGCAGGGGAACTGCTGCTGCGTGCCTGGAGCACCTCCTGCCCTCCTGCTGCACTGACCTGGGGGGCTGCAGGGCTGCTTCTCACCCCTCTCTCCCAGCTGCTGTTGTGCAGCAGTTTTTTCTCCTTTCATAAATCTGCTCTCACAGGGGCACAAACAACCTCACTCATTGGCTTAGCTCTGGGCAGCAGCAGGCCCCTTTGGAGCCAGCTGAAACTGGCCCTTATCTAACATGGAGCAGCTTCTGGATTCTTCTCACAGAGGCCACCCCTACAGCCCCCCGTAAACGCAATACAGAAAGCTTTTCAGGTCCCCTAGCTTCTTCAGGGGCTAATTTCTTGTTGTGATAGAGACTTTCATTTTTTAGGTAAACCGTGGAAAATAAAATAGAGAAACTAGATTGTGCAATGAAATTTGTTTTCTCTGTCCTCAGAATAGTAAAACATTTGCAATAATGGCAGGTTTTGAACAAGAAGGTGTGGATCTTAGGGGAGATTGGAATAGGATTTTGCCAGGCCAGGCAGGATTTGTTGATGCAGTTGTTCTTAGTGCAACAGCCCTGCCAGTACTATTAATAGGAAATACTGTTCTTTTCCTAGATCTCATGATTTTTTCATCCTCTTTGTACCTGTGTGCTATGAATTTCTCTTTGTTCCCACATCTACAGTGTTTCTGTCTTTATAAGTTTTTATAGAGTGGATACTACAATGAAGTTGAGATTTCTTGACTAAAGCTTCAGCACAGTTAACAAATGAATGCTGATAAAGAATATTTAAAATCAGTGGTAATCTACTATTCTGCCCATCAAATTAGGTCATATGTAAAGATGGAAGTGTTTTATTCCCTACCTCCATATATGTACAGCAATTAGTACAGTTGGCTATAGGCAAGTGTGACAAAGTCCTTGTGTGGACATCAAGTGGCAAACAAGCCAGTCTTGTATCCCTAATACTGTACTTCTAAATAAAAACAGACTTAATTTCCACAGAGTAAAAAACAACTCTTGCGGCTGCATCTCTTGCAGCTCACTTTATTGGGAGGATCCAATTGGGAGATCCAATTAAAAAAAGGAACTCACTTATTCAGGTGTCTCACTACAGAGGTAGGTACCTCCCTTTGGACTTTCAAGTATGATTATCCGGCCATAAGAGCATGATAGGCTATTTTTTTAGGAGTCTTTGATGAAGCAGTTGCAGACTGGTATGCAGATGGTTTCCATCAGATCAGCCTTGCCTACGCATTAAGTGACTCCTCTGAGGAACTAGAACAGTATTTGAGAGACATCACTCTCTCCTTTAAAAGTTATGTTGCCTTTTTTTCCCAGTATTCCTCCTGTAAACAAAGTTTTTGTTATACCTTTCCTCACTCCCCCCTTTCACAGTGAACAAAGAAGCACAGAATTCATTTTGCTTCTCAACATGGCTTTATTTCCTTTGAGCTTTCCTTTACTATATCCGTCATATACTGGCCCTACAAACTACCTCACAAGTCCTGCCTCTGATGTGTTTGAAGAGAATTCATTTTTAGTTCTTATGCCTTTAACAACCTGCTCTTCAGAACCCTCTTTGGCTTGCCTCATTGTGTTTAACACCTACTTGCCAAAGCTTTCCTTTCTTATTTCCTTTCCTTTCTTTTAACTATTTTTTTTTCCTCACTTAAACAGAACTTCAGTTTGGACATCAGAATTCTTACATTTAATAGTGTCCTTCATCTTATTGTTAATTTTCTACTGCTTAAAACACATAAGTCTAGGGAGAAATGGATCTTGTCCTTCCATAGTCTGTTGTGATAGTTAGCATATATTTGCTCAGCCAGTGTCAGTATCTTTAAACATTCTCTGCTGTTCACAGACATTTTAGCAGTTTTACCACTTTCCTCCCTCTTTTTTTTTTTTTTAATAAACTTCACTATTTCTACGCAATCCCTCTTTTTGAAAAGGGAGTACCAGAGTTCATATCTCTACCCTTAGAGCCCTTGTGGACCCCCTTCACACCTGCTAGTAAATCCAGAATGGGCGGCTAATGGGACAGTTTTAATGCTATACTTATGCTGGCATAGTTATCTTTCATTAATAGGTGATAGTGGTTGCCTTTTATATCTCAACTGACTTTAAGCTGTCTTTTATGTAAAAGACCAATGCTCCACCTGTACATTTTTTTTCCTATGTTTCTGTATCCTCATATTGCAGAGTCCTTCTGATTAGATTATTTCTACCAAGTTTTTGATATGCCTATTATGTCAAATCCTCAAGGTAAATTACTCAAAGTAGAACAAAGCACTGGGACTCAACGTATACAAGAAGCATTTTTCCCCAAGGTCTTGTATAGATGTCAGACTTCTTGATTATATACAGAATGTTGTTTTGTTTGACACTCCTTTTGACTCAGAAGATGACATTAGAGTTCTCCTTTGTCTTTGGAACAAAGATGCTGGGGAAAAGAAAGTTAAGAAACAAGATTTGTTTCTACTGTCTTCTACTATTCCAGTAGATGCTGAGTTGATCATCAATCTTTTCAAGCAATAGAACAATCCTGTTAAAGGATACTGAGAATGTCAAAGAAAAGAATAAATATCTTTATGACCTGAAAGTTGCATAGAAGGTATTTTTCAGTATTATTGTTAAAGAATTAAATGTACAAATAATTAACTGGAAATCTAGATTCTAAAATAAAGTCAGCCATATAGAAAAACAAATAGCCCTTAAATATTTGTCAAAGAAAACATCACAGCAAATTCCTAATGAGCGATGTTTCTATTGATATATACATGTTTTGATCTGGGATCTCAGCATAAGTAAGTCCAACTGCAACTGCAGTCTTATGCACAGGAAAAAAAAAATGTATTTATGGATAGATAATGCATGCAAGGCTCTTTTTCTTTTTCTTTTTCTTTTTCTTTTTCTTTTTCTTTTTCTTTTTCTTTTTCTTTTTCTTTTTCTTTTTCTTTTTCTTTTTCTTTTTCTTTTTCTTTTTCTTTTTCTTTTTCTTTTTCTTTTTCTTTTTCTTTTTCTTTTTCTTTTTCTTTTTCTTTTTCTTTTTCTTTTTCTTTTTTTCTTTTTCTTTTTCTTTTTCTTTTTCTTTTTCTTTTTCTTTTTCTTTTTCTTTTTCTTTTTCTTTTTTTCTTTTTCTTTTTCTTTTTCTTTTTCTTTTTCTTTTTCTTTTTCTTTTTCTTTTTCTTTTTCTTTTTCTTTTTCTTTTTCTTTTTCTTTTTCTTTTTCTTTTTCTTTTTTTCTTTTTCTTTTTCTTTTTTTCTTTTTCTTTTTCCTTTTTCTTTTTTTCTTTTTCTTTTTTTTTCTGGAAACAAAATAACAGCTCTATTTATAGCTTGAGTAGTTAATAATCTTGAAAAAGGTACTAGAGACTACTAGAGACTCAATCTATATGTAAGTAGTTCCAGTCATAAGGTGTCAGTGGAATTCAGGTGTCTTTTACCAATGGGACCTGGATGGAATCCAGGTTTAATTAACTGCACCCAAATAAAGCCAAACTAAACACAGGTGTCAGAGGGGGATGCCTGTATTTCTTCCACATTTACATCCTGCTGGAGAAATCAAATCAAATCAAAGTAAGTAGGACCTTCTAATATACAACAAGACAGGAAACTGTCGTACATAGAAATGTTGTAGCACAGCCAAGTTTCTGAAAGGGGAGAAAAGTCTCAGCCTTGAAGAAACACGCAAAACAGTAAGTATGTGAAGGAGTATGATTCAGCAACAAGGAGAGCAAGTCTCAGAGTGCTGATGTGAGAATATATGCATATTCATAAAGAAACCCTTTCACTGTGGTGAATTTTGGTCTTGCGAACTGGAAAGGATCTCTGAGGAGAGCAGAAAGAACCATGAAAGAGTGAGAGGGAGCCTAGAAGCTGGCAAGAGAGAGGGGTCAGAGGGATCTGAGAACACATGAAGGACAGGATCAGAAAGAAGGCGTGAGTACTGCTGCTAAGGAAGGCTCCAGAGGTCAGTAAAGGGTGGGATATAAGTAGACACACGTTCTCATAATTTTTCATTTCTATTTAAATAAATTATGATCTGCCAAATAATTCAAATTTAGAAAAGCCCATGAGGGCTAACCCTAGTTTACCAAACAGTGCTCCACTTGGAGCATTTCAGACAACTGTCCTTTTTGGATCAGCATCACCTGTTTTCCACATCATTTTAAGTTAATAAGACAAATATACCACATTCACAGGGAAAGACTTTTGTCACCTACCCAATTTTGAGAAGGCTTTTTCATTAACAATATGATTTTAGTTTTTTTTGCATTTTCTAATGGACTGACTGCCATGCATGCATTCATCCAACTCAAAATTACACCATCTACTTTGTTTCTATCTCAACCTTCTAATGGCTCATGATTTTCACTGATGTGAAGTATTTTACTGTTTGCCTAGAACAAAGGGTAAAGAGGAAAACTACCAAGAAACTCCTTGAAAGTTGAAGAAGGGAGGGAAATTTAAATGAGGCAGAAGCAGAGAAGCATTTGCAGCATGCAGAAGACAGACAGCGGGTCTTTAGAACAAAAGTTCTCTATGCCCAAAGTAAATATCAAATACTTTTGACTTTTGGTAAATAAATCAATGCTGATATTCCACCCTGACAGACCTGAAACACAGAATAAGTAATTAACCTTCAGCTTGTCAGAACTGATACTTAGTCATCATCATAGGAGTCACTAAAGGTATAAAACCCGAAGGAAAATATCATTCTGCTCCTGTCACTCTCATTTGTGGACCAAGTCACACAATGAAAGTTTTTCTAAACTCATTTCAGATGAAGAATGGTGCCTTTACAGTTGGTTTAATGGAATAATGATCAAGTTGAAAGGTCTTGGTGTAATATTTGAGTTTCAGATTTAATTTCAGTAGGATTATTCTTCTTCCCTGCAATTGGCTGAGAGCTTTCCAAGTTTTCCTGAGCGTCATTTGAAATGAAAAGCCCTGTCAGGTTGTAATGAGTCCAGAAAAGGATGTTTAGGTCCTGATAGTGTGTAATTGAACTATGCCTTTTGAAGCAGCACATCGTTCAGTTGAACATATTTTCTCCAGGCTGGAAATTTAAAATAATTTATCCCAGGACTAGAATCCATGTGCTCACCAGATTCCATGTCCTCCAATGGCTTTATTTGTGTGCACAGGCTTCGATTTGTTAGATCAATGGAGTGATAGCCCTTAATTTCTCAAATATGCATCATTGGTATGTGTTTGCATGAGTCTTCTTTAATCTTATAGTAGTACTTCTCATGAAGGATAGGATTCATGCTAGTGGTTTACATGCTAATTGATTGTTGTAGACAAAACCAATGCTAAAACAAATAGGTCCTGCAAATGCCTCCGTCCTTAAGGTGGAAGCCAAAGAGGCTCTGTATCACTCTCTGGCACTTTGGGCTTTTAGCAATTAGTTCCATGAGATGTTGCCAGAAAGAGTCTATTTATGGTGGGAAACACTGAAAACATTATACATTTGGTTTTCATTAAAATACATAGGTCCAGAATTAATTTGTACTTTCAAGTCAGAAACAGCAACCTCACTTGAGTTATATGGCACTGAAACAAGAAGTGAGGGCTCAGTAATAAATACAATATGGATTTTTTTTAAGAGATTTTAGATAACAAGCAACATTTTCGTTATTATTTCTCTGTTGGAGAATAACAAGTCACATATAGTCTGATTCTGAAAATGATTGGGGGGGGGGGAGACTTTTTTATCTTGCCCCCTATAATAGATTTTTTCTTTTGCTCAATTCTCTCTGTGAATAACAAGAGTGGCAGCCATTTTCTCCCAGCTCAACATCAAAACCCCTTTCATCTGCTGTCTAAATGCAAACAAAGCAAACCTTCCACCAGGCCTTTCTTTCCAGATAAATTAAAACTCTCATGTCCTGGGGCCTAAATCAAGCCTACAGGCCTTCCCTAGATAAATCCTTTCTCAACCTGAAATCTTCTTGCTACACGTGCTCCTTGTAAGATAATTTTGCAGTAGCTAATCAATAATGCAACAGTAAATTGCATTTAAATAAACATTAGCAGCCCTCTTAATGAATAAAACCTCATTTGCAATTTGTCAAAGTCAGAAATGCTGGACTCTTTTGATATTCATTAGAATATTGGAAATTGGAGCTTTGACAGGTTTTATGTATGTTGCAATTATGATTTTTGTGAATAAAGGAAATGCTTTAGTTTCACAAGAATTCTTGAATAAAAACAGTGATATATGCTATAGACTTGATATATCTCAATTGCCTTCTTATTAAGAATGCAGAAAAAGGAAAAAAAAATAAGCCCATGTTACTGTCATAAAATTTAAAAGGTTGAAATGCACTATACATATATTTTGTAAAAACATATTTTGAAATTCATTCTTTTGCATGAAGAATTTTAATTAATTTGCTGTGATCCTAAGCTTTGGAAAAATACAATTCTTGGTAATTAATTTTTATGTAGCAGTACTCCACTACAGTTGTATGTGTCACTAATTTTGTAGTGAAACTGCAAAATAAAAGCATGTTTACACATCATATATTGTAAAGTCACTTAATAAGGTTTTTTGTTTTTATCCCCATTTTTCAATGGAAGCACATCACATAAATGTCCCCATGTGAAACATCTGCACCATATGCATTACTGTGTGAATTCAGTGCTTTATAAACAAAGTCTTACACCTGGGATGGAGGAAAAATTCTAATTTTGAGAACCATTAGATTGTGGAAGAGTATCCCAAGGGAAGAAGGAGAAGCCGTATCCACAAGCTATTTAAAACAAATTGGAAAATCTGAGTAGTACAGTGCAAAGAACAGAATGACACCAAGAGAAAGGCACTGAAAAATATGTGTACGTTTTTTCCCTTACTACGATTGCACGGAAGGATGAGGCCAAGCAAAGCATGGGGCACATCACTGTTTTACAACATAAATTTCTATGGAAAAATCCAGCAATTATCCTTTGCTTTAAAACATGCACATACACGCAGAGACACACAGATTTGTATTTGCTACCCTGATCTGAGAAATTCTCTGACCTGGAGTTCCTTTGTGGGAAGAAATGGTAAATAAGCACAATATTTTCATCTTGCTCTTAAGATGTTTGAACTCATGCAGTATGAACTATATTCATGAACACCTTCCCCCCCCCTTCTCCTCCCCTCCCCCCCAAATCTCCCTTTCCCTTACATAACACATAGAAAAGCATTACTCTTTTGGAAACGTCATTTTAATTGTTTTGTGTGAAGGACCAGACCCTCTGTGTGAAGACGTCTGAAGAGCTGTATATATTTTCAAAATAAATATCACTCTACAAAATAGCTCTCTAAAGATTATGAAGATAAAAGATATACATAATAATATACTATAGAAAATAGTGGGTTACAGTTTATACTATGAGCAGCATCCATTTTTTTAATGCATTCAAACATTAATGAGGCCCAAATCTGCTTAGCTTTGAAAATCATGAAATGCGTAAAGACAAGAAAGACAGATCCAGCTGCTACCACACAAATTTGTGACTTTCTGTGATCCCTAGAATGTATTTATCCCAAGATACACTTAGGAGGGCAGAGGAGGCCAAATTATAGCTGTGGCTCATAAAGTAGCTTGATTGGCTCACGAGAGGCCACTAAAGACACAGGCTAACATGCGCATCACCTTAACATCAGCACAGCCTATGCCCCATCTGGGCATCACACCCTGCCATTGACATGCATCCATTTACAGCAGTGCCTTGCTCTGAAATGACTCATTCCCAGGAAAAGGTTGTATAAACCTGATTTATGGTTTCCACCTTTAATCTCTAAGTCAGGGCTCCTTTCTTGTCACTAGCAAGACAGTTCTGCACAGGCAAAACTGCTTTGTAGCAAGGCTTCAGGGCTGGGAAACCTTTTTATAGGCTGGGAAACTGGGCTATTGACTGAAGGAGAAGACAGCCCATTGGCATGTAGGAGCTGGGTGGGAGCAGGGACTGGAGGCAGCAGAGAGGACAGGGCTATATTTCTCGCTTGTTGCCATTTTTCCACCTTGGCCTCCATGCCCCAGGAGTGGGAATACAAGAGGCTATGCCTGCTTTCCTTCTGTGAACAAACCAGGACCGAGGAGGACATGCCTTACAAAGACATCACTTCAGAGTATGAAACTAGTCCTGTGAAGAAACCAGTGACAGAAGAGGCTTAAGAGTGCAAGAACAAAGGATGGTCAAAGACCTGTAGGTGCTGTGCATTCCACTTTGCTCCAGATCAGCCAGTCCCAAGCAGAGCCATCTTAGGAGCCACGGCCAGCAGCAGCTCCCTTGTCCTGTGCATGCTCAGGAGGACTGTTTAGCTCTAGAAGCACTACAGTTGTATGGCTCTGAAGTAGCTTGTGTACCTCTAATTGAACTCAAACACCGCAGTTTATATCTGTCTGCTCTCTATACTTGTGGTCTCAGTGAGGGAGGTTCAGGACAGAGATCCAGGAGTGACCAGAAGACATCACAACACTGTAGGAGTCAGGACTCCGCTCCAGTGCATGTTAAAAAAAAAAATAATAATAATAATAAATAAATAAATAAATAGGAGGCCCCAGGCTGCTCTTCTCACCACTGTGCTTCAACTGGCAGCAAAACAGCTGACGGTCGATAGAGCAGGACTGCAGGCATTTGCATTCTCAGGTGAAGACGAAAAGAGCCTTCACACCAATGCGTTTTCTAATGTCTCTCAGAGCTTCCATCTGATGTGCACCACAAAACAGATCCCTTGAACGCAAAGTTCTGGCATCCTTCAGGTATTTCTTTATTACTATTCTGCTCTGCTAAGAACGAGTCATACAGCACTGCCTTGCCACTGTAAACTGCTCATTCAGAATTTTGTTAGGAAATGACAGAAGTTAAGTGAATTTTTGTTTCCATGTTATATACTATCACGTTAGGTGGAGGGAATGTCATTTATTTTTGCATGGATCCTCAACCATATGTGAAACAGTTTTAATGGGGTGGGGGGGGAGAGAGAGAGAGAGAGAGAGAGGGAGACGTACGATACTGTAGGAAGCCACTACTATTTATCTCCCTTTAACCAATCACACATAAAATACTGCAGACAAAAGTTTACTACCTCTGGTGTTTGTGACAGCTTCCTCCTTCATTTTTACCTCAGACTTAGAGGGACAGTAGGCATAAGGAAGAGATCTGCTCATATCCCATGTTACAGGAAATTATTCTGTCTGATATCTGTGGAGGGAGAGATTAAGTTTATGCATCTACTAATGCAGAAGCCACGTTGGGGTCTCTAAACATGTATAACAGGATTCTTTATTTGGGATGTAGGACTCTGTATGGCAGACTTTGGTAGATATGAGCTGCATTATTCTGTGTGATTTTTGACAGAAAGTGGATACTTTTGACATTTTATGAATAATAAATTTGAACCATTTTAACATATTTCCAGAAAACATTCAGGAAAATAATCATATTTTTCTATTCTAAATGCATCCTGAGTCTATTACTTGCCCCCTACTACAAGAAAGAGTGAAAAAAAAAATTTGTAACAGGTGTCTTGATAAAAACATTAGAGAAACAACTACAGCTGACCCAATATTCCAAGCAGATATTCTCAGTGCAGTTGTTAACTGTTTATTTGTACATATATATATATATACACACACTTGTAAATATTGGTTCTTGGATGAGAACAAAAAATAACTATTTTCTTATTAATGACACTAGGCTCAAATTATAATTGTTACAAGTAGTAATATCTTTAAAAATGCAGTTCTATACCTATGAGCAGATATAGATTTTGCATTTCCATTACAATACTTTAATCTATGACCTTTGTCCTTTTATTACGATACTATTAAAATTAGGTTGTTGGAACAAAGATGTTGCTACTAATTTATTCATTGCTTTTTTTTTTTTTTTTTTTAACCCAAGGGTAGTAGAAAGGTCTGAAAAAGATTTTAAAACAGATACTTTTTTTATCTGTGATAATGCTTTCCCCATGAATACGCGGTTTTGCTGAGTCTAGCAAAGACTCTATTTTTGGCCTGAGGTTAAAATACATACATACAAAAAATCAGAACTTGGACCTTATAAACATGACTTGCCACTAATCAGAGGTATGCCTTATCAGTTCCTAAAAACAGATTTAAAACCAATATATTGAAAATAATATATATATATGCAATGCTATGTTGTAACTACTAACATTTCCATCCCCACAAGGCCTCAAGCAGTTTTTCAGTGCAGGAAGAAACACAAATGATGACATTATCATTTTGCATTTCATATCAGCACACTAAGCTAAATTTGCTAGTCTCTTTTCACAGAGAAGTATATCTAGAATAATTCCATTGCAGGCAATGATGCTGTGTACATCACTGGTGTAAGTGTACCAAATCATGTTTCTGCTACTTACATTTGCAATGCAAGTATGCAATGTAAGTATTTGCAATGTGGGGACAGAGGAAACGAAAAGGGAACAAAACTGAACCCCTTCCTATTTCCTTCCATATGCAGTACAGCCACTGACCCTCCCCAAAAGTTGCCTTTCCATAACCTACAGTATTTCCACACCTTTAGCATTTTGCATGTCAGATGTTAATGTTCAAAAAATGAACACCTTTTCACATTTGATTTCTTTGTTAAAAATCTGAATGGAGAAATTTCCAGCCTAAGATTATGACATAACTCACAGGACATACAACATGCCTTAGTTAGAGGCACTTGAGAGAATTTTACTTTGTCCATTTTAACTTTATTTAACAACAGTCATACACTGTTCACTTTAGCTCAGATTACACATTTAATTTCCTTAAGTGCTACTCTTAAAACATCGCCATGCTTAATGTTGACGTCTAAATGGTACCATTTGCGCTTAGCTTTGAACACCTCATTAAAGCAAATGGAGCAGGTAAGGAGGTAGAGCATCTGCCTTTGTGTAGGCAAATGGGGATTTGTATGCCTTTGTTTGTCTGGGAATAGTTTAGCACGATTTTCAGCCTGTGTAAATTGATGAAGCTCCATAGATTTCATCAGAGTTTCTCTGAGTTATATTAGTTACAGGTAAGGCAGAGTTTCCTGTGAGCTATGGGTAACAAAGTTTTCCCTACCTCCGTAAAGTCCCTTAGGAGATGTCTCCAGAGCACTGGCTGTTTATGAATTGGATATGGGTGCATCTGAAAGCAGGAGTTACTTCTATGTCACGTTTCCAGTATAGAGATCAAACTTGTCTTCCTTTCTCCACTTGAACATCAAATCTGTGTCAATTTATTACAGTGAGAAAAAAAAAAATAAAAAAGTACTTTTTAAATTAAAAATAAGGGAGGGGGCAGGAGAGACTAATTTTCCCTGATTTGCCAAAATTTCTCTCAAGTAAGCTCAAGCACAGAATATTTTGGAAGCCCTAATATATAAAAATATAGGACAATTATTTAAGTTATTCTAGGCTTTTATGCTAGCATTGCCTTTGGTGAACTAAGGCACATACATCAGAACTACTATAGATTTTTATATTACATGTATTTTTAAGAATTGTGGAATAAAAATAAATTAAAATAAAATAAAATAAAATAAAATAAAATAAATAAAATAAAATAAAATAAAATAAAATAAAATAAAATAAAATAAAATAAAATAAAATAAAATAAAATAAAATAAAATAAAATAAATAAAATAACAACAACAACAAAAAAAAGCATCTACTTAAATAAATAGATCAACAGATACCTCTAAATGAGCCTAAATGTGGTTTCCTTCATTGCAGTATCTGCAGTAGTATCAATGGACTACTGAGATTTCATCCTTTTCTACTGCAGCAAACCATAGCAATGATAGATTAGACAGATACTTTATCTTAAATGTGATTTAGCCATAGAGCTATTGTCAGTTGGTTGCATAGCTTCCTAAAATCTGCATTAGTGTCCTACCACCCTATAAATTGCCTCGTGTCTCCTCCGCTCCCACACCATCATGTGACTGCCTTGCCTTGCCAACAGAAAATACAGTGGTATACCATTAAGGTTTGAAAAATCCTTTGAGAACTTGGGATAAAAGGTGTCACATAAGCGCAAAGTATTATTATTATGATTTCATTGATGTCAACGTGAGCTGTAATAGTGGTGTGTTTTTGGTGTGGTTTTTTTTGGTTTGTTACTTAAAAGAGAAAGAAAAATTAGCCACTGCACAGTTCTCCCTCTGTTTCCAAAGCCAGCAGAGACCATCTAGGAATTTACAGCACTCTGCTTCAGATACCTGTTAACCCCTTTTGCCCCAAAATCTGGAACCAAGATTACACATGGCCGATGCCATTTCAACTTGGCATGAGTCTTGGAAACAAGGAGTTAATGCATGCCGAGCAGCTATTGCTTTTACTGACAGCATATGTTCATTATGAGATGAACAATTTAAGCCAACTGAGTACACAGGAACATTAATAGCAAAGGAATGGTGATATTAGCTTCAAAAAGCTTACATGTGAAATTCTACATTTTGTGAGGTTTTCACATTCACTTTTTTCCCAGATAATTTGTGCACTAAAAGTCTTAGCAACTTTTCTGAACCTAATAAACAAATGTTCCTCCTACTCGGACTCCCTCCTCTAATCTATTACCTAAATGGATTAGCCTCATTTTTTCCCCCACCATGAGTCAACGGCAAAGGAGGTTTCAATAAGTGAAAGCAAAGCTATTAACATTGCTTTGCAACTTTATTGATAGCACCAGTGGCAAAGCCATCTCCTGTCACTTGCTAGCATGGACTGATGCGGAGAGTCCCCATCTCCACGCCCAGCGGCAGGGAAACCCGGTGGTCAGCGAAGCCGAGTTTCCACAGCAACACCCAGTTACGTTTCCCAGGCAACCAGGCTCCTCAAAATCGGGTGGCAATCGGCAAGCGGAGTAGTTTGGGGACAGTAAAATCCATTTTCCCACTTCGCTGAAGTAGGAGCCACGCTTGCAGCAGGCGCAGGCGACCGCACTGCAGAGCAGGATGGCAGGGAAGAGGTGGCGGGAGGCCGGGTGCAGGATGCAGCTGCTTGTCCTGACTCACAGCTTCATGCAGCTTCTTCCATCTCCTCCCCTAGTCTAGCTGAGTGCTCAAAAAAAATTATCATACATTTCTATTTGCAGCTATTTTCTTCTTTTGCTAATTTCAGAGTTACCACTCCTACATTTCTGTCTATTTTAATACTATCTCATACATATTTTGTGCCAGCTTTGGGGAAAACTATGGTTTTTAACAATTCTGCTAACATTAGAGGACCAAATCTTGCTGTCTGCCTTCAATTCTTAATTCAAACAACACATCACTGCAGGCAAGGGAAGGTTTACCGAAGAGACAACAACAAAATTCGGATTCAAATTAACTTTATCACAAAAAAATCCTTGATTTGGGAGGAGGGGACAACAGGCTTATCCCTACTATTTAGACAGGCATGGGGACAGAATTTGATATGAACTCTTTAATACAATGCCCTGTTATTATTGACATTGACCCTGATTATTTTATCAATACCTGGTTTGCTGTCATCTGAGGACATTAGAGAAGGGGAGGGAAGGGGGACAACCAACATTTCCCAGGCAGAAAATCACCTCTCTGCTGTCTTGGCAACTATTCCCAGATTTGAGAAAATAAATGTCTCAATATTGTCGCTATCTAAGTTTTCTTGGACAACATTATAAGGCTGTGGAGTTTTACTACTTCAAAGAGCATATTGGCAGTTAGTCTTGTCCCTGCAGATGACAAGAATTCCAATAGACCAGGAATAACCTATCCGAGAATGAAAGGTAATGTTTCCAGCAGTTCTCAGTAAAACATTTTCATGACATGGGAGAACAACTCCAGACAAGACATACAGACCAATATGTGAGATGAACCAGTATCTCCATCTCCATGCGTTCATTAAAAGGAGCGTGGCCAGCAGGTCAAGGGAGGTGATCCTCCCCCTCTACTCTGCCCTGGTCAGGCCTCACCTGGAGTACTGTGTCCAGTTCTGGGCTCCCCGGTACAAAAAAGACAGGGATCTCCTAGAAAGAGTCCAGCAGAGGGCCACAAAGATGATACAGGGCCTGGAGCATCTTCCCTATGAAGAAAGGCTGAGAGACCTGGGTCTGTTCAGCCTGGAGAAAAGACTGAGAGGGGATCTCATCAATGTGTATAAATACCTGAGGTGTGGGAGACAGAGGGATTTGGCCAACCTCTTTTCAGTGGTTTGTGGGGATAGGACAAGGGGCAATGGCCACAAGATAGAGCACAGGAAGTTCCGCACCAACATGCAAAAGAACTTCTTCACGGTGAGCGTGACGGAGCACTGGAACAGGCTGCCCAGGGAGGTTGTGGAGTCTCCCTCTCTGGAGATACTCAAGGCCCATCTGGACGCCTACCTGGGCAGCCTGCTCTAGGGAACCTGCTTTGGCAGGGGGGTTGGACCCGATGATCTTTTGAGGTCCCTTCCAACCCCTTCAATTCTGTGATTCTGTGATCTGTTCATTAGTGCCATCAGGTGAAGCTGAAAATACTGTAGAATATTGTGTGATTCTTGTCACAGCCAAATATATATATATATTATTATTAGACAAACAGACTAACCTTGGCTTCTTTGGATATGGAAAACCACCCTGGTTTTGAAAGGTAGCTGGGCCCCAGCTTCACACTGTACCTTCTCGTGCCCATGTAGTCTGTGTCCCCTCTGCCCTCAGAGGCCATGAGAGAAGCTGCAGTCACACCAGGTCCACTTCTCATTGCCAGATGAGGCTAGAGAAAGAGACAAAAATTGAGGTCATTATCAGTGGACGCTGTTTTTTTAATTTATGTTCAACAAGCACACATGTGGGGATAACCACGTGGTGGGCGCTTCATCCTGCCAGAAATCAGTGACCTTCATGACTCCTGACTAAAGTCTAGGCCTGGGAGAAAATTATCCTATGTCACGAGAAGTTTTAATTTTTCCTCCCATAAATGTCATTATGAAGGTCAAAATAAGGCTTCTCCTGGAAATGTAAGCTACAAGACCTATCCTCTCTGCCTTCTTTTTAAATATATGGTATAATTGTTAGAAAATAAAATAAACATGACCTATTTGGTCAATGTTAGAAAAGGTTGTCCTATATTGCCTGCTTAGGATGGAGCAAGCACTGTTCATCTGTCCAGCCTCCTCCACCAACCACTGATGCAGGAAGAGTTTTATCCTGTACAAATAAGGAAGTCTAGTATTCAACTTACTAGTCACAAAATGTAAGAGGAAAAAAACATTCCTCTTCTGTCAGTAGAGGTAGGTCCAACACTACCAAAAACTTAGTTATCATAGGTAGACTTCTGTAAGATCAAAAAAAAAAAAAAATCAAGTTTTTTGAATTAACATTCTGGAAATTAGCTATCAAGACAGGCCATATGCATATTACAATGTATTCTCAGGTCATGTGATCTTTTAAATAATCACAGAATTATAAAAAGTCACTAACTACTAAAAAAAATAAAAAAGAACAAGTACCATCACTATTCTGTCTCTCACTTTGTCCTACAGCTTTATTATAGTTTAAGAGTCCCTGCCACTGAAGATCTTGAGTAACTGTGAAAAGCTCTTGCAGGCATGATGTACTCTTTTTCTCCACAGTATATATGCATTGGCCCAAGTGTTCAAGGAGGCTCTAGAAAATTACAGATGGGAAATCCAAATGGTTAAAGAGTGACAGTTGGCTGATATTTGGGTAGCGAGGGTCATCAGTTTACATCTGGAAGTTTTAGGGCTTGCTGTGACAGCATTAAGTAGGTCTGTGTATTTGGAGTCAAAGGGAATAAACAGTTAAAACAGCAGGAGGGCCAGAAGGCCCAGAGAAAGGAAAAATCATGGTCCGTCTTATCATGATAAACTATCACACTAGATTCTGCAGCTCTTTAAGGCTAAGAAAATCAAAGCTGGTGTTTTTTTTCAGCACATCTGCTTACAAAAATAAATAAAGAAAGAAATAAAGAAATAAATGGGGGAAGGACAAGGTTTTTCAGAAACAGCTGGTTGATTCTCTCTCTTTTCAGTGATTCAGTGCATCAGGGCCCAAGCAAATATCCATCAGAATAACGGTCTGATCACATACAAAATGAATATTGTGTTTATAGTAGAGCTCTCCCACACTTCTGAAAATTCTACGAAAAATTGCTCTGTTAGCATGGGCAGAGGCTACCTGGTATCACCATAATATTCTCAGCTCAGGCTGCTGTTAAGAACGAGCTTTCTCAACTCCTTGCACTGTTCATCATGTATTGCTGCTACAAGTAGGATTCTCAAAACTGTAGAGTGGAGGATTGCTGCGGTTCCTATGTTATTTTATAACCCAACAGCCAGCAAGTGCTATTAAATTCCCAGAGCGGAACTAGCACACAAACAGAATTCACAAGATGCCTTAAGTCTTGAGGATGCAGCTGCAGGGAACACACGTACTACACTGTCTAGGCTGCACAGGAAGATATTATACCCTGACTTTTTTTAAACCTTGTCCTCTGGCTTTAGACAGGTCCTCTGCAGTGCTCGGTGCTGACATTGTACGGTCCAGTAAGCTAAGACAGTTGAAGATCTCCTGTGAACTTGCTCTGTCTCTACCCAGCAGTCAGTCTGGCTTGACAGCAGGACTTTACATGGAGCAAAGTTCCACTTCTCATGAAAATAATTATTTTTGCTTTGTAGATATTGGCTACAAAGCCTGACAAGTCTTTGGATGATAGGAAATCTGTGAGTTGAGCTGCTATCCTTGGAATATTTCATCATAAAGCTCTACCGAGTCATATAAACACCTTTACAAGTATTTCTGGGAGAATGAAAGGCTTCGAAGGCTGGACCTATTGGTCCAACACAAATGATGCTGTGGGATACTGCTAGATGGCTCTTACTGCTTTCTGTGTGATCATGTTAGTGGGCAAGGCCAATGAAGCAAAGAAAAAGTATTAAAAGTTTTGTGAGGAAGGTTATAGAGTTCCTTGCTAATTTGCTAGCACTTGTCCATGAAACATCCAAGAAACAGCCCCTGCATTGCTAAAATGATTCTTGAACCTTCCTGTTTTTCCTTTGCTCACTTCCCTTAAAAGGCTTTGTCCAGCTTAAACCAAACAGACAGTCCTCTTCACTCCCATCTCAGCAAGGTCAAAATGGTTGAATAAGCCTTGAAGACAGAAGGAAAGTCAGCCAAAGGAACTAAGAGCTGCATATGCTGCAACAATGAGTATTTTCCTCTCTACTCTCAGGTCCGTTTGAAGCTTTTTCCCAAATGTGTTTATGAATCAGATTTTTACCATTACAATTGCAGTTTCTATCTTGGCATAGTCAAACATCCATGTTACTTTTCAGAGGAACTGCACAAGGTGCTTTGACAACATAACCTTGTTCAAGCTTAAAGGAGAGAGATTCGTGTAGCAGCAGCAAGAGAATGAAGAGAAAAATATGTTACCCTGGGTCCAATCTATCTGTGCTTAATACCTGCCCTTATCGTGCTTACCAAAAGTGATAAGGCCTGTTACTCAGTTTATTTTCCATTGCTGGGTTAAAGGTTACTGGTGATATTTAATATAATGATTCAGTTTTGGTTTTCCTAAAGCTTATCTTCCTTGTTTCTCCCCTGCTTTCAGTCCTTGTTGTAGATCAGGTGCCACGCAGCAGTTCCCAGAGCAAGCCTCTGCTCTTGGGATAGTATGGGTTGATCTCTGTTGCATTATCCTACCCTGGCAGCAGATGGTCCAGCATGACGATACTTTTCCTCACTGTTCCCAACATCAACCCAAGCTGCCTCATAAAAAGGAAAAAGAGTTACATCCTGCCACATCTGTGTACCAGAGCAGTGTTAAGTTCAAAGTTACTGTGGTGGCCCTGAGTGTCTGATATTTCCACCCCTTTTGTTCTTTTCCAGCATTGTGCCTAGGGCTTGATTATGAGTGCTCGCAGATCTAGTGATTTTCATCTCAACACACTGTCAGGATAAATCACTGGCAATGTCCTCTCACCAGGAGTTTGCAGTTCAAGGACTGCCTTTGGATCAGGCATTGCATGATTCAAATAAAAAATTCACATGCAAGTGTTTCATACTGTAGTGACAAGGTGCTATTGCTGCCTGCATTTAGTGACCTTTTTTAGGAGTGTGAAGGACTTGCTGCCAGAGATAGAAGTGTGAAATACCACAAACACTCCCAGAATTATGTTTTTGAGAACTTGTATATCAGAGCAACCCTGGGGTGCCACCTTTCTTTGTTCCTGGTCAGTCTTGCAAGAGGACCAATCCTTTTCTGGGATGTCAGTCTGTGCCTGAACAATCTCACCTCAGACTGACCCCAAAATCAAGGAATAACTTAAGCCAAAAGGGAGCTCTGCTGGACGCCTGGCTGGCCTCTCTACTCAAGGCAGGATCAATTAGGTCAAGTTGCTCATGGACTTTTCAAGATAAGATTTTAATGCCTCCAATGATAACAATTCTACCTGCCTGGTCCACCTGCTGAAATACATAAACACCCTCATGCTAAAAAAAAACACCCTCTATCTAATAGGACTTATTCCAACCTGCATCAGTTCCCTCTTGTGTTATCACTGTGCACCTTGAAATAGAGTCTAGCTACATCTTCTCTACACTCCCCTGAGGCAGCTGTAGATAGCAGTGAGGTCTCTCCAAAGCTTTTTCACCTTAACACTGAACAAACCCAATTCTCTTTACTTCTCTTCATACGTTATGTGCTTCAGCCCCCAGATAGTCTTGGGGGTCTTCACTGGACTCAGTCCAGCATGTCATCTCCATCTCCATTTGAACATTAAGAACATAAAAACTCTGAAAAGCAGATAAGATTATTTCCTCTGATACCCTTTTAGAGTCTCTAAAGGATTGGGAAGAAGTTGCATCTGATCTACTGCAACAACTCCCTGTAGATTTTTTGCAGCAGTTAAATTGCATTTTGTTGACTGAAAGAGTGGGAAACAACATATGAAAACAGAGACCAAAAAGGCTTTTAGTTACAAAATGTGAAACACTGTCTAAGCATTGCAGACAAAACATAATTCAGACTAACATTTTTGTCCTGAAGTAGATAAAGGTAGGAAGAGGTAGCCTAATTATTTCCTTCGGTATTTTTTCACAATTTCACATACTAACAGCGGTGCTGTAACTACTGCTTGGGACTTTATACTGATCCTATAATGGGACCTGACTGGTGGCAGAGCCCTGAAGATCATTAAAGAATTCTGCCATTTGTTAAAGAATTAAAACCAATGTTATTACTGAGAAAAGAATGCATTTGAATTCTGCAACTAGTATGTAATTCTTATGAAAATGGTACTAATTAGTGCCTAATAGGATTTTTAATTTTTTTTCTGCCAGATAGATACTTGAGTAATAGGACCTTGACTGAGCAATTGAATAACCAAAAATCATTACTATTAGTGTGCACTGGGTCTGTGCTGATCACCTAACCTGCCAAAAAAGGAAAAACTCATTGACCTTGTTTATCTATTTTTCTATTTCTGTTTGGTGGGTGCTTATGGCGAAGCAATAGTCCTTTGCAATTCCTGGGAATTAAGCACAGGTATTTTAATTTGACCTTTTCTAGGTTTTGAAAAAATGTTTCCACTAGTGTAGCTCAAGTGGATTAAATGGAATAACTACAACAAGGAATTTTCCCTTTTGTTTTAAAAGTGGAAGTTCTTTGGGGACTTGCTTCTTCCCTCTTCTTTTGATTAGGAAATCAGCAAAGGGCTATGCTTTGAATAGAGATACAGTAGGCACCTGTTCTGGAAGTACTACTTTATAATTAATTTTCCTGAGGGCAAACAGCATTTGTTGAAAGACACAGAGATTCAAGTTACGTAAGCAAGGTGGGCTGCTTCTCCTACAGATATAAAGCCCTATGTAAACAAGAACAAAGGCAGCGAAGACAGATACGTATCATTTTCATAACTTCTAACTCAACTTGTATAAACATAAACATCATCATATTATTCATTCCCCTTGGCATCACTTTGTGGTTTATTTGTTTTCTGATGTGCCCTATATCACTGCCTTTCTTCTTCCAGAGATGTGAATTGTCAGTAGTTTCCTTAGCTGCAGTTGCGCTCCTAAGAAATATGGGAAAATCCCTCATTATGTAATAGATAATAATGGGGGGATATAGGGGGGGTGGGGGGGGGGTGGGGGTGTTACAGCATCAACTGGTGGCATAATCCCCAAGAGAAAACAGACTTTAGTTGAACAATCAGAAAACTGGCTTGCTTTATGTTGTTTACACTGCTGCTTGCTAATGGATCACCATAAAGGAAGCAAAAGGACTCTTACACTATTGAGTATGCTATCATGGGAGTCTTCTGAGTGTGCCTTTTTTATTTGCTGCAGTCAGGTTAATGAGCTCACCAGCCCACTTGATGTCGAGGACTTTGTAACAAAGCAATCTCTCATTAAATGCTGCCTGGCACCACTCTCTTGAAGCAAAGGGACATTCAGATTATTGAATGCCTTTGTATTCCTCATTCCTACCAGGCTATGGCGTCCAGCAGTGGCATCAGTCCCGCACACTTCCTGGCAGCCATCCAGTCATGCGCCTGCCCTCTTCAAACTGCATGGGCATTTGCCAATCTAAGCAGCACTAGTAGGCAAACAAGCATGGCACACGACTGCTTTGGCCGGTAGCCAGATGTGCAGCTGAACCATCTCCCTTCCCGCTACTGTACGGAGAAGCACATTCCTTTCCCATTCTCTCCCATTCAGTTGATTTACATGTCGAAGTTTTGTTGCAATACAAAGGAATGTGCATTTATCTGCATTCTCTTTCTGCTTCAACACCTTTTTTTAGTCTCAGCAGTGCAGGTCATGAATTCATCTGTGGCTTTATTTAAATACCTCCTGGCTGACAGTTTCTTCAATGAAATGACCCCAGAGTGTTATCAGCTCGCTAGCAGGTGTGTCTTTTTATTCAGAATCTTGCAGGCAATGGTGCATCCTGGGTAAAGAGCAATCTAGGCATGATCCAGCTCTTCCCTACATTACTCATGAGATTTAATGGTTCGCTGTCATGAAAGAGCTTACAAAGACTTTTTTTTTTTTTTTTTAAGTTGGCTTTCCACTGGGCTTTGTGCCCTGAGATAGTTTGACACAAGCAGACAAAATGATAAAGGCGGCATTTTTATGAAAGGCTTCATCTCATTCAAAAATATATACATTCAGCCTAAGACAGGCAATAGTTTTTAGTTGTATGATACTAATGAGATATTTAATAGCAATGTGGCTGCTCTGTGTATAGTTCCACTAGTAAACAGCCTTGCAAAGCATCATGTTTGCTGCTGTCCCTGTGTGTGTCTGAGCACACACACACGCGTTTGGTTCACATTCAATAGGTCTCTAATGTTGAAGAAAATCCTGAAAGTCTAGTTACTAGAGTGGTAAGAGAAAACCACATTGAATAAAGATAAATAAATTCCTTAAATAACAAAGTTAAGGAAAAGATTGCAGGCAACAGAATCAATTCCCTTGTCCTTCCAAATGTTGTCATTCAGTGTTTTAGGACACTTTTCTTTACAGGGCTGCTGCTTTTTCTGTCCTGTCAAGGATGGGGAGGTAAAATGTGGTGCCTAGAATTATTTTCAGAGGTCTTGCACCTTTCAGGGTGCAGGGTACTCTGGGAATGGTTCTCCAGGGCACTCTTTCTCTCCCCCAAGCAAATAACAAGTTTGTTCATACCAGCAAACCAAGTTCAACCTCAGCCAGGGTTCACCCCCACTATAAGTAATTTTCAATTCCTTCCAGCAGAAGATTGAGGAGAGGTCTTATGCACATGATGATTGCCTGCTCAGAAACAAAAGTGATAGGACTCACCTTTCCCTTCTTGGGAAATTATTCAGAAAAAATAAAGTTCTTTGTCCGTCTGTCAGCTAAAAGACATAAAAGGACAATAAAGATGATGGGAAAAGATTTCTTCTTGACTTGAGGTCAAATAGAGTTTTGCTGGGGCAGAATCCAAATGGTTTTGTTCCTGCATCCATTGAAATTAGCAAGCAAGTTCTTGTTGACTTAGTGAACAGGCCTGTGATTCACAAATTTGGCTAATCCACTCATATTTTCAATATGAGATTTTGAAAAGGTCACAGAATGCAGCATCAAGACTGTTGTCCCCAGAAGGGGCTTGAGAACATGCAAAGATAATAAAAACTATTGTCTAGCTTATCAGTATTCAATACATACTAGCTGTATTGATTAATAAGACAAGATGATGCTGGGTTTAGGAATGTGGGAAGGTCTTATTTATTTTCATCTCTCTCTATTCTGTCCTTAGTAAACAGGTGGTTTTTTAATAGGAAGAATACTAGCTTGATTCAGCACCAAAAATCCCAATTACGTGTGCTTTACATTACAGTGGAAGATATAAGTTTTAAAACCAGGAATTTTTAAAATTTAATGAAAATGGCAGAAGGTGAGCATTATTAAAAAAATATTATACCATAGAAAAAAATGAGCAAACCATAAAGGTTTTATATCCTTTCATATGCAAAGAATAAATACATTGACTTAAAAACAGAAATCAGTTTTTATATGCAATACCAGTAAATAATTTAAACTAGTGTTTTGTTGTTGTTGTTGTTGTTGTTGTTGTTATTGTTGTTGTTGTTGTTTGGGGGGGGAGATATTATGTTTTTTGTCTGTTTGTTTTTCTTATGACAATACTTCTCCAGTAGTTCTTCTGGAAGTTGAATAAATATTTAACAAGTTTCTGGGCAAAATTAAACTGCATTTTCCAACTGTTAGTTTCCTCTGAAAAAAATGAAAATCAGCAGTTTTTATGAAGTTTCATTTATTTTGTCTTGTTTATTTGCTTACCACTCAACCAATGTGTCAAATACTATTTGGCCCACTCTGCAGAGAAGGCAGATTGGATTTATCTCATTCTGCCATATTCCTTCCTCTCCCCTCTCAAGTCAGAGCATCAGTATTGACCATTCAAAGAGACTAAGTATTAACCATAGCAGAAATATTTCAGTAAATAATTTTGTATCATGTGCACTCAGAACCTCAGAAGATGTTTAAGAAATCAGCTCTCACTGATCTCCTTCTCTGGGACAGACTCAAAATTTTACACACAGGACCATTTATAGATCAGGTTCTGCAGAGAACAAACATAGTTTCAAATCCCATATACCAATAATTTTACATACATTTTGCAGTTCCTTCCCATTTTCATTGCTAAGGGAAGGATGCATATTTTGAAGCCATCATGAGCTGTCACAGTCCCGTCTTAGTCCCTCATATGGTGCAGGCCATAGCACTTCACCTTGCAATACTCCCTGCACTATCGGTACTGCAGTAGGCAGAGAAAGCCTTCTGGTCTCCTCTCCCATGCCTTCAAGGAACAGTGTGCTTTCTATTCCTAGCTCCGTTACCTTCTCTGAAAAACAAGTACTTTCATCTTTCCTGTTGCCAGGCAGTTTCAGCTCCCTATTGAAATCAGTAAGGATGGGGACTGTTTCGGCTTGATTCCGCGTGATGCTGAGCACAGGCTTGTGCCTGGAAGGGGAGTGCTGGTGAGCCGAGGGAGGCTCATATGCTGTGTGAGACTCTTCCCTTCCCTGACACTCTGGGAATGGATCCCAGAGACAGCAAGGCCTTTGAAAGCAAAGGAATGGTAAGCGATGTGAACTCAACATGATGGCTAGCTATGGATAGCATCTGCAGAGGACATGCTTTTTGTCACCCAGACCAGTTGGTATTTCTTCTGTTTGCAAGAGGTTTTTTTCCCTCTTTTTTTCCTAAAGAACTGACATGGCCTCCAAAATGTAATAAAATTTGCAGAATGCACATTGTTATCTGCATGGTTCCAAGACTTTGTTCTGTGTTTTGCAGGTTTTTAACGCTCCTATTTCCAGAAAGAAGTACTGTAAAGTGAGAGGTTATTTACAGAGCAGGCAGATTATGTTTTTATTTCATCAGCTATCTTAGAGGATTAATTAAGAAATAGAGTGGGGAAATCAGAACCAAAGAAAAATAGAAGGCATGCTTATTAACAACCCTTTTGTTTGCTTTTCTAATTGACTCCTTCAAATACTTTGTCTCCGCTATTACAACCAACAAGAACCCTTGTGTAGCTGTGACTCAGGTGAACGGTGTGTTCAGTTCCGGTGGGCACCAGGGAGCCTGGCACATGGGGCTTTCCACAGCTTGGGGTGATACAGAGCTCAGCAAATATCCCAGCTCAGCACAAGGACAGAAGCGTGCATCTCATCTAGCAGTGTCAACCCTTTCTGCTCCCTCCGTCCCTTAAGATGGAGCTAGAGAAGTGATGAGTGATGAATTAAATACCTATCCCAGGACAATCCTGAATGTGGCCATGTGTACCATTCTCAATTTTTGGTTATTTGGGGTCAAGCTCTGAATACTAGGAGGAAGAATTTCCAGTGCAATATTAGTAGGGTGGGGAAAAAAAAAAAAAAAGCAAACAGCCTGTCTCATCTGCTGACAATCAGGAGATTGGCTGGCTAAATTCCCTAAAAGCAGCCTTCAATTTTTTGTCTAGCTATTTATAGAAAACTGCAGAAACAGCTGAGCTGAGCGAAGTGATGTCACTTTTGCTGGTAGGACGGCTCGCTCTGCAGCATGCACCCGGGTGGCGGAGGAGCCCGCTGGAGGCCGGGGCTGCAGCCCTGTGGTGCATGGGGGCCGTAAAACACGGGCATTTTTCAGCTCCGCTGATCAATACGGCATTGATGGCTCTCGGCTGACCTTCAACCTCTCCGGAATAGCAATGGGCCTCTGCTGCATCTTGCAGTCCACCAGGGCTGCTGCGTGTTAGCTACCAATTTTACAATCGATCAAAAGTCATCTTTGTCAATAGAGCTCGAGGTTTCGAGCCACGGCAAGCAATTTTTGAAAGGTCAGGGCCGGGTTTGTATTTGCGCGACCTGTGCTTTCAGGCGGCAGCACGGTCCCTTCCAACCATTAAAAGTAGTAAGAAAATTTAAGATTTTTTTTTTCCCCCCCTTCCATGTATTTTTAGTAAGCCTTTGGGCATTTTCACTGTCCCTAAAAGAATACGGTTGCGTGGCAACGTCCCCAGTTGCCATGGAGACTCCGTGTGTAAGCAGCTGCTGCAATCAGCATTAACTCCGGGCTCGCAGGTTTGTCATTCCAATGCATGGGGAGGGGGAGACAAATAGGACAGCGCATTGCCGTAAAAGGGAAGTCACCTAGATAATGTCACTCACAAACATATGTTCCACAATTATTCTTTCCACTGTTTTATTGCCGCAATTATAGCTAAACTAAGATTACAAAATTATATGGTTTTAATTTGCCTCCATCGACTATGTTTCACTTCCATTAAAATTAAGTCTAAACCCATTTAAGGAGCAAACTGTTGGCTTTGCAGGGGATGGGGGATTTTGGTTTACCGGTGGGTATTTTGAGGACTAGGTAAAAATAATGCCTCCAGGAATCTCAACATCTAGCCAAAATGAGGCACGGTCCCGTGCCCTGAAATCTTACCCGCCTTTCTCTTTTGTGCTGCTTCAGACCCCATGGCACCGCCAGGACCATCATCCTCCTCTCCTTCCCTTCAGCTCCCTTCCCCTCCAAAACCAAGAAATCTGGAAATTTTGCATTCGTCCACCTGAAAGTTTGTCTCTCAGCTCAGCCCATGGGTGCTGTGGCAGCCTCCCTCGCATCTGTGTGTGATGGCTGCGTTTGGAGACCCCTGCAATAAACAGGCGCGATGGGGTTGACTTCAAAATGAAGTAACGCGGCATTAACCCTGAATTTCCTTACATCTGCAGTCTTCAGACAATCCTTTAATGTTACTCGAATGTATTTTATTATCTTTGTTTTAGAAGTTTCATTTAGCTCTGCTGCTGCCTGGCTGCTCCTGATCATATTAACAACAAAAACTAAAACGTGTCAGGAAGTAGATGGCAGGTGACAAGACGCTCCTCAGGAGTTGTTTTACAAAATCCTACAGTTAGTGGTAGTAAGGGACTTTGGTCTGGATTTTGTTATGTATAGGTGGAAGCATTTAATCAATTTTAAATACAGACATTTGCACAGCTGTGCTGATTCAGTTGTGTAAGCTTGAATCTATTCACCATTTAAAATATTAGGCCACAGAGTGATGTTGACTCCCTCAGAAACAATTCCACATTATGGGAAAAAGCAGTGTAAACAAGTATATAAACATAAACTTGTCATTTGAATCCATATGATTTATTTACAAACCCTTTCAAACAAACAGTTTTTGACCCTGTTAAATCCTTCTATTATATAAGGGCATTTATTACTAAGGATTTGCATAATTAAAATATACGTGCCCAGTCACCAAAGTTTATACCCTATATTTACTCAGATCCAGCTCTCTTAGATATCATTTTAATTAAAAGATAAACATAGCACACTGGCTCTTTCTGAAGGAATCTATTATCGATACCAAACCTCAGCTGAAAAGCTGTTTGCATTTTTCACTCCTGCAGAAATGGCTGAACACGTATCTGTGGAGATTTGCAGTGTAAAAAACATGCTCCTTAGAAGAGACCTAGCATGCCACCATTTAGATAGAGGCTTATTCCTATGGTCAAGTTACAGTCTATAAACCCCTGAAAATAGAGGTTTATAATGAAAATATGGATAGACCCTTCACTACGAAAATACTAGCAGGTGCTGTTATAATATACAAATCCAGATAGCATACAGTGACCTATTTTCAAAACCAGGCCAGGCAAAATGACATCGAGAAATTGAATTCCTTGCCCTTTCTTTAATAGTGTCTTGTCATGCAATCTTCAAATCAGGACGGGTGATCACTGCAAAACAATCCCCAACCTGAGGGACAACATGAATGTTCTCAGTGCTAATACCTCAGGCCCATCACACTGCTTACAATAATTGGCTGATTGCAGAGTGCAGGTATAAAACATTCAAATCAAAAATATCATTGGACAAGGAGTGTTTTTTTTGTTTGTTTGTTTGTTTTTTTCCTCTTTTTAAAGATAAAGGCCAAAATAACCCTTAAAACTATACCCTGCCCTATTTTGTTGTGTCATCAGAAACAGCTGGCAACTGGAACAACAAACCGCACTTCTAAAAATATGCTAGTAGTAATGCAGGGATATTTAAAATAGATTAGCATATGGATTAACTGAAATTCAAGACTGGGTTTAACCCTTTGAGGACATTAGTCCTGTCTTCAAATAGCACAGCAGTACAGCAGCAAAGGCAAACTTAGTGTGTCTCAGTACCAAAAAAACGCTTGTCTGGCAAAGCAAGGCTGGCAATTGCTGCTTCCATTTCTGATGGGGACTCGATGGTTTCTGAATAAATGCAGGTAGACCAAATAATTTATGAATTCTCTTACCACAGTGTAAGATATTTTTTAGCAAGGCATGTTTCAGAAGGCCTTTTCATCTCAGGTGAGATATTTAATGTACTTCTGAAAGTGCATTCAGCAGCTATAGAATAAGGCCCTGGAAATGACAGCAAGAGCACTATATAAGACTGCAACTATTTGTGCCTGTACAAAATGTAACCATCAAAAATGAGCAAAATATTTGCAAGGTGACCTAGGACTCAAAACTGAAGGACTTACAAGATGTCATTGAAAACAAGCATTGCTAAACTTAATACATTTTTTCAGCAGCAAACAACTATTAACCTACTGAAAATATGTTGTTGTTTAGTTGTATTTTTTTTTTCAAAATAATCCTCTTCTCCAAATTATATTACTTTTGCAGTAGGCATTCAAAATTTGCATTTTGCTGCATGTCATCTGCAGAATCTGCTATTTTGTTGAATTTGTTGAGAATTTAGTATTTAAGTAAGGTGAGAAATCATGTGAAATGAATAGTTTATCTCCCAATAAAAGAATTCCCAGTCCTAAAATGTCAGCTTTGAAAAATTCTTCTTCCAACTTCAGTTTTTGCCAATTAGAAGATAGCTATTTCTGATTTAAATAGCTATAATAAAGCATTTTTCAAAGTTTTCTTTTTTACCCATGCACAATCTCTTCCACTTAATCAATCAGCACATTTTCCCCACAGTGGCTGTATTTTTAATCACCACAAACTTAAACTAAAATCCTGGTATTTGTTTTTATTTCTTTGTTTGTAAGTATGGTTTTCCCTAATATATTGACTTAATTTTTTTGAAGCATATCTCATTTTATGATATTAATCTGTTGTTTACTGGAGTCTAGGATGTAAGGTGCTTCAATGCTGACCAAAATGCTCATATTAAAACTTCTGCAATAGTAGTAAAGCTTTGGGGATTTGCTTTTAATCAAAATACGCTTTCATATATATAACTCAAACACTTATTCTCATATTTTCAAATACTATATTTTAAAATAAAAATATATATATAACATATAGATATATTAAAATATTTTGGGGAAAAAATCCTTTTCTACCACAAGAACCAAAAGCCACATTTCTTGGAAAGTTTGCTGCTCCTAATGGCAAAGATGTCAGAGTGGTGTGGCCATAAGAAAAGCCTTTCTGAATTCCTCCTTGGGTTTGCCAGAAGGAAGTCCTGAGAAGCTGCTGACTGGGAAAGGTGTGCCCTCCTTGGGAGGTGGGAAGGAGAATGTGGCAGAGCTAAGGGACGAAAGACAGGGCGTTCTCCACGTGCACCTCCTTTCTGTTAATGCCTGCCTGAAAAAAAAAAAAAAAGAAAAAAAAAAAAAGAGAGAGAGAAAGTCCAATTGGAGGGAAAATACCCCTACAGAAATCAGAGGACTATATGCAGCTATCTACCATCAGCTCCTACTGACATGTAATCTTGCAGACAGCCAAACATGGAGAAACCTACTGCCTGAGCCAGTGGGCAGTTGCCTTTGCAAACACAGGGATGAAAAACCTCCTTGCTTCTACACGAACATGTCTAACAACATTCATTTTTCCCGTTCCTGCATAGAGACATGCCAGGCAAAATCTCTTCTGGCACAAGTATTTTCCTGAGGTGAAAAGGACATAAAAAGCACCAAGAAAAGTAGCATTTCAAAAGCCTGATGTGCATGGCAGCACCTAGGTTCTGATGACCTGTACAAAGACATGGGAAGAAAAGGTATTTGACAAGTATGGCATCCCCTAACACTGAGCCTGGCTCTTAGGATACTCTGTGAACTGAGGTTACCTCTCAAGCCACTTAAAACAAGGGAGTGAATTGCCTGAAGTGTTAGCAGGTAGATACTGCATCTAGATGCTAACTGGGGGGGGAGCTGGGGGGCAGGGGAGGAGGGGAGGGGGGGAATAAATAAATAAATACAAATACAGTGGGGGGGGGGGAGGGGGAAAAAGAAAGGAAAATTAAAGAATATCTTAGTATCTTTCTGGCAAAGAAATTTAATAGTTATCATTTGTTCCCTAGGCTTCAATTTAAATATATTCTATATTCTAGCATGTACACTTTAAAAAAGGTTTCTGTTCTCTAATGAAGCTTTTGGTCCATTTGGAAGGGAGAAAGCTCATAGATGTTATGGATTTCATTCTAAGTAAGTTAATAAAATCTCCTTTCTCCAATATCATTTTGGCATAATCAGACAGCCTTGTATTGCTATTATCAGATGAACCTTCTCCAATGCTGGGTTTTTATTACCTGTACGTAAGGTTTCAGGAAAATATTTTGAGAGAGACAATGATTGTTTAAATAAATGTGAAACATAAAACATCTGAATGTTGTTCCATATAAAAGTCAAAAAATGTAATTAAAATATATATATATCTCCCATTTACAGAGCAAAAATAGCTTTAGCATTCTGACATTCTGAAGGCAGAATTCATATTTTCTGCTTTTAGAAATCAAATGAAAACCACGTAAGTCTGTTCTTCAGTTATAAACGTGTGAAGCTTTTTGCTTTGTGCACATGTATATGTCTATGTGCGTATGCAAACACGCACGCATCCACACATGCGCACACATACACACACATACACACACACACTGGAAAAACGCTTTTGTCTCAAGGGCCATTTCTCCTCTTCAGAGATCAAAAGGTGCTTACTTAATAAGGAGAGTATAGAAAGCAGTTATAATATTTGAAACAACCAGTTCCATGTAAATATACTTGATAGCAAATGACAGCCATTATGAAAAAAAAAAATACATTTTTTATAATTCAAGTAATAAACTGAATAAAACATGTCACTTTTTTTTTTTGATAATTCTCTCTTTTTCTCCACAAAAAAAAAAAATAAGAGTGTGCAGCTGGTGCTGAAAAATCCAGCAAATCCTATGCTTATCGTGGCTGTTAGCAGATTAAATCATAAATACTCACACAAAGTGATTAAAAACTAACATTTAGTGTATTTTCTTTTCTTTCTTTTCTGTGCAGTTTGCCTCTTTTTTTTTTTTTTTTTTTTTTTTACTTTTTCATTTCTTTAATGCTTCCATTGTATTTTTAGAATCTGCTCTCCATTATCAAAGATGCTACTGAGGGGAGACACTTTACAGAGTTTATTAGATTTAGAGAGTAGTCCAACATTGTTCTGAGCTAATAAAACAACAGGACAACTGCAACAGCAACAATACTTAGGCTTCATGTGAAAATAGTTTTTAGTCTGTGCCCTAAGCAACACCAGTCATTCATTCATTTAGTAATAAAGATTACATTTCAACATCACCATGTACTAAACAAAAGAAATATTAAGGAAGGTTACAAACCTCTTGTGAGGGCAGAAACATATCAGAGTTCCAGTTCAAGCTAATTTTTCAGTGTTATCCTGTTGAAATGCTTACATGTGTTATCACAGCACCTTTGTAAATTGCTGTGCAAATATCTCAAGCAAACACTAATCTGCTAGAGACAAATATTGTATGCATTTCTACTAATGGGCAAGTGAAAGACACAGATGCTGAGAAAAGTCAACGCAAGAAAAGTGTCTCAGTTACTTATCCTCCCTCACAAAACCTATCTGAAACACAATATCCTGTACCCATTTTACAGACAAGTAGACTAAGGTGAAGTAGAGTTTGCTTTAACTGAGGGTGAGCAAGTTCTGGAAGCAGACTTAGAGAGCCTTTCCTTCTACCTCACTCAAGCAGTAGCTCATTCCAGGTAAGACTGGAAAATGAATACCCAACAGTGGCAAACCTGTAGCTATGCCTAGCTGCTCTGGACTTTCCAAAAATTTGGTTTTCAGCTATTCTCACTGTTGCCTTCTGGAATGTCACAAATGAAATTTTGGCAAGCCCTAATGACCCAGGAACTGTCACTGTTCACATACAGTTTCCTTAGGAGGCAGCCCAGGCAAATGAAGTCAGATGAATGGAAGGGTGATACTGACCCAAATGTATCCCTATTTTTGCACGTTTTTACAGGAGAAGCTTAATCAGACTGAAAGCTGCTTTTGTAGGCTTTCATAGGAAATGCCTTTTAACAAAAAGGGGAGGGGGATATTCACAGAGAGATGGCAAGAACAGAAAAAGGAGGTTTGAAAGACCCACCAGGAGAGGGAATTCAGCCCACTTATATTAAATCAGCTGTTATTTTTTTCACTCCTCCCCCTCCCCCCAAGTATTGGGTTCCCAAAAAGAAAATGATATGAATCCATTTTCAGTACTGATTCCTTTTAATCCCACAGATCAAAAACATCCTACAGTTTCCAAATGCTTTTTCTTTCTAAAGGTAAAACATCTCACAGGAAGATGTAAGGGGTAAGTCTTTCCAATCACAGATTTTAAACTCTATTGCTCGCAAAATATAATGAACTTTAAAAAATCATAAAGGGCCTAAATCCTGAAGACAATGTGTGTGGGTTTGTGGTGTTTGGTTTTTTTTGTTTGTTTTTTTTTCCATTAATACCTAAAGCAGCAGGATTGTGCACAGAGTAATCAATTGCCCAACAAGGACCTAGGAACACAATCAAGAAAGGGGGCTACAGAAACATACAATATTTCACATTTAATAAATGGTCTTTTGAGATTACAGCCATACAGAGTAGCAACAGAGAGCAAGACCATAACGCTAAAGTAGGGATTAAACACATCTGTCTGTCTGTCTGTGGGGTGGAATTTTAAGCAATCATTTTCATATAACCTGTCAATAAACAGCATGCTTTGGCAGTTTCACAGTTTGCTTCAATTTGAATTCTTATTCCTTAAAAGCATAGTAAAGATTATTCTACCTTCAAGGGGGTGGAGGGTGGGGAGAAGGAGGTAACAATGTGTCTTTGATAGACTAATCAGACTGAGTCCTAACAATACCTGTCTTGTGAAAGCTAAAGAATTATGATAAAATATTTTAAGTACATCCTTGCTGTCAAATACTATCTTATTTCAGTATTTATTTTGCTAACAGCATTATTTACTGCAAATTTAATAAAATAAAATTTGACCAGTTTCATTGCTGCATTTTAATCAAGCTTTAGCCTTAAAATAATACAGAAACATATTGTCACTTAATAAACAGAAAAACATCCAAAAAGCAAAATTTCTATGGCTTATTCTCTTTCTCCTCCAAATTAAGTATACAACTATAATATTTTTATAATTACAATAGTCAAAGGATTGTGTGCTCAGGCAAATCATATTGCAAGTGATGACTGCAAGAGAAAGCTGATTTTGGTCAGGTTCTTCCTACCACCTTCATCAATTTTCTGGTCAGATTCTTCATTCCACTTCTCTCTCCCCTTCCTCCTTTCCTTCCAAAAAGAAGCAGACTCTCTACTTCTTTTCTGTCAGTCCTTCTCTTGTTAATTCAAAAATAGGCTCAGATTGCTCTCTCAACCAGTCCTCTGGGTGGATATGCACAATACTCTGGGCACAATATGTTCATCTAAAAATTAGGAAGACTGTTGCTACTTTTTGTACCACTCTCAGCACAAATCTTACACTCTTAATCACAACCTATATCCCCTTTTCATTTTTAACCCAGTGGCCGACTCATATTTCAGTTGAATTCAAGAAATAAAATGATTGTTTCACCATTATCGATCACAACAAATTATAATCATTAATGCTCAGCTTTGATTTCATTCTCATAAAGTACCTTATCAGTGGGCTGCAGCTGCTTTCCTGAATTCAGAGAAAATACCAATTATTAATTATAGTATCATATATCACCCATATATATGATCATTTATGTATATATCAGTCTGCCAAGATTACAGTAACATGCTAGTTCTCTGATCCTTCAGGGAGGGGGGAAATGTGTATGGAAAGGGGGAAAATATGGATCTTATTTGATTACACTTCCATTTAGTATAGAAACTATGTTAAGATTGTTCTACTACCTTTATAAAATTAAGATCTTGTGTTTTGGTTGCCTTTTCTACTTTTCTTGCCAAAAAACAAGTAACTTGAATGAGAATTGATTTTCAAACAACTTTTTCAAAAGAGAAAGGTTGTAGTTATGCTTTCCAGTATCCCACACATACACATTAGGTAGCTTTCTCCCCTGGAGTGACAGAAAAAAAACACGCATTCCTTCTTGCTACAAATCTGTAAATCTGAAAAGAAGAGGCCACATGAATAGGAAAGCTCTTTATAGAATAAAAAGCATGGGGTGTTATTAAGTAGGACTGTAAGCCCTATTCTATTCATAGTAATTAAAGGATCAGATCAGGTTAATGTGAGGACCTAGGTCAATAAAGTACTGTAGGTTCACCCTTTTTAATCCTTCTCAATCCTATAGACTGGGTTTCTGACTGCTCTGTTTGACTCACAGAACTATTATAGGTGACAAAGATGTGCAGAAAATCGTTAAGAAAAGGTGAGATTTATATCAATCCCACCATACATTTTTGAGCATAAGTGTCAGAAAGTCCTTGGAGTGAGGTACATGGCAAACTTTAGGTCTGGCTGCTTCAGTTCTGTACCTTTTTCACTGCAGTAGCCATTAAAATAACTGTGTGGAAAAAGTTCAGAGAATATTTTGGTTTTAATAAGTAAATTCACAGTGCTTTAAATATTTTAAGAACAGCACTCCTGCCTGCACATCACCCAGCATGGCAGAGAAACCAGAGTATTTTTTGGGGGTGAGAGAGGCAAAGGTGCTTGGGGCCCACCCAGCTGAGCTTCAGGAAAGTTGAGCTGAAGACATGAGGATTGCCCTGCCCTCCTTAGGTGTGACTGCTGAAGAAGACATCTGTCCTACTGCAGCCAGATATCTGGTTGGATTATCTGTTTTGAAGCAGTCTGGAAGATTCCCAACCCCAAACCAGCACGTGTCAATCATGATAGCCTGGCAAAGGATTTCTCCTATAAAGCACCATGTGGACTTTGCAATGTACTCAAGATTAAGCTGATGGTTCAATCTGTAGGCCCAGTCCTGTGAAACAAGCATGACCGAAACTCCTCCTGCCCTTCTGAGCTCCTCTCTGCAAAATCGTAGTTCCTTATGTGTCCACAGTAAAATCCCTCCTGGCTTGAGGATGGGGTATCACCATCTCTTGCTCTTTCTGACCAACATTTTGATTGAAATTTCTGCTGTTGATCAACAAGCAGTGCTGTCAGTAAAGAATAAAACTCAACATTTTTTTTCCTTTCCTCTGACTCTATAAAAGACCTCTTTGCCCAAGGTATGAAATCAGTGAGGAACTGTGCTTTACAAAACACGTGGCCTAACAAAAAGGAAGATTCTAACATTATATGCCAAGTTATGATTAGTGGAATAGTGAAAAGAAAGACTCCTTTAACAAGATGCAGATTTTCTTTTCCAGAATACTATTCCACTTATATTTATCTCATAGTATATACTCAGATTTTTTTTCTCCTTCTGCAACATGATCAAACTATTTATTTTACAGAAAAAAATATGAAATGAATTTGAGACCTTACTTTATTTTACATTCCAAGAGAATTTGTGTATGTACAGAAATTAAAGACATACAGTGCTGCTTTGATAGAATGACACTGTACGAAGGTTTTACTCAACTCTCTACAAAGCTTACAGACCTTACCAAACAAACAAACAAACAAAAACATTAATTAGGTATTTTAAATCTATATCTATTCTAAATTATAAGATGCATATGTATACATTCACATACTGTATCCTATTTCCTATATATAATTTATTATAGATATCTATAAAAAGGCTCAAAACAAATGGAAGTATCACTTTTTCTATTAATTTCCATGAGTTTCTCTAGTAACTTCTGTGTAACTATTGATATAATCTCTATTAGTTTTTGAGGAAATATCTCCACGAAACTTAGAAAACTGTGAATTTAAATGACTTTCTGTGTGGTTCCAAAAATAATAGGTAAACTGAAACCACAGAATTTTAAGAATTCATTTTTAATAATGTATTTTCTCTTCACGAGTGATAAAGTAGTGCAAGAGAAAGTTAAAATTCTGTAGGAAAATAGTTGACTATGAAAACAGAGGCCATCCCAAGAAACAGAGAAAAATACAATAAAGTAAAAAGAGAAAGCACCAAAAATGTTAGTATTTGAATGATGTGAACTCTGGTAAACGCCAGCATGCAATATGGCAAAAACGAATCAATCAGTTCAGCTTAGTTCAGCCTCTGCAACTGGCCATCTGGCGCGAAATCAACCAAATGTAGCCCTGCATATTCATCTTCATTTTCACAAATACTCAAGAGAATGTCATTCTAGGGCAAAATAAAATTAAATCACCATAATTTTTAAGACATCTTTTCCTCTCATGTTCTCTGGAGATTAGCGTGTTTATGTGAGAATACGCACTGCTATAGGGTTAGCAGGTAATTTCTGACGGGGTACTCTCTTATATTTAAAATCATATTTCATTTCACATGTTCAGGATGCTTAAGCATGTATTTTGCTGTAAACACCACCAAGCAAAGCTTGTACAGGAAGTTACTGTGGATACATTGACAGATTTGTTCCCAAGGGTCAATAGAGAGGAACTCTGCATTTACCTGCCAGAGCCATCACCACAACGCACCTGTGTGACCTGCTGATGGTGTGGGATGTGCTAGATGTACCTAAGGGGAAGTCTGGGCGCTTAATCCTTAAAGCAGGTAACAAAAAGGGACAGAAGATGCAAGGCCAGAACAAAATATCAGCTGTGATTAAGACTGTTACTGATTTAGTAGACTTTTTATTTATACAAATCAAAGTGATGAGCACAGGATAGAATAAGAATCAATATGAATAAAATCAGGAGAGAGAAAATGAGTATAGGCAATGTACAGAGCATGCATGTGTGATGTTAAACTTGGAATTTACACCACACACAATTCTTTATACAAACACTTGCCAGTCAGAATAAATTATTTTGTGCTTTATCTTTCAAGTGTTTGAATTAAAGTCTAATTATACTCCATCCAAAAGTCATATCCTTAAGTTTATTTATTCAATTGGATTTGGTGGTCCCCAGAGCTGGGTTAGTTGGTTTGCCTGAAGTTGGGTATAGAGAGGAGTCCAATTTGGTTTTAACGTTGGTTGTTGCATTCAGTCTTTCTTACAGCCATTAAAGTTTATTATATTTTCAGAGACTGAACAAAAGTTACAAGAACTTTGGCTAACATCATTTTATGAGCATATTTTATGAAGCTGATATTTTCTTTGCTAAATATTATCTTCCCCCCTCCAAAAAAAAAAAAAAAAGTAAGACTGAAGGTGCTTCTGTTGATCCTGTCTGTTTGTTCTTGTCCTAGAACCATGCCGTTTGATTTGATAAGGAATAAACAAATGCACAGCTTCATTTGAATAAATGTGTTAAGCAAAAGTTAAAGGAAGATGCATAAAAAGGCAGCAAATACAATTCCAAGCCTCTAGGACACTCTGGCTGACATGGAAGCATGTTTCCACTCAGACAGGGAACATGAAATAACTAAGGCCAGTTAATCTACTTCTATTTAGCTGTCTTAAGTATTTAAACTAAAGCCCATCGACATAGTATCTGACATAAATCCTTCCTCATCTATTTACTCAAGGTATATACAAACCCATTAACTCTAAAAATACCTCCTGCAAAAGCTAAATATAATATACAGAATGAAATGTGCTTTTACTGACTGAATATTTCTTTTGAAAGTTGAAAAACATTGTTTTATTTTGTTCTGTGGTTTTCAATTTGTTTTTCTTGACATGAGAAGGTCAGAATGACAATTATTATTTTTCATTTCAAAACCTTTATTATATTTAATCAATTAAAATAGATTTCAGATTGTGTGCAACAATAATTTCATTGCATTTTCACAACTGTTTGAGCTTTCATAACGACAAAACAAGTACTGGTTGAACAAAGTATACCACACGCACACAAAAAAAAACACACACACAAAAAAACCCACACACCTAAAAGACAAATTCTTGGCAAACATTAGACTTAATCTTTTCCAGTCCTCATTTCTATTCAGATATCACTATGCTCACAAAAATTGCTGCATTTCTACTTATGATTGTTTATTTTAGTATGTCACCAAAAAAGAAGTATTTACAAGAAATAAAGTAAGCTGTTACAAAATGTTTTATATTTGTTCTTCCATTTTTACACATCATCATTTTGCTGTTTACATATTGGTATATTAGCAAGATGACAACTATGTTTTTATACTAAAAACAGCATTTATAAAGCATGCCACGTAGAATTCAGAATGCCTAATTCTAAGGCTGCTGTTGCCAACTATGTGACACCAAATCCATGTTTTATCTTCAGGCACAGAGAGGTTTGAAATAAATATTTTGCACTGTTCAGAGGAAAAGATGATGCATCACATCATAACTTCAAGGAGAGCTCTTACACCAACAGTCCAAACTTAGCTAACTGGCTACAGTAGTGTCTTCTGCAGCTACAAACTACAAGACCAGACTTATGTGTGTCAGATTTGACCTTCTGCTAAGAATGACTTCCTTTACTAGCTTTTATTTGTTCATTCCTTCATAAGAACAAACAACAACAAAGCTTGTTTATCTTGTGATTGCTATACTAAAGCTTAATGGTATATGTTAAATATGCACATTTTGTTCTAACACACTAGTTTTTGCTTCCTAACAGAGAGATCCTAAGATCTAGGAGAGTATGTTCTTCCTCCAGGTTCATTTCAACATAGTCAAAACATCTATTTGTAGTTATATTTTTTGCACTTGTTTCTATTGCTTATAAGACAGTACAATCATACATAATATACTGTATACAACCTGCTACAAAACTGAATGATAATGCTCTAAGAATATGAGAAACTCAGTCATATATTATAAAGCATGATAAAAACAGTTGTACAATACTTTTTACTCTAATGGTGCCAGTGTTTCGATATTTAGTAGACTTTTCCCCCTTACCAAATATGTTTTAACTTTCCCTGTTTGGGAGAAACTGTAAAACTGTTATTCACTCAACATGACAGTACTAGCTTTTTTTCATAAATATAACAATTTTAGCTTTATAATTTGCCATCCATGCAATATTAGTTATGATTTTAATTAATTACTTCATATACACTGCAAGAAAGTCTTTGAACATCTCAACTAAAGGAGCTCATTAAAAGAGAAAGTTTGCAAACCTAGCAGAGAAAATTTTAATTTGTGTTTCATTAATACTTGGACTACAAGTACAACTCTTACCTGTAATATTCAACCGTCTATTGAACACAAAGTTGTATCATATTGCAAAATCGCAGAATGGTTGAGGTAGGAAGGGACCTCTGGGGGTTATTTGTCTAACTCCCTCCTCATGCAGGGCCACCCAGAGCAGGCTGCCCGAGACCACATACAGATGAATTTTGAAGATCTCCAAGGAGGAGACTCCACACCCTCCCTGGGCAACCTGTGCCAGTACTCCATCAATAGCACAGCAAAGCAGTGCTTCCTGGTGTTCAGAGGGAGCCTCTTGTGTGCCAGTTTGTGCCCGTTGTCTTTTGTCTTGGCACTGGGCCCCACTGAACAGAGCCTGGCTCCATTCTTTGCACCCACCCTTCAGATGTATAGACATTGGTGACATCCCCTCAAAGCCTCCTCTTCTCAAGGCTGAACAGACCCAGCTCTCTCAGCCTCCCCTCATAGGAAAGGTGCTCTAGGCCCTTGATCATCCTGGTGGCCCTCCACTGGACTCTTTCCATCATGTCCATGGTTTCCAGTATGTCTATTTAATGTAGTTTTTAACTTGGGCTAAACACTCATCAACTTTACCGAGTGTCCAGAATGAGCCACTGCTAAACACAGTAGTGCGGTAAGTGATGGACAGCAATCAGCACTCAGCAGGCCTGGGCCCTGGGCCTTCAATGTATTTTTGAAGCTGTGATATCATGTAAGCCAATAGCATTTTTTGCTATTGTCAAAGACAACATCACTGGCCAGTACGATATATTAGGTGCATACTACCTAAGTGATTTCCAAACAGACCTTTCCTAAAGGTCCTTCCTAAAAGACCCTTGGAACAAGGGTCTGTTTCTAGTGACTACCCTAGCTGAGATAACCATCCCCTGACCAAGTATTATCATTCTTATAAAGTGTTCAAAACAGGGATATAATCAGTTAGTACAGTAAGTTTACTGTTAGGTCTTTGCTAACAGTAGTAAAATGTTAATTTTACCATAGATTACCAAGCGACTTTCAAAAACACTGCAAAATTCAAAATCGATCTTGTTACTTTTGTTCTAATATTATTGAAGTTTAAATTGTTACTATTTCCTATGAGCCATACAATTTAACAATCAAATGATAGCTAAAATAAAATCTTTAGTAATCATAACAAAATGTGACAAATATTTTAGGATTCCATACAGTCTTTCTGCCCCAAGTAACAGATGCAAGAAAAATAAACAAATAAACAAAGGAATCAAATAGTCTAAAATAAAATATATCACTACAGAAATATTTGAGATGTTTTCCATAAGACCAACTATACTTGAAAATTAGACTGAACAACATCACTTTGTGCTGGCCACTACAAAAGTCTCAAGGATTCATTCCCATACAGGTTAGACCAGTGTTATTGTGAAGTAAATACTCATACAAACAGAAACCCTTTAGATTTACATTAATGTGTTAATGAAGTAAGATTTTGGCCCTGAGATTTAGCTCTTTCATTAGTAATTTATACTCTCATTAGGGATTTATAGAAATGGGAATCTAGGCTCAAATGCTAATTGAGAATTGTCAGTTGTAAATAAGTACTAACAAGATAAATTTGCTCCTGGTCACATTGCACAGAGATTTTAGCAAAACAAAACTCCTCCTTTAATATAAAAGAAATCTCAAGCTGGTAGGATGCAAGTAACTCTGCTGCTCTAACACATGGACCCTCACAAGCTGACCCGTCAGTCTCCTGCCAGCTCTCACAACCTGCACAGCATCCTCCAGCCTCCACCCTCCATCCTGTCCTCTTCAGAGGGTAGATGTGACCAGGACTGTGTGTGAGATATTTAGTCCCTCTGAAGCCCCTTTGCACTCTTGAGCTGGGCCTAGTAGGGACAGAATCCTGCAAGAATGCCCTGTGAGCATGTGGGAGGCTGTGTGTGGTCCCAGGGTGCATTGTGCATGGTCGTGCAGCACGAGGGCTCGCAGTTCGGCCAGCCTGCAGGTCACACCAACCTGAAGCCACAGAGAGGTCATCTCCCTCATCTCCCTCAGCCAAGCCTAACCACGCCAGTCCTTCACATACCAAATCCCACAGAGAAGAAGGCCAAAGGGGTCAGAAAGGAACCAGAATATATTTGAGCAGGATTCTCATCTGTATGACCAGCAGACCAGGCACACCCCCACCCCCACCCCAAATAAATCTTCCCTTACTCTTGATATCTTTCACACAGAGACATGATCCCTATCCACCCAGATCAAAGTGAACTCCACACAAGAATCTAGCCATCACTGGAAACCGTAACCAACGCACAAATTTACAGTGGTTACATATTATTTTCTTTGAAAATGAATTCAACTTAATCTAGTGAATTGCTGTAGGAAGCTATTAAGAAACAAAACAAAAAAAAACATTTTATGTATTTAAGGAAAAAAAAAAAAGAGAGAGAGAGAGAAATTTCCAGTTGTGTTTGTTTGTTTTAAATGAGACATCACTAAGTGCTTTCAAAACCCACTAGCCAAAAGATAAAAAGAGACAGGGCAAAGGGAAAAAAAAGAAAATGCTCCAGAATCTCCTTTCAGAATAGAGACTCACAAACATGGCTGAGTTTTTCAGAAAAAAATTAGGTTTTCAAAGGGACATGAAGGTGTTTGGTAGCAAGAGATGGACAGGCTCTCTACCAGTCACTACATGCCTACCACCTGTGCTTTCAGATAACCTTCCTTAGTAGCCACTGTCTTGGTGTAAAGACCCTAAGGCTCTTCTAGCATATCCCACCGTGAGCAAAGGACAAATTCTGGTTCCTATTGCACTGGAACATCACTTATCAGATGATACATTGCATCAGTGTATGGTATAAACTTTCATAAGTTTACCTTTTTCTATCTTTTCCCACAGGTTGACTGTCTCTTACTATCATATTTTATGCCTTTGCCATATCCTAATGCACCTTTTCTTCAACTCCCATCTTTTCCCTCAGAATAGTTTTCTATTATACTAGTGTGCTTCAGGGTCACAGCCTAAAGTACAAAGGAAAAGGAGGTGAAAAGAAACAGAAAACTGCACTACGACCCTTAATTGAGCATGCTCCTCCAGGTGAAGTGCTGCTCTGCCTTTGCACAGGCATAGATACACCAAGGCTTTTCTTAACCTGCCCTGACCAGAGAGTAAAATTTTAGGCATGGGACACCTTAGTTCATCCAAAGCCTAAAACAATGAAGTAAGAAAGATAAAAAGAGAGGGAAACACCGATATTCCTTACCTTAAACCTGATGAGCATTTATATGACTCTTCTAGGTCAACTGGACACACTGTTTCTCAGCTTCTCCATGTTTTCTGAACTAGGGAGCCCTTAGGTTAATGGCCTCTAGACTTTACTGTATCCCAAGGAAGAAAAGTTCATGGAGACAATAGCAATAGCCAGAGGCAGTGAATTAAAGTCTCGCATTCTCACCATACTTCTTGTGTGACTTTGAGTAAGCTACTTGTTCTGAGCATCTCAAAGGAAGTCTGACACCCAAACTGATCATAAGGAGAAACAGGCACATATCCTACTGAAGTCACTTTCTTGACTCTCCTTGGTTTAACAAAATACTGTTCTCATTTTATTCTCTAAGAAGAGGGGATTTGAGTGCAATGACTATATATATATATATATCTTTTTTTTTTCTTTTACTTCATTGGGGATGTATTTTAAAAAATGCATTTATCCTGAACAGAATTCAAGTCAGTAAGAATGAGGCAAGGAGAACCTGTTCGGCCTTCTGTAGAGCTAATGAAATCCTGCCTATTGCATTGTAACCACCTTAGTATCAAAGTGTACACATCACCTCTCTTAGTTTACTCTTATTTAAATGCTAGTTTACTAATCTTATTTTTTTTATTATTATTGTTTACATCTCTAAATATTTATGCTATTTCAATCACTTTTCTAATCTTCTTTTCTTTACATCTCAAGCCTCTCTTTCCCTTCACATAACCCACAACAGAGCTTACCATCCCTTTTCCCAAGGTGCCTAGCCTCTACGGTCCCCTCTCCATCCCTCCTGCCTCTCAGCCCGATGTTTTGTATAGCTGCAGTTCATCCCTTTCACACCTCAACTCTCCCATCTAAAAAATAATAATCCTGGGAAACAGAAGGACAATATTTTTGAATCAATTGTTTTCAAACAGATTTTTCTTCTACTTTTGTTCAATTCCACATATATATGTGTCTAGATATCATCTGATTTTAAAAAGCATCACTATGATAAAATAATGCGAGCTTCTGTGCCCTTAAAATCATTTAAGTGTCCACTTCCAAGGAAAGGTCACATTCTGGAAGAGAAAAATGAACAATGGTCAGGAATAAAGTGACCATTTTACAATAATGCTGGTAATTTATATATTTATTTATTTATTTATTGCAATTTTGAATTCCAGAAAAGAAGTTTCTACAAGATAACCAGTTTTTATTACCACCCTCAGGGCAAATTGAACAATTACAGAGAAAGATGCACTTGATATTGCTGTTATATCATATACATTTTTTATAATGTAAACTTAATATCTGTACAGGATGGTTATTATTGACTCCAGCCTGAAGAAATAGTAGCAAAGTTTTCATAGACTCAATCCAGATGTCACATGTGACAGAATTCGAATCCTCATACTCGAGTATGTCAAAATATCAGAGGACATGGTTTGGAAATGATATGAGGAACAAATTTGTGTTTCGTGCTACTGAAATGATGCAAAAAGAGAGGAAATGAAAAGGGCTAAGGGACAGACCCCTTGGAAGTGTCATTCTGCCTTCAAGACAGCTTTTTTTTCTGAGATAAGTTCACAGAAGATCATACCTAGATAAGAATGCAAAATCTTTCTACATGTTTTCTATCAATTTGCATTAAAGGGAATGGAAGAGAGAAAGCAATGTTAAGTTATATCCATTTGTACATCCATGAGCTATGTAAAAAATATTTCCAGAGCATATAGATCTCAAAGACTTATTGGGCCCCTTGTCTGAAGTAGACCATTGACCTCTGAGAAATCAAAACATTTTCCATATTCCAGTACAAAAAGAGACCAATCTAATCACTCAAAATCCAAGGGCTTCAGCCTCTCAGCAATGACTTCATCAGATTGTCCCTTCCCCTTTCCTTCCAGCAACAGCAGTTTATGCTATGCTATTCTGCTACCATTGATCTCTATGGAGCAGGATATGCCAATTATTCATGTGCAGAGCTGGGGGAGAATTTTTCAGTGCACAATCCAGATACTAAAAGTATTGTCTCATTTACGCTGGATTCAGTAAAACGCTCCAAATTATTTCAGTTGGGGGACAAATTTCTGGAACTGAGAAATTTCAGAAAAAGCGCTACAAGAATGATAATCTGTTTAAATTCCGGCACCAATTCCAGTGGTACAGGCATCCCCCTATGTGACAGGAAACTCATATACATTCTTCCCTCTCCTGCCTACCAGCACAACATCCTCACCATAACATTATCAAAATTTGGCAGGGAATCAAAGACCTACTCCTCAGTGATATGGTTCCACTTGGCATAAATAACTAAACATTCAGTGTAACAGAAAGTCCCTTCTCAGTTGAGCATCCTCAGCTCCAGACTAGAGCTGTTCTCACCTGCTGGCCACAATTTCTCAACTGGCATTTCAGTATTCAATACAAAACAAGCCAAGCTCAAGCATTTGTTTCAAAGCCCTGCCCCAGCTCACTGGAGAGTGGGTCTGAGCCTGTCACATGTGTTTTAAGGAACCATACAATCAAGGTCTTGTGTTCTTGCACTGAAGCTAGAACTAAATTCTTCACATGGTCTCCTGAATTTACTGCATTGATTGGAAGCTCTGCAGTACTTTTGAATGAATACACACATGTAGTACTTGTGTACTTGGGAAATCATGGGCCACATTTTAAGACTCTAGGATAAATTCAACAGCTACATGCTATCTTAAAAATAATATTAATAAAAAAATAACCAATGGAAAAAAAATACATTGTCAATAGAATTTTCATGTTTAGGACTGTGTTAAATCCCACTTAAAAGGGGAAAAAAATTACAGCTCTCAGAAATATCGCTTTAGAGGATTCTCAGAAAAGGCGACAATGTTGCACCACTTCCTCTCAAGTCATGCTTTAAAAATCTTCCTGCTTCCATAAGAGGACCTCCTGGTGCAGCTCAATTTGGGCTCTCAGCGTGACACAGTGACTGAAAGGATCGCGGGGTCTACAAGCCAGGGGAAAAAAAAAAAAAAAGAAAAAAAAAAAACAGAGACAGCAGAAACAGAGAAAGCATTAGTACTAGGTTTACAGTGTACAGTGTTAACTAAATGGTTTCTAGAACTCATCTTGGGCTGTGGTATCTATGTTTGAAAGACAATGCTGGAATGAAACTACTGCACAGAAGTAAGCTTACTCTCCTGAGCTTATCCTGTGACTTGACAGAGATCATTTAATCTATAGAGTCCACATAGAGACTTGCATGGACGCTCAACTCCTACTGAATCTCTCACTGTCTATAAGATGTGCTCCATCCTGTAGGATGAATACAGGGATTTTAGGGTGAAAGTCTACACTGTTATGTGAGGTTCCAAAGCCTGATCACATACAAAAGTGTAAGATTTGTATTCTGCAAAGCACAGATTCTGGACTACAAGTGGCTCTGTCTATAATCCTGTGTCAGACTGCATAGCAGAAGGGAACTGCAGTGAACACTGTTTGATCCCTGGCACCTCTTCTCCTGCAGAGACCGTATGCAGGCATGCTGAGCTCAGGTCATATTTTCCATCCTAGATGGGGAGAAAGAGGAGATGATGCTTCCTCAGAGATTTTCATCTCTGCACTACTGGGCAGATTTTAAGCTAGTACTACTGCCCTGGGCTTGCTCACAAAAGCTTCCATTTCATAGTGTAGCCATTTCCAGAAACATCTTTCATTCAACATCTCATTTCTTCCCATAGTCAAACACTGCTCATCTTCTTATGGTATTTCCCAGGATCTGACAGAAGCTAGAATATTCTCTTCTTCAACCTTAAACCTGCATTTAACCAACATTAGCCAGTAGCCACACCTGCCAACACCACCATTTCCATAGCAATGCAGGTGCAGGGTGATTTAATTTGGTCAGTCAATAATCACCTCATATAGTAACAACTAACTAAATGAGAGGTTATTACAATAACCATCTGGCACAACTGTTCCACACACATTGCTGTTTGGTGATGTATCAATTGCCTACCATGAGTACAGTCCAATTGCATAGAAGCTGGGATTAGTCTCAGCTTGCTGTAGTTGACAACACTGTATTTATCAATTTAGTATTTGTCACTCTAAAACTCACCTTCTACCCACAGTTATTAGCAGTCAGTCCATGAGGTGGGAGAGTTCCCCCTTCTTGGTTTCATTCTGTCACCCCCCACTGGAAACTATGGAACCTTAACACTTTTTTTTATTGTCATATTAACTATCTTAAATCTTACTGAGTTACCATAGCTGGGTTAGCAATGATGTCCTCTTTTTGATTTAGTATGAGTACAGCAAATTTAAAAATATTACTGCAAAATGCAGTAATTAGCGCTCACCTATACCATGCAACAAACTAGTACTCAGTATATAAATATTAGTGGTTTAACAGAAATGATAATCAAATCTTGCCTTAAAATAAACTAAAAAACACTGTGGGGACTATTCACTTGATCAGTTCCCATTTAAAGTCAGTATGACTTCATGTATGAAATAAAGCAAGTGCATTTACCCAAGGTATCATATCGGGATACATGACTGTAGGACATTCAAAAATCAGCCTTGTTAGTAGCAAGATGGAGCCTTCATTTCCTTTTCTGATCCTGTCTTTTTTAGTTTCTTCTTTTGAGAAACCATTTCCCATTTAAATGAATAAAATTATTAATACAATTTATTCCACCATGAGGTATAATAGGTACCTCAGGGAAAAGATAATTAGAAAAGAAACCTACCTCACAGAGTTTGTGGTCTACAATGGTTTCCTCTCATAAAAATATTAACTGCCTGTACACATTTTACAGCCTGATTCTGAGAGGTGCTGGGCACACCTATTAATGCAATGACAAAGGTTTTTTAACTAAGGTAGAATCAGGTTTAAAAAAGTCCTAACCTAGTTAGGCCAGACCTATTCCTTTAACTTACAGAGGTTTTTTTAATAAAAGTAGGGTCTCACATAAGTAAGAATTGTCTTTTTTCTGACTATATTCAAGCATTTATCTATATAATGATCCATAGACTCTTATTTATGATTACTCCTAAACTCAACTTTAACAAATTCTGTCTGAATACCAAAAATTACAAAAATGTACAGAAAAATATAAATAAATAAATAAATTTACCAAATGGGAGAAAAAAGATGAGTATTTTTGATTACTGGCCATTTACACAGTATATTTTACACTGACTGACTAGGTAAATATTATCATGTGAAGTAAGCTTTCAAGTTTGTTTCTAACATTATTTATAAAACTTGGCAAAGAACCATAGAATCATAGAATGGCTTGGGTTGGAAGGGATCCTAAAGATCATGTAGATCCAATCCTCCTGCAATGGACAGGGATATGACCCACTATATCAGGTTGCCCAGGGCCTCATCCAACTTAGTCTTGTAAATGTCCAGGGATGGGGCATCCACAACTTCTCTGGACACATTATCCCAAAAGAGAAACAAAGCCTTATTCTGGCAAATCTACACCTTGAGGTAGATGTAACTCCTCTCCTGGACAGAGCTCTTATACATGACAGTTGTAGCCCTTTCCCTGTGTGCATCACAGGAGCAAACACCTGGCTGGCCAATGCTAATTCCAGTTAAATGTCCCCTAGTAGGGCAACTGGAGTATAGACAGTAACTTTGAGAGCTAGCTCTCCAGTTTTAAACACTCAAAACACAACTGCTATGCAAGTCATCTTATCAGGAGCTCTTAAACCCTATAAAACATGAGAGAGTCATCCAGCGCACCACTGCTGGTGGGATGCTCCTCTGGGCTTGGCTGACCTCATGCACACAATGCCAGCAGCAAGCTCTTTTCTCTCTCTAAAACTAGGCTTGGGCTTCCCTTTACAGAGCTCCTCTCAGCCCTCCCAGTAGTGTCCGTGTATGTATATATAAATATATACCACAGTTGAGGTCAAAGATGAAACCCTTCAGGTAGCCAAGTTCCTCTGTGGTAAGTCACATAGGGTTATGCTCCTGTACTGAAGCCTGACCTTCCCTGGCACCCTTGGTACACCAGATACCAAAGTCTGGGGAAAGCATGGCTTGCAGCATGCTCTATTTCTTCGCATTATTGAAGGTGTAGACCATGCAACCCCTCTTCCTACCAAGCTTTCCTCTTGCCAGACTATATACATGTGTAAAGGAGGGGGGAAAAAAATCTCTCCTCCGATGTGAACCTCTGCACCAAATTCTTTTCCAACAGCTCGTTCTTCTAACCTCCCTCTCTCATTCTCCAGTAGGATAAACCAGAGGCAATACTTGTTTACCCTTGTCAAACCATCATCTGACTATTGGTTAATTAACTTTTGTAGTTGTAAGATTCTAGAAAATTAGAGAAGTGAAAGTGTGGGAAGTCAGAATAATTTGAAAGAAATAATTTATGTAGGTAAACTCAATGTGGTAGAGTGATATTTCAGATAGTAATGCTAGAACAGAGGAAAAAAAATGAATTAGAAATAGGATATGGTCAAGGATGTTAACATAGAGAAGGGTACCAAAGAATTGATACCCTACTTTTCAGCAAAGGGAGTAATGGTAGGACTTATAGCAAGAATACAGGCAAAGGCCCACATTTTTCTTAAATTATTAGAGATTTTCAGAGTGGTGACTTTTAAACGTAATATTGATGTTCAGGGCGTTTCACAATGAACTGGTTTGGAGCCTGAGTAATCTGAGAACAAAATTTAAAACTCATCCCAACTATTTACAGAAATTGTTAAAAAACGGCCATCCACCCTCTCATTTTCATACTTTTGTCCAAAGTCAGGCTGTCAACCCAAAGGACGGAGGAAGCACAACAGGGACATGAACTCTGAAACTAGTATTTTAGAGCTGAGTAGGTCTCTGAATTGATAAAATTAAGCTGGGTATCCTTGCAGAGACGAATGAACTGATATTGTACTTACAAACTATTTTAAATCACAGTAGAGAATTAATTTTCTAATCTTGCATTTTCTGTTGTTGTTGGCTTGGCTGCTTCTCTGAATTGGTTTCTGGGGAATCAGACTGCTGTCCTGAGCAGCAGTCCCCAGCCTGCTTGTAACAGCAGAGTGGGTTAAAAAGCATATACTTAGATCTGTTTACTTGGAAATCTAAACGTATTTGGCTAACTATTGTTTGGCATGAACATCTGACGGGCTGCCTTTAAAAGGCCCATAAAATTTGGAGGGCATTTACAAGGCTGAATATTACTAAAGAACACTTTGTTTCAAATTGCAGTTAATCAGACTTCATTAAATTATATGCTCTTTAATAGTACTACGTATCTTCCTTCAGATGTACCATCATCACTGTTACCTGGTGTCTCACACATGTTTCAAGACACCCAGTAAAGGCATTAATGAACATGCAATAGATCACATTCTCTCTCTGTGGAACACACAAAAAAAAATAATTCTTAGTGCATATCATAAAATACTGACCTGTGAAAAGCATAAAACCAATGCAATGTTTATTCTACAAAGTACTAATTTCTAAAACACGGTTTATTCATTCATGTAAGTGACAGGAATCATCAACTCACAGAACTGTGTTCCAGATTTTAAAAACAAACAAACTAACAAACAAAAACTAAATTTCAATTTGAATAAAATTAAATCTTTAAAATCATCTTGTCTCACAAAAAGTTAATGTTTTGACAGAAAAGGCATTTACTTTTCAGAAATATTTAAATCCTTACCCATAACAAATCCCAACAAGAATTACAGGTTAAGAAAGAAGTTCCACACTGACTCTCTATACCAGAAACCTCAGATCATATACTACTATTAAAATCCATGCCAAAAGGGCAAGTGAATAATAAAAGAATAAAACCTTGTAATTTAACCATTCATCTAGGATAGATAGATAGATATGCTTTGTTTTTAATGTGGGAAAAGTGTACAAGAGAGTAGAATTCAACATTTTCCATTTACATCTCATCATACCTTACTTTGCCACTAGACATTCTGAATACTCAGTTGTGAAGAAAATAAAATATATGTGACCATTTAAATGTACTGAAATAAAATATCAATTAATTAAGTGAATTTTGTGATTGCTTCATCTTCAAACTTTAATCTAATCTGAGAATCACTACCACACCACCATAAAAAATTGAGAAGTCAAGACAGAATGGCATGAAGAAAAGATTTTATTGGCTTGGATTTAAACGGTGGTACTGTCACAACAAACAAGCAAGTTATGCAGACTGCTGCAAAGGAACTCTAATTAAGACAGAACACAATAGAAAGGCAAGCAAGACGTAGAGTAGATAAACTTAACTGGAAAAAAATAAAAAGCCAACATAGTTTATTTCATTTTATATTTAGGATTTCCACATATAAAGATAGCTGTGCAAATAACAAGCAAAACTGACAAATGGAAAGCATAAGTCATAAATATTAGCAAAAACTTCCAAAATATTTTTCTTAATGCACTTAATTTTCTCCTGTTATAACCACAAAGCTCCATGCCTCCCATTTTCCTACAGGTGGAGAAAATTCTGCCTATCTCACCCTTATAAAAGTAAAGCACTCCAGTGTTTTGAGACTCCTACTTCCAGTTCTACAATGCATCCAGCTAGAATCTAGCAATGATCTAGAGTTTAGTATTTTCTAGTCTGAATCTCCATGAGCAGCAATTTGTATTAAATCAAGAAAGCCTACAAGCGACACAGTATATTCTTGCTGGTACTTTCTCCCTCAGTCTTTTTCATAGACACACTTATATCATGTCTTCGTGCAGAAATCTCACCTCTGTAAATTCTGATATACCTTCACACTGTTTCAGTGAACTATGGTAAGAACAGAAAGGGAAGACAGTGTTTGTAAGATGTTTTTAAGAGTAGGCCTTTGAAGATATTTTCTCACTGTAAATGGTTGAACAAAGTTGGTTGGTAGCAGGCTTATGCAGTGACTCTCATTTTTAAAAAAAAATCTATATCAAACTACTAGCAAACTTCAGTTTTTCTTGTAGGTCATCTAACACCATATCATACTCAGTTGAATAACACTATATAATATCTTTCTGTGGAGCAGGTGAGGAATACCTGCAATCTCAAAACCATTTTTGGAGAACTACTGATTAGGAGACAGAACGTCACTAATATGATCAAAGATACCTATCAAACACAGTATTTTCATGTACACACAACCACATCATGACCGCCTATAATTACAAATGATTTCAGCACCTTTTTGTGTTAGAGTAAGAGTTGCTGACAGCAAAGTCACACAATACTACTTTTAGCTCTGCAGGTGGGCAGTGTCAACTGACAGCTATAAAAATCCACCATCATAAAAGAAATTAATTATTGTCGATACCTCATACACACACACCAAAAAAAAATAAAAGTAAAAGAAAAAATAGAGTATTTCCAGTTCTGCGGGAAGGTTACACGAGACTAAACAGTTTGACATGCAATAGTAACACCCACTAAAATTAAGAACACCAACTAGACCCTGTTTCATGAACTCATATCTTTCCAGAGGACTGATATTTTCAGCTGAGGTATTTAATGATTGATTTTTCTTACAGATTATTATTATTTGTAAGTTTGAATAAAGGAAAAATAAACAAGCTTTTCTTTTTCTCGGTGTTTTCCTCCTTCTCAAGACAGAGTGAAACTCTAACAATGTATTTTTGGTAGCATTACAAAAGAGGAGACTGCAGTGTAAAGCCCAGGGAGGAAATGATCCTTGCTGAGGTGTGCATGTTTTGGCTGGTTTAAAAAAAGAAGCAGCAGCACTTGAAATGCAGTTTGTGAAAACAGATGAAGAATGGATTAAATTTCTTTCACTCCTTTTTTCCCCTTGCATGCGCAAGGTCCCTGCTTACCAGGGACCTCCTCATTAAACTCGCTACTTAAATGTCTCCGTACCCAAAGCCAGTTGCAGTAATAAGAACTTACATTTTCCAATAAAACCTATGAACAGTGCTGAATATTTTTGCACGCCATCTACCGGTACTTTTTTTCCCCAAACCATGACATCTAGATTTACAATGCAGTTTTGTCATGAAAGATGGTGTTAGTTGAGCAATTTCAATCTTCCATCGAGTTCAGCCTTTTGCAGCCACGTTGGAGCAGCTCCTGCCTACAGCAAGCTGATCTTGGCTGTATAAATTATCAATTTTGATCCATTTAAGCAACCAGTCATCAGGTGCATGAGCAAGAGCTTCCCTCTCAGCCCCCTGCTCCTGCCCGTGTGAGGAATTACTGCCTCCATCCTTGCACTCCTACCCAGGGCTCACCCATCAACCTCACAATGCACAGCCTCACTCCTGCTGCATCAGCCACAAACTTTACTCTCACCAGCATCCTCTCCTCAGATTTCCAGTCTTTTAGTGAGGATCTGTGATCAAACTCAGCCCCCTACACAAACAACACCCCGCACACTGAATTATAGAGCTCTTTAAAGGCTTTTGAATACTGATTTGATCTCTCTCAGCTATAAGGCTTCATAATAATTCTAGGCCCTTTCCTTCGCTTCTTAATACTGCTAGCTCTCCCACTTCCATGAGCCAGTGTTTCATAAAGCCCCAGCTGCTGCAATCAAGATATCTGCAAGAGAAGCTCAAATCTTGTTTTTAAAGTGAATTTCCAGCCTTTGCAGATGAAAAGTCTGAAAAAAATAGGGCTCTAGGTTCAAAAACAGCCATATTAGCCCTAAGCATCTTATTATTAAAAATAAATTTAAAAGAAATAATAATAATAATTTAAAAAATCAAAGCCTTGTAAAGAATTACTCATTAGTTTTGAATTCTTTAGATAGATAATACTAATTTCTGGTGAATGCTTCATCATTCAGATTCCACCTTAAAAAAAATAATAATTTTTAAAACTTATCAAAACAGCTTTCAAGCTGACCAAGAGATTCAGCCCTTTATCCCCTGCCTTGCCTCCCAGCAGGTCCCCCAGCTCATCAGCTGCTGAGATTGCAGGTCCCAAACTACGGGTCTGTAAGGAGCTGATGCCTTCCAGCAGGTAGGCAGGCTTCAGCCTCCTCTTAAAGAGACAGTTTCTGGCAGGCCTCTGAGATAATGCCTTTATTAAAACACTTGACAAAATCTCCATGAAGGTCCAGTAGTGCTGGGCAGAACTGGACAGAAAACTTGTGGTGTGAATAAGAGTGAAAGTACTCTCAGTCTGTGTGCATCAGTTTTTGCTGTATTGCACAGTGCTCTGCCTGTTCCATGCTCTCATTTATTGAATATGCATCTACACCCAACAAAGTATGATATACCTCTATCACAGTTTTACCTAGTCTATACCTATCTTTGACAAAAACACCTTCAGTCACGGTAACACTACCATTTCTAGAGTAGACAAATATTTCTCTTAGGAGATAAACTCACACATTCTTTCCCGCTGTATTTAGATATAGCATACTTTCTCATGAATGAACATAACCTTCATATTCAGTACCAAGGACCTGACTTACTAAAAGAAAAAACACGCTTTTACATGTCCAAGTCAAATTTGCAAAAACCACAATATGTGTATGCAAGGTCTTTTTGTTGTCAGTCCATAGTGACACATATATGCAAACAGCTGTGAAGGTGTAACGCCTCAGGTGTATATAAGGCATATTTGTACATCTGTACAAAGCTAAAATGCTGTATGTATTCTTTTTCCTGCCAATTTTTCAGGAATTCATTTCATAAAACCTTGCTCTATCTATTTTGAATCGTAACCAAGCCTTCTCTGAAATCAGTTGGCTTGAAAACCTTTAACAAGTGGGGTGAATACAATTCATATTTGAGTAAAGCAGCCTTCACTGGATCAGAGATAATTTATGCCAAGAGCATCAGAATTCCCATAGATATCAAGAACTGTTACAGTACAATAAGTCATTTTTAACCCAGGATGCACTGTACAAACACGGCAATATTTTAGAAATCTTTCTACCTTAAAATGTCAATACAAATAAATATGAAGCTATTTTAAAACAACAAATGATATGTAAACACACAGGAAGAACATCTTCTGCTTTCTGAGTACTTCACAGCAGTAAACCTGAGCTTCTTTTATCTCCTAAACCCATCCTCAGCTTTATACCAGCCCTTCAGCCTGGCACAAATCTTCCATCAACAAAGCACCGGGGTCTTCTCCCTCCTGGTCTTCACCACCTTAACCCACACTGCTGCCTGTAATCGATACTCTCCACTTCCCATCACTGCCAGCCTCACACGCCTGACTTATCCCCAGTGACTTGAGTTTTCCTCTCTGGGCTAAAGCTACAAACTCTTATGTGCAGAAATGTCACTGTTTTTAAAGCACTGTGCAAAGATGGAGCATTATATTAAAGAGAAATGTGTGCACCCTTCCACACTCCAAGTGCTATCTCATTCTTCCTATAGTCCCATTCACTTCTGTGGGCCAAATTTTGTCCTCTCCTTTGTCATGTAGAGCAGTATCTCAGTCCATGAATAGTCTCACTGATTTAAATGGGAGTTATTCATACAATCAGCCATTAGTAAGAATGGAAAGAGAAGCATACATTATACAGTAACATTTCTAATATGTCTTCTGATGGCACAGAACAACCCACTGGTGGTGATACCTTTGCAAAATGTAACCATTAATTCTATTTCTTTTTTGACAAATTAGAAAAATACTAATTTCTATGAATTACTTTAATTTTAAAGAATATCACTCAAATTACTTAGTAGTGATGCAACAAAAACTCAGAATATAATGGCCATGCATCTGTTTTTACATTGCAAGATAGAAGAAACAGAATGTTATCTAAAAGAATAAATGAATTCTCCAAAATTGTTTAATGCTAACAATCCACCCATTCACCAAAAGATTAAAAAATAAATAAAATAAAAATCTATAAAGAGCACATATAACTAAATATATACATAGCTCACCAAATCCACACACAAGTGGAAATAAAATTTAGCTGGTTAAAATGCATTTCTACACATTTTATCAAATGTTTTAAGGTACTCATATGTTGTCACCTTTTATTTTCAGTGCACAGAAGAATGAAGCCACTGGGTGTTCTGAAGAGCAAGAAATGAAGGGTAAGGCCTCGAAACATAAAGGAGCTTAACATTTGAAATAGCCGGTTTTCTTGGCTAATGCATGCTCTGTGTTGTGGACCAAACCAAAGTTAAAAAATAAAAGAGCTCCTTTAAGCAAGCTCTGGTGAAAGGAATGGATCCGATAAAAAATAACATTGCAGATGCCACAATATTATTGTGTATACACTGCTACTCTGCTTTTAATAGTCACTCGTTCCTTTGCAGAGCAACTTGTAAAAGAATTATTCATTCTCTCTGTGCATACATTCTGAGAATAATTCACTGTACTTTTCCAAATTATTTTCAAAGTGCACGCACAGGAAAGGATACAAAACTTTTCCCAGGCTACATTTGAAAGCTTGTCAGCACTCAGCACTAAGGCCTTTAATCCCAAGCTTTAAATAATTTAGGTAACACTTGATTACTCCATTGCTGGAACGTCAAGCTCTGCAAAATCTGAGTAACACAATATTTGAGGGGAAAAGAGAGAATACTCTTCTGTAAGCACTTAAGTAAAATACATTTCCTGAGAACAAAACATGAACTGCAGCCTTGTGTTTGCAAGGCAAATTGTGGTAAAGCACCACTGAGGCTGCTTCCCAAATAATACTGTATTCTTGTTTCCCCTAACAAAACCCATTAGTTAGGAGTTCTGTAGTGCACTGGTCACAGCTTACACGCTACAAAGTACAATATTCATAGGGCTTAAGGAGCAGCTTTTCCTTAGGTTCATACTGTCCAGTGATACACCCTAGCTAAAATGTGCACAACGACTTCAAACAAAAAAAAAAGCCCACCCCCATGACATGCAGACACACACAAAATTTAGTCAGCAAAAATAAATAAATAAGTAAAGCAAGTTTTACCTTTCTGGTGGACTAAAATTTTCTTGAGAGAATAATTTCAATTTCTCAGGTAATCCACAGGGGATTCAATATTTGCTGTCTTTATGCATTTGTTAAATACAAAAAATACTACAAATTGCCTTTTTCTCTTAGGCACATCTACACCTGTACTTTTAACAGAGTCTGAAATACCTAGATTTTTCAGTCACGTTCTCCACTCAAAAAAAAAAAAAAGAAAATTTATCCAACAAGCTAAACTTATCTGGTACAAACTTATTCAGATAATTTTCCTGGGGGTAAGAGACATGAACATAATAATGTGGGCTGTGTGACAATCTATGCATATTTCATTACATAGAAATTCCAGCTTACTTAAGAATAAATAAACATCCTGAAAAATTATTAGAAGGCAACAAAGAAAAAAAAAGAATTCCCCCCACTATCCCTTGAGAATTAAATTATCACTTATGAGGTCCTTTAAGATCCCTTTTCACCACTGTCTTTGCATCCTTTTTTGCACAGAGGAATACAAAGTTTTTCTGTAAATCTCTCAGTTCCTTCTCACTCCAAAGCTCACCGTTTAGCCCTTTGCAAAACATAGTGCTAGAAAATCAGGAGCAACAACAACAAGCCCACGATTGCCCTCAGCAGAGTCAATAAATGGCACATTTGACTCTCTCTCATACCATTTTGAAACGAGTCCTCACACAACTATTGCCCTGACACCTCATCCATCAGCTCATAAAGCACAAGAGCAGCGCCCCACAAGCAAACCTCTTCTCTCCTACGCCATCTCCAGAGTTGAGGCCCAGATGAGAAACAGCCTTATCTTCCAATACAGCAAGGATGAACCTCTAAAATCAGACAACCTTGGCAATTTGACCTAAAGCCATCCTTACTTGCAAAACAAAGTCTCCATCATCTTCAGAGCAAGTAGGGAAGAGAGTGAGAGGGAAAACAGGGGTGGGGGTAGGGGGAAAGTCCAGTCCTCTGTGACCTGATTGGAAACTTTGTTGTGGCAAAAAGAAAAAAAAAAAATCGCTTTGGCCAGTTGAGAAAGTGCCTATGGTTGCTCTTGTATTGGGAGGGTCTGTTCAGGGTTTCTCAATCTTCTTTTCTCTCTCTCTTCCCCCCTCTCTCTTTCTCCCCTTCTCTTGTTTCGAAAGGGGCCTCTGGTCAGCGCTGATTAATAAGTGTTTTTTGTTGTGAAGTGTTGAATAATAGAAGATGGCCGGTGACCCAGGAAAGACTAAACCTTGTGCTACTTTATTGTGGCAAGCTGAGAAAGGGGCTTTAGGACAGAGACCCCAAGCACTGACCCGCACACATCCTGCGGATTCCCTATTCATTCTCACAGCCTTACAGTCGCCCAGAGCTCCCATTGTTTGCCAAGCAACAATGGAGATTTTGCACAGAAAGTAAAGCTCTTTTCAGATTCCTCCCTGATGTTTTGCATTTGGGGAAACAACCATCCTTAACATTTTTTCCCTTAAATGAATTTCATAAAAACTCCTAGGTTTTGAGGTTTTCTCATCTCTCAAGACTTTCTATATAAACCTTAGAAAACAAACATTTTCTCTTAATAAATACTTTCTTTTTTTAATTACACAACACATTTTTCCTGAGGAACTGCTTCCCCAGAGATATTTTTGGGGGGGAGGGAGATTTCTTTTATTTCTTAGTACATCACTATGCTTTAATGCACACGACATATCACTGCAGCTCCTAAAAATAACTGTTTTTAAGCATCCTCTCTCTTGAGTGGGAGCCAACTGGAGAGTGCTGTTCCTTTCCAAAAAAAAAAAAAAAAGAAAAAAAAAAGAAAAAAAAAAAGATTGAAATCTCTTGGTTTATTTCTGCCCTGATTAGGCGAGCCTAGCTTTTATCTCCTCTCAGGCTGGCCCCTTCCCCACACTCCAAACAAAGAGTTCATCTGCAGCCACCAAGGAGGGCAAATGCCACTCCATAGACATGCTCTGATTTACCTGTAGGGCCCAAACCACATTTCTCAATCTAACCTATGCATTTATTTGCACTCTAGCCATGTGGATAAATAACTTTTGCAGCTGTAGAGCCTTTGGGTAGGAACACAGCTAGATGGATCAGAGGCCTCAGAACTGCGGAGTTTTGTTTAATTGCCTTCCCCGGCCCGTTATGCATGTATTTCCATTCCTCTACGGCCTCCACTTACACATGTCACCAAGCAGCTAGGAGGTTTGGGTATTTGGTTGTGCCTTGTGTAGTTTGTGTGTCTTCCTGTGAATCTACTAGGCATTTATATAAAAAAAAAAAAAAAAAAGTGAAAGGTGGGGGAGAGGAACAGGAGGAGGTTGCAATCAATAGGACAAATTCCTGTTAAATTGCTAAGAATGGGATTTCTTCCCCCTCAGTTATTTGAATTTATAACTGACTGAGCATTTTTATCAGGCCCATTGCTCTCTCGAGGTCCACACCTGTGCAGGGAGGTCTGGAAATCTGGAGGTGAGGGAAGAAAGACCAGGCTGTCAGAGACCACCCCCCCCCTGCAACCCAAGGGGCAACAACAACAGTCTTTATTAAGGATATCGGGCAGCAAGATTACCTTGGGGGGGGGGGGGGGGGGAAGGGGGGAGGCGTCGTAAAACACCCATTTGCAAAGGGCTTTCAGGCCGAAACTCTTTCATCGGCGGCGAGGGGAGGGGGAGGCAGGGCGGCGGCTGGGAACCCCCCAACTCTTCCCATTTGTCAGCGCCGCAGAGGAGGGCTGGGAGAGGCGCTGGGCTGGAGGGGTGGGCTGCCCGGTGGGGTGGGTTGCCCGGTGGTCCGGCCTCGCAAAGCGCTGCAGCCCCGCACGCCCGGGGGCTCGCTCCCGAAGCGGGGCCCGGCTCCAAGTGCGATGAGCGCGGGGGCCTCAGCCGGAGCCCTGAGCATCCCCGGGAGGGGGGCACGGCGGCCCTCGGCCTTTCGCTTTCATGCCCACCAGATCCACTTAAAATGTTAGGAAGGGGAGAAAGGGGTGAGGAAAAAAGAAAAAAAAAAAAAAAAAAACAGGAGGAAAAAAAGCGCCCTGCTCTATTGTTCCCCTGCTCGATTGATATGCTAATTCCCCTTGTGAGGGCATAACAAAGAACACCTTGCACTTCTGAAAGACTTTTGTGTCCTGTCCGGAGAAGTTTATTATCAACTAATTAGCAACAACTTCTAGCAATGAGTTGGGTTACATTTTCATAAGCTTTGAACAAACATCCTGAGCTGCGTTGTGTCAGGGTGATGGGCTCGCTAAGGAAAATAGAGTCCTAAATCAGGGAACGAGCTTTAATAATTAGCGCCTGCTATACATGGAGCCTCTGTCGACGTAGGTCTTCTTCCGAGGCGTTTGATTCACTTTGCTTCCAGGCTTGCAAAGGACCATGACATGCACTCTACAAAACAAAATCTTACTCGAGGATGACTAGCCTTTTTTTTTCCTTATATTAAGGCTCTTTTCTTGCCACCGAAGAGCGTTTCAGAGTGCCCTGATAATGCACCGAGGATAATCAGTATATGAAGAAGCTCAATATAATTAACCACATTCATATTAAATATTATTTAGAGAGGCTAGGTTTAGGCAGTATAGTACTTCAACTATAAAAAAATCATCTGGGGAAGGGAAAGGTTATATCTGAAATGACAACATGAAAACATCTTTAGATTTCACAGTATTTTTTTTAATTTTCCATGTCACTCCTATTACAGTCTTTCCAAAGAAGGAACTGGTCTCGGGACTAGGTTAGTGCAGTGCTGTTTCTGGAGATTGCTTGTATCATTGGAAGCAAAAGAGTATCCTGTTTCCTCGGTTTAAAGTGAACCTAGGAAAAAAGCAAGAAGACTATATTTTTATCACTGTAATAAGCACTGGTTATTTTCTTCTTGGCTTTACGTAATCAGAATAGAGCAGAAAATATTCCGAAGCTAAGTACACTCTAAGTTTTGCTGATAATTTTTATTGACTGGAAACAATGTACTTACAGCCTCATTATATAGTGAGGATGTTTTTCTTTCGAGGTGTGAGGTTTGGCGGGGGTAGGGTTGATATCAAATCATTACCGGGTTGCTTTTGCGGTTTATAGGTGCATTTCCAGCATGGACTTCCTCTGGTCCTGAGGAGAGCTCTGAAGGGGCTGCAAGCCTTGGGCCCATCCAGACCCGGCGGCTATTGGGATGCAGAAGCAAAGCAGCCCAGCCGCGGTCGCTTTTGCAATTCACCTTATCCTCTGCTATTCCATTCATGTAATGGGTAAACACGCTCTCCAGCACTCGGTCTCTTTTTGTCCCCTTCTCCAAGCGATTTCATTTGTTTAAAATCCTAAAAGGTGGTATAAGGTCTTATTGAAACCCAGTAACGTAAGGGGCAGGAGTGGATTAGATTCCTTCATTTCCTTTCGGTAATCCTAAATGCAGCTATCTCTGGTTCCTTAATCTCCTCTAGAGTCGGATTACCACCCATTTGAGCGAGTGCAGCTGGAATTAGGAGATGACAAGGGTGGAAAGAAAGTGCCAAGAACTCCTGAGGTGACCGAGATGTTGGGGTGGCCCCGGCCCTTCGAAACTCCCCGGGCTCCCCTTAGGGCCCCGGGGGGGGCGGCCGCGGTCGGGAGGTTCCCAGCATCCAGCACCCATCGCCCATCACCCACCGGGGCCCTGCCACCCGCCCGCATCTTCTCCGCACCATCACGGCCCTCCTCTGGGTCCCTTGGGTGCTCCTTCGCCTCCTGGCAGGCTTCTGCCAGCCCTGCGCTTCTCAGCTTTTGGCATGAGCGGGCTAGATACGCCCAGTCGTGTAAGACTGCCTGTGTATATATTTGCACGTATGTGTGTATGTGTGCGTATACACACGCACATGCATGTTCCTGTGTTGCCTGGAAGGAAGGACAGACATAAAGCAGCAAGTGATATGTGGAGTGGGTGCTACCGGGCTTACACTTTCCCCTTTCCGCCTGAGAAAAGTAACCCCTCGTGAAAACATATGTACGTGTGCAGCTACTTTTTTAAACAATCTCTCATATTTGATTAAAATGGAATATGCCGGCGTGTATATTTAAGATTAAAGCTTTATTCTGAAAGGCCCGTAATCCTTTCAAGGAGATTTTGTTGATATAAGACTTCATTGGAAAGTAATTGTGGATTGTACAGCTCTGACCTTTGCAGGAAGCAGGGTGCAGGTCCGCACAGCTGAGAAATGCTGTGCATCAATTTGCTGTGAAGCCCCTGCAGACCAGCTAAGTACGCGTACAAGTTCAGGAATTTATTTAAAAGGTTACAATTAGTGGTTCAATCGTCAAAGTTGGGGACGTGGTATTTTTATATTGAGTGAAATACATGATTTAATTATACTCAAAAAAGAAAAAAAAATAAGGACAGGCCTTCTACACAAATTGGAGGCAGCTAAATGCTCTTTTGTGCCTGCAGCTCTAAGGAGGCTGTGATGCATGCGAAGGAAAGTGACTGACTTAACTCATTGGGATTCAGGGAACGACCTGCCCTCTTTTGAAAAAAAAAAAAAAAAAAGGAAGAAGAAGGAGAAGGAGAAGAGTAAGTGTGTGTGTGTGTGTGTGTGTGCGTGTGTGTGCGTGTTCGTGTGAGAGAGAGAGAGAGGAGGGGGAGACACACACAGAGTCCTGCTTTCCTGAGCTGAGAGCTGCTGGTTCCCAAGCAGAAAGTATTAGGAGAAACGCAGCATCTTGCCTCTTTCCTGCATTTACATAATGAAATCACTTCTGTTTTTATTCCTGCTAACGGGCCGTTTTTGTTTGCATCCACTCCGAGCCATGGACGATGGGAACGAACAAGTGCTTAAAAACAAATAGACCAAAAAAAAAAAGAGAGAGAGAGAGAGAGAGAGAGAGAGAAATTACAAACCCAAGCACGCTGGGATGAGGATTACTCACTTTAGCGCTGGCTGTAAGTACAAAATCTCCTGCTGCATTTCTGAGCGATACCGAGAGGCCGCCGCGGTTTGGGTTTGAGTTGCTCGGGTTTGGCTTGCTTCTTTGTTGTTCCCTCTCTGTCTTTTTAATATCATCGCCTCTTTATCAGCCTCCTGCCGAGTTACCTAAATAAGGCAGAGCCCGGCGAGGGGGAGCGGGCGGCGCGGGGAGGCGGCCGAGCCGCGGGAGCCCCGCGGGCGAGGAGGACCGGCGGGTCCCGGCGGTGTGGGGGGCACGGGGGCATTTTCGACACCAGGTTGTGGGTTTAGCCGGCCCGAAAAGGCATTTTTCTCCGGAGCGGGTGTGTGTGTGCGCGCCTGTGTGTGTACATACACATCCTCAGGCAGCGTGGTCTTGCTCGAGTCTCTGTGGCGCAACGCGAGTCCGCCCAGCTTGAAGGAATGCGGTGGTCAAAACAGCTTTCCAGATGGTTTTCTTATTATTATTATTTATTTTTTCCCTCAAGAGCACATGTGAGAACGTGACTTTTCCGTGGCAGTATTTAATTTAAATAAACTAAGATCAAAACTGTCTTCCTCTCTCCTTAGCTAGTCGCTTTTCTCCCCCTCCCCTCCTTTCTTTCTTCCTTTATTTCTGTGTGAGCATTCCTGGGAAAGCGGATCGCTTAGAGGGAAAGGCTTTTGAAACGGTGGGGGGAAAATGTAAGAGAATTCAGAGGGTCCGGGCTTTCTTTGTGTGGTACTGAAGCCGCGGAGCTGCTTTGTGCTTTGGAAGGAGAAAATGGCGAGTCCTATTGTGTTTAGGCCATTTTCTTCCGGTACAAGGGTTTTCCCCCAAATCCTAAATACTTCAGGGCTCTTTTGAAAGAAGTCTCCCGGCCCACGAAGTGTGAATGGCTGCAGCTCTGCCTTTTCCCCAGCCAGTCGTACCTCACGTTTGAGAGAGCCCACACATTGCTCCTCGCAGGGCTGGTGCGCAATTTCTAAAGCTGCTGTCTTCGGAGCCTCTTGCATCGGAGCGGCAATTTTAGCGTTATTCGAGTCAGGGGGACAGGTTATGGGAAGAAGGGAGACCGAAGAAATAATAATCTGAGAACTGTCCTTGGTATAAAATGATAGGAAGAAGCAACGTTAGCCAGCTGGGGGATTGGAGGGTCGAATTCAGCTGAGAAAAGGCTCGTGAACTGTTGAGCGAATATCTGACTTTTCCACTAAATTATTTTAACTTTATTTATATATACGTGTTTGTGCGTGTGTATGAGAGAGAGAGAGTGTCTATGCGTGTAGCCACATAGTAAGAGAATACATTAGGCTCGGAAATAGGTTGTGTATGTGTATTGTGCTATTTTCGAGCATATTTAACCATTGTCTGCAAGTTATTCCCGCTGTAACATGGAAAGAAAAATAGTTTGCAAGGCTGTCAGTTCTTTTCAGGTCGGTCGGTAGGTCGGTACCACTTACCAAAAGTCGCCTCTGAATTTCCACATTAATCCGTTCAAGGAAACTATCGAGAGCCCGACGTTTTAAGACCGTTGTCCGATATTAACCACTTTTCATTGCAATGTGGACTTGCCCAAGCGTCGGTGATTGAGAGCACTTCGAAACCGTCGGGCTATCAAACAAACCCCAAGAAAGGCAGACCCCCCCGACACACACACACACCTCCTTCCAAGGTGCTGAACTGAAATCTATCTGTACTATCACCACTAATACCAATACAGTAGAGGCAGCCTAGCAGTGCCCCGGGACAGCTTTGCCGGGTCCCTCGCCCTCGGCGGCAGCAGCAGCGAGCCCAGCCCGTGCCGCTGCCGCCCGACGGTCAGGACCATGGACAGAGCGCGGCCGGGCGGCGGCTGCCGGACCGGGGCAGCCGGGCACGGCACGGCACGGCATGGTATGGCACGGTATGGCATTGTATGGCATGGTGTGGCATGGTATGGCATGGCACGGAACCGAGCGAAACCCGTCTGGCCTGCCTTCCCTGCTTTCCGTTTCGTGTTTGCAAACAAAAGCCTTAAGAAATGACATGTAGAATTTTCCGGCATGAGAGCAAGCCCTGTTAGAATGCCGTGCTAGTGTTTTCTCTTCTTACCTCCCATAAAAGAAGCAGAAAGATCTCTCCGTTCTGCACAAGATTGCTTTTTTTTTTTTCTTTTTCTTTTTTCTTTTTTTCCTCCCTTCAACTCCGAGCCAAAAATAAACCTACTGCTCGGATCGGCTGAATGACAGTGGTGTAAATTAAATTGATTTTATCAGTGACCAAGTTCCACAATTGGAAAAATTAAATGCCACTTTGACAGACAAGGATAATATGGAACAGATCTATAAAGCATCTCCTTTGAACAACAACATCAACAACAACGTCAGCCCAACAGGAGCCTAGGTACTGGCGATCCCTTCTTCCTCATCCCATTCCGTTATGTCACATCATTAAGTTTGCCTTTCTGCGGTACCGAAATGATTGAAACCATTGTTTGATGCAAAGGGACTAACGATGATGAGTCATGGACTTTATGCCACAGTAAAGGCAACAGACATGGCTCTCAGGCAAATTTCTCTTTTATTTTGATCGCGCTTCCAGTCGGACTCCCCTTTCAGATGCACTTTGCGGCCCTTCCAGCCCACCCAAAGCTCCGCAGCAGCCAGCAGCAAACTCAGAGCTGAGCCCCGGAGACGGACAAGCCGCTCTGCGCCCTCCTAGGAACGGCACAAGCCCGTTAGCCAGAGCCCACCGACTGCTGGCCTTGACCGACCTCAGCGCTCTTCGCCTGCCCTAACTCGGCTCGGCACTGAACGGCTCAGCACGGCTCGGCACGGCACGGCTCGGCTCGGCAGCTTGCTGCACGCCTGCCGCAGAGCCCCAGCCCGGAGCCTCGTAAGCGAGCTGGCCCCGCACAACCGGGCCAGACCCGTGCTAACCGGGCCCGGCCCCCCGGGGACAAAGCCCACGGGCGCTTCGGGTGGGCCCGGCTGGCGGCGGGCTCCCCCGGCCCCACAGCGGGGGCTGGGGTGGGACCGGGGGCGGCCGGGGGGCGCCGGAGGGGGGACGCGGCGGTGCCGCAGTGAAGGGGGGGCGGTCGCCGTGCGGGGAGGGAGGGTGGCCTCTGGGTTGAGCCTGGCAGCGGGCTCCTCTTCCTCGCTATGACTGTACAGATTCATGTGACATTGAGGTTGGGGAGGTGGGAGGAAGGCGGAGTGGGGGGGAGGGAGAGAAGCCGGAGGGAAGGGGGAGGGTTGAACTTTCTGCCGGGCTCGGCTTTTCACACCTTTCTCTCCCCACCATGCGAGAGGACGTTTGGGGAGAGAACGGCTCGGCGGGGTCCCCTCCGAGCGGGTCCCCCTCGACCTCGCAGGGACCCGGGCGGGCGGAGCGGGGCTGGGATTGCGCCGGGTTTCAAGGACACGGGAGATGATCGGGACTTTGGGAGCCAACATCTGCCTGGCTGGTGACGTCAGCAGCCCCGTGTAATCCTCTTGTACTGAAGGCAGATGCCTTATTTGTTTGGCTGGAGAGGCATTAATCCCTAATTCTGGAGCAGCAAGCGAGGGGGAGAGACCGGACCGCTTCGTACCCCCCGAAAGCAGCTCGCGGGGCTCTCCTCCTCTCTGCGCTCTGCGGCTCCGGCTGGGCGGAGGAGAAGCCAGCCCTCGGCAGGTTTGGCCATTTTTTTTTTATTACTATTTTTTAATACTCGGAGCGGGGTCATAAGTCTTCCTTTTATTTGGGTGCTCGGATTTCTCCCCATGGATTTCGCTCTCTGCTCTCTTACGCTCCTCAAGCCGAGAAAAGAAGCTGGGGTGTTTTTTCTCTTTCTTTCATCCATTTTCTTCTTTTTTTTTTTAATGAAAAAAAAGAATACATTTAAATACCCTTTTTTCTTTTTCTTTTTCTTCTTCTTTTTCTTTTTTTTTTTCCTGTCCGGGGATGTTTTTGCAGCGGCGGACAGGGAGCTTGCCCTTTGCGGTTCCCCCCGCCTGGCCGCTTCCCACCGACGCCCCGGTGATGGGCGTTTCGCCTGACCCGGCTCGGCCGCCGAGCGAGCAGCCCGGGAGGCTGAGGTCTGGCCGGCACCAGTTCCGCGTCAACCCGTGTGGCCCCCCTTCCCTTCCCTTGCCTTCTCTTGCCTTCCTTTCCTTCCTCCCCTTCCCCTTCCCTCCCCGCCCTTCCCCTGCTCTGACTCCCCCCTCTCTCCCTTTTGTCATTGGCAACCGCACGGCGTGCGGGCTCCCGGCGCCCGTCCCTCCCCGCCTGCCTTTCTAATTCTCTCGCTTTGTCTCTTTTCCAGGCGATCGCACGCAGGAGCTGCAGTGCCGAGGGGGGCCAGAGCCGCCTGCCCGGCTTGCCCCCCGGATGCCCGGGCAAGCCGCCGAAATATCTCCGCGAAGCTCAGCTCGCCGCCGGAGCCCAGCCGCAGCGCACCCGCTTCGCCTTCTCTCCTCTCCTCTCCTCTCCTCGCCTCTCCTCTCCCTCTCCCGGGCCAGGCTCGGAGGCAGCAGTCGAGGTCAGCCCGCACGGGTCGTGGGGTCCATCCCGGGTCGAGCCCGCAGGGCGATGCGCGGTGCCCGGCCGCCCCCCAGCTCCTCCCCGGCGTGCCATCGGCACCAAAACAGAAGGGTCCCCGTCCTGAGCGGTGAAAGACGGCAACAACCGTGATAATAATAATAATAAGCTTAGGCTTTTTTTAATTATTTTTTTATTGTAATGACTTCACCCCTCATTTCCTCGCTCGCACAGTTCAGCGTAGGCAGGCCAGATGGGCTGCCCAGACCCTCCCGGGAAAGGGGCAGGTGCCAGTGAGGTGAATTTTTTTTTTTTTCCGCTTTACAAAGAAAGATGACATGTCCTGTCCTTTCATTTTTCACCGCCGACACCCGGCCGAGGGGAGCGGGGATGCTCCAGGGGCGCGGGTCCCACGGCCCGGGCTCCAGCCGAGCCGCAGGAGCAGGGACACGGTCCCTAACGGGCAGGGATGCCAAACCAGAGACGTCGATGCGGGGAGAGCCAACTCCTGCGTTTCAAATCACGCGAAGACGCTGGCGAAATTAAAGCAGTCGCCTGGAAGTGCGTTATAAGCACACGCTTAATTTCCATGATTTTTTTTTTAGGCCATTAAGTACATATGTAACAGCTTTCTGGGCATTGCAAACAACAGATGGGCCAGTAGAAAAATTCGAGCATGAATTACATCCAGCCCAGGCCAGGACGGGACTAGGGCGGAGGGGAATTATGTATGTATTTTTTTCTTTTTTTTTTCTTTTTTTTTTTCGGGGTTCGGTTGCTATTCTGTTTGCAGAGAGAGCGAGCGGGAGCGCTCCAAGGCTCTGACTCTCCGTGTTCACAGCGGACCTTGATTTAATGTCATACAATTAAGGCACGCGGTGAATGCCAAGAGCGGATCCTCCAGGCAGCATTAGAGCTCTCGCCCGAACATAGCATAGCACTACGAATAAAAAGAATAGCGCTAAGTGACACATCAGAAAGGACAGAAAAAAGCAATAAAGGGCTCGACGGTCTCTACTCACCTACGGAAAGCGCCACTGAATAGGACTCGAGGCCGGGACGGCTGAGCCCCGTGGAGAGGAGGGGACCGCTGCCAGGGGATGGCAGCTGTCAGCAGCAGGTAACGGGGACGTGGGGCAGTGCGGGAGCCGTGCGGTGGCAGCGGTGTCTTTCGAGGTGGCGGTGCCTCGACCTCTCGCTTTCCTGGGCTTAAAACCATGTAAAGTCGACGACTGGGAAATAAATACATTTTCTGCTATGATCACCGCGAGGAATTGTTCTTTGCGCATCGCCCAGCCGGTGGCAGGAGCGCTGCGGGCTCGGCGGTGGCTCCTCCTTTCGGGGGGCTCCGCGGCACGATCGTTCGGGGGTCGGGGGGGCGTTTTGTGCACCGGGGAGGGGGTAAAAAAGAAGGGGGGGGTAAGGGGGGCGGAGAAGGGGGGGTGAGGCTGGAAGCAGAGCGCTGCAGGAGGGCAGCGGTGCGGCGGGGAGAGCGGAGCGATGTGCGGCTCGGTGAGCGGAGCGGTGCGGTGCGGCTCACGGGTGCGGAGCGGGGGGAGGCAGCGGGGCAAAGGGGTGGGGGGAGGCCGGAGGAGGCTTAGGGTTGAAAGGGGGAGCGGGGAGCGAGGGGGGGGGGGACACGCCAGCAGAGGGGCAGATGCATGCAAGGCCGGGGCAGCGGAGATGAGGCTGCGGTTGGAGGAGGAGGAGGTGGCGGGGGCCACGTCGGTGCGGTGAGCAGGGGGTGCGGGGCGGGGAGGGGAGAGGCCGGGGCTCCGGAGACAGCGGCGGCGGCCTCCTTTGTTCCGCGGGGCCTCGCCGGCGGAGGAACAAAGGAAAGGAGGGAGGCCGGGGCCGGCGCTGTCCCTGGTGCTGGCCCGGCCGCACGGAGCGGCTCGGCGCCGGGGGGAAGCACGGAGGGAAAATCCCAAACCGGGCTGAGATGCAGGAGGGATGGCGGCAGGCAGGGCAGGGGTGTGGAAGGGGCTGAGAAGAGGCTCGGCCTCCGGCTCTCCCTGTGCGCCGTGCAGAGCCGATGCCCCGACGGGGTGCCCCGGAGCGCAGCGCAGAGCATCCCTCCCGGCAAAGCCCGCCGCCGCCCCCTAAAGCAGGAGGGCTTGGAGGGGGTCCTGCAGGGACTCCGGCCCCGCTCCCGTCCAGGCACCGGCAGCGGCCATCGCCAGGCGGCGCAGGGCACCCCGGCGGGCCTCATTCTGCACTGCCCGCTATCGAACGGCGGCCACAGCTGGCAAGAGCAAGGGGATGCTCTCGGAGAGTAAATAAGGCAAGCCAACTAAACAACAGTGATAAGGACAAGGACAATAATGATAACCGTACTATCCGCCCCCGCCTGGAGTGGGGGGTCTTCACCTTCTCTCTTCTTGCGCTCAGCAAAGAGCAGTGATCACAGTCTTTTGCATGGTGTTGCTTTTGTGCTTTTGTTTTGCCTTTTTTTTTTTTTTCCAGAGATTAAAGTGTAGATAGGACTTGTCACCTTCTCTGCAAAGGTATGAAGGGGACAGTCTCTGCCCTTTCTCCGGACTTTTGCCTTTGTCTCGCTTTGTACTTGTCCTTGCATGGTCCAGCTGACAGAGGAGGCCCATCAGATTCTCTGTCCCTTCCCTCCAGTGCAGCGAGTTGGGGTTGAGTCTCTCCCAATGCTCCTGCCATGCCGCATAGCAGTTCTCATTTTTTGCTTTGAGATATACGTATACATACATACATCTGCATACGCACTCATACACATATCTGTGTGTTTATGCAGGTTTACATTATAATACCTATGCAGGCTTATAATTTCTGCTCATCATTGCTTCTTGTTTATATTTCCTCTGCAATACCCACAGCTTCGCAGGATTTCAGGGAGCTGAGCAGGGAGCAGAGGAAAGTCTATCTTCGCCTGCTTGTGTGTGAGCCAGAATGAGCCGCAGCCGAGACTGACCCTTGCACAGGTAGAGAGCGGGGAGGACTTTTAAATACCTCGTGTACTGAGCGACCTGAAGTGCTCGGTTAAACTCTTTGTAGGATTATAAACCTGAGCTGATCATTCCTGCATCAAGGCATTGCACCCACCACAACTCGCTTACCTTTTCTTTCTTGAAAACGGATACTAAAGATCTGTTATAAATATTATATACTGTTCCATAGCAAAAGAAACGTAGTAAATATGTACGCAAAAGTGCCACTGTCAGTCTCTCAATGTAGGCTTTAAAAATTTTCTTAAAGCTTGGAAACAGATTGAACTTTCTTTGGAATAGATGGAGCCTTCTTTTGCAAAGCTTCCAAAGACATGGAACCTTGCCGCCTTCTAAATTGTCGCAGCAGCAAATGACGGTGGTGATGGTGATGTAGCACATGAAAAATTGATGTAAGTAAGGTTTGATCTAGCAAAGACCCGGGTGATGGACAGAGCCGTGCATTTCCCCCTCTGGTGTCATGTTGCTGCCATAGGAGTATTGAGGTTCTGGTGGTGGCGTCTGAACGTAACCTGCTTTTAATATTAACCACTTTCCTTCCTACCTCAAAAAAATAAGGAAAACCCTGGTCTCAGCAGCTTATCCTCGGGGCAGCCTGATTCCCAAGGCTAACTCAATCATGGGTTAGTACTGCCTGCGAGCCCCCTCCGCAGGACGAAGCGTTAAGACCCCTCCTCCCCTCTTTCCAACCCCCTTTCCCTTTCTGAACCGACGCCTCCCCGACGCCCCGCGCCCCTCCGCGCCTGCAGCGCCCCCTGCCAGCCCTGCAGGGCGCACGGCGCAGCCTCCGCGCTCTCTCCGCCGCAGAACTCGAGCCGCTTCAAGTCTTTCGCACTGTAGAGCGTGAAAGCTTTTCTTGCCCGTCCATTGGAAATCAAGGTTCTCCCTCTCGTGTAAAGTTCAGTGCTGTGAAATAGCAGCTGTGACACAAAAAGATGAAGGGCAACGGGCCTTCGTGAAGGGCAATGGGCCAAAATATGAAGGGTGACCTGTCTGTTGGGGATGTTGAGGCAGTCTGGGGCATCAGTTTCACTCAGGGACAAATGGTCCTACTACAGCAAGGGGCAAAGTCAAGGTAACACCCAGCTGTGGAGAAAGTTTTTCTTCAGAAGGTTAAAATGAAGCCTTTAAACTTAGAATCAGACTGATTAAATGCCAGCATTTCATTTTATTTCACCTGTCCTCCTATATTCAAGGCCGTGATCACGGAATGCGCAGAGCACAGGTAAGTGAGGCGATAAGCAGAGCGAGCCCTCCAGCAGAATGAGCGCTCTTCCGCTGCCTGCACCCTGCAGAGCCTGCCCCAGGAGCAGGACCTTCCACCGAGCCTCCACCAAGAGACACGGAGAAGCACTGTGTCCAGCACTTCAAGGCCTGGTGCATGACTGCAGCTGCCACAGTGTGGGACAGTGCGTGAGCCAGCGAGCAAGGTATGGCACCAGACTCATTTTCACGCTCTGCGCAAACCTCCTTTCATTTCTTTTGTATGATTTATCTCCGCTGATGTTGATAAATTACCACAATAACTAAAGAGTGAGATAACAGCAGATAGTAATTTGCAGGATAACATGAATTAATTTTCTCTTAATCAGGCACCGCTAAATAGCATGGTGGGAATAGAGTACAGTACTTCTTAATAATAAGTATTTGTTTGCCTGAAGTATTCCTAAAAAAAAAAAAAAAAATCTGATTAGTCTAGAGTAGTCCCACAATCAGAAAACAGGAGAAATACCAAATTTGAAATACACTGTTATGGTAAAATTTAACTTAGAGGCAATTTGATTTACTTTTAGCATCAGTAGATAACCAAATTAACTTCATGTACTTTTCATGCTTAGGCTAGCTTATAATTCACTGTATTAAAGTAATTCTGTTTATTAGGTGGTGAAAGTACAGGTTGTGTATTAAACAATTTAACTTAAATGCACACTTAATACTTGTACAAAAGCAGTTAAAATCTAATCTAAGGTTGTTAACTCAGTCACTAACAGGTTTTTGCGTGTGTTCTCTACAAGACAATACAAGATGAAATATGCTGTTCACGGCAATGAACTAGCATACATTTAAACCAGTCTTAATGAATACAGTTGGTAATGAAGTAAAATAAAGGCAATAGCTTTTGTTTCCTAGCAATTCTAGCAGACAACTACAGAGTTTTTTGAAAATACCTTTACAGTGCTTGGAACAGAGAATAACCTAATATACTTCCCCACCTTGGAGGATTATAGCACACACTGATATATGTCATTTTATGACACTTGTATAAAAGGGCTCTTCAGGCTTTTCTGAACATAAAACTTCCCCCATACAACATTCAGATCTCACTGACTGGATCTGTTAGAAGTATTTAACCTGTTTTAGGCCATCCAAAGATTTATGTTTTGATTTACTGTTTTACGTCCCAAGCGCGAGACAATCAACTGAGAGAACATTTTTCAGTGAGCATATAGGTCACGGGAAAAACCTTTACACTGTTATTTTTCAAACCTAACTAAAACCTTTTTGCTATTTGTTCTGTCTTTGGACCATATATGTTCAGTCTACTGATATTTGTGGATAAAATGAAAAAAGCAGCTTTTACAGGAAAAGTAAAAGTACATCCTTTATTTTTTATCTTTTTACCACACACACTTTCAGATAATGTGACAGACTGGGTAAAGTCCATTAAAAATCAAGGGCACAACTTCCTTCAAATTAACAAAATTAGGATATCTATGAGTCCTATTAAACAGAATTAAAAAAAAAAAAAAAAGATGTGGCTGTCACTAATTAGAGCAATAATTAGTAAGATGCTGACCTACTTTAAAGATTTTTGTAGTTCCTCATCTCTGTTCTGAACAGGACTCTAAAGACTAATCAGAATAAATCATTTGCATGAAAAGAGTGACAGAAACCTAAAAGAAAAAATAACAAACTGAAGTTTTAGCTTCTTTGCATTTCTTTTGCTCTATTACAGTCAGTTACAATGTCAAACTATTTATCTGAGTCAAACTAACAAAAGCAGGTACAGGTTTCAGGTCACAAGTATTTAAGAAATACTTAGAAACCCTGACTTTTTAACCTCACAGGTAAAAAAGAAGTGTCAATGTGTTGAAAAAAAAGTATGTGTTTATTCAGATAGGTCTTCTGCATTTACATGTCCACAAACTCGATTGATTTTTCAGATCAAATACGCTTCAAGTATGCTTGATTTTTTATCAAGACGCACATTTAAGACTAAAAGCAAGGTTTAAACACACAGGATGATGACTGGAAGTACATTGGACGCGATATATGTTTAAAAAGGGATTCCTTCCTTACCTGCAGGAATTCTTGACTCAAGATGGCTCTCGGCACACACTGCAGTCCCTAGCTGTGCTCAGGCCCCACAGTTATGTAGGGGGGGAGAGCACACGTGTGCATGGAGCCCCCGTGTGCTTGGAGCCCCCGTGACCAGCAGGACAGCAGACATTTTGAGCTGAAAATTCATACATGTCACACAGGTCATAAAGCCAGTGTTCACATAGTGCAGTCAATTAAATACAACCAAATATTGTACATGTGCAAGAGAGAGCATTAATTTTGCATTAAGAAGGAAACACTCAACAATAGCAGAAATAATCCCAAAACACTTTTCCTTATCTGTGAAAATATTAGGACATTTGGAAGAAAGAACAGAATGACTTTAAGGATCAGGAACAGTAGAAACAGAAAGAAATATCATGTGAAGATGTGGAAGCTCGCACTCTGGAGTTAAAGAGATTATTTCATGTTATAAGTTAGGACTGCAATGGCTGGGGGCAGCGAGAGGAAAAAATTGGCATATGATTTGATTGCATAATATCTGTATGTGATATAAACCTGGGAAAAAAAAAAAAAAAAAGGCCAATGAGCTGGTACTACAGGAAATTATTTTATGCTGTAACCCTAGGTGCAGGCAAGGCTTCACTGGGAATATTATGTACAGTCATAGTCGGGAAAAGGGCTGCCAAGAGAGCAAAGGGAAGGAAGAACCTCCGGTACTTGAGGTGATTGGGAGAACTTGATGTGTAAGCTCAGCAAAAATGAAGTCAAAGGGGAGATGTGTGATGGCTCTTCACAAGTACCTAAGAAGAAACACCAGGTTGGGCAAAGAACTAATTGTATTACAAGGTGGAAGCACAAACACTATCTTGACAATAAATTACTGTAATCTAAGCATAAAGGGAGGTAAATTCATATACAGTTTTCTCATTAGACTAGTGGAGGTAGGAAATGCTAATTTTAAGTGCGAGTAACTAAATTCTTTTACTTAATATTATTTGGGTCCTCTTTTTATAACATGCTGAAATATCAAAAAAAAAAGTGAAGAAAAATAATTGGACCAGATGTCAGCCTACATCAAACAAAATATTTCACACTTATTTATGAGTTCCATGAACATTCTGAAATAAAAGGCTGTTTTGAAAGAGTGAATGAGAGAAAGAGCAAAAGAGCAAGAGCAAGAGAGCAAGAAAGAAAGAGAGGGAGAGGCAAGGAGAAACAGAGAGAAACAGGCAAAGGTAAGGAGAAAAATATTTTTAAATAAAAGAAAATGTTCACAACAAAGTGTTTTACTTTATTCGTTCAAAGTACTTTTGAGTTGTCTAATTTACCAAAATTTGTTTTCAATGAATCAGCTTTTTTTTTTTACCAAATAAAAATAAAAATCCTAATTTCCCTGCTACTCAAATAACCCTCTGTTCTTCTTTGAAGTTTTCCTTCAGTCACTATGCATAACTTACATAGTAATATAAATATATGAAAAAATACTATAAGCTTATAGGAAGAGAAAATCAGACGATGTTATGGCTTGGTTAACATTGCTAGAAATAAATTCTCGTTTAACATTCTTTAAATCAGGGGATCCAAAAGCTTTTTTCTTTATTTATTTTTTTCTGTTTTTAAATACAGAAATAAGGAAAATGCAAAGACTTTTTTTTTTTTCCCCTTTGGTAGATTTTGTGGGCTGACAGAAGAACATTTGGCAGTTTTTAAGTTCTACTGACTATACACAGCCAAAGAACTCAGCTCTTGTACACTCAGGAATAAATGCACAAATATATTGGGTTTTGCCTGCAAGGTCATTCCCACACAAGCATATATAGAATTAAAAGTATGTATAAGTAAATTTATACCCGATATCTACTATATTAATATTAATCTATTTTCCAATAATCATCAGTTCATACAGGCATGTTATATCATAACTAAGCTTCAACAATAAATAACCTAACCTTCATGTTAAAATGTTTCATTTTCCCTCAATTTTTGAGACAAAGCGAGCATTCGAAAAAGGTCATCTAAGGATGTAAAAGTTTCAGGAAATCATAAACAAAGGAAGACAAATGGTTAGAACTGAATATACTTCACTGTTTTTACCATCTTAGTCTACAGTCATGGCTGCGTGTCCAGATGCAAGACAGGAGCCTGCAACATGGAGACTATTCTACAGCTCATGAGCAGCTGTGAAGGAGCAAAGTTGAAAGACTACCCAAGCTAATCTGGATGGAAACAGCAAAGGTGCCTGGAATATTATAGGAATACAGGAACTGATTATTTATTCAGAAGAGTGCAACTGGTTCTGAGTAGAAATAAGGACTGAGATACAGTACAAAGTTAAATGAAGATAAATAAATCTCCAGCTCCTGAAGTTTATACTGTAATACAGAAAACCACAGCAAGGAGACAAAGAGCAACAGAACTGTGAAAATTGCATTACTACTTTTTAATTTACAATGCATTTTCTTCATTTGTGTATACTCATCTTTTAATGTTGAGCTTAAGACATTTGTGCAAGCAAGTTTATTTCCAACAATCATTAACTTTTTGTGGGCAAACTCATGTCCACATGTGCAAGTTTCAACATGCACACATTTTCGATGAATTTATTCAAGCACTCGTCCACTCAAAAAGTAAGAACAACTTTGTCTAACAAGCAAGATCCACAAACAGGTTTTGAGTGAATAAGGAATGCCTTCAAAAAGCTGCTTTCTGCTGAAAACTGAAACATCTACTGAGCATGTTACAAGAAGCTGTGTCTGTTCATACATAGGTTGGATTCTGGACCACTACATATTTTTCCTTGATCCACATGAAGAAAGATGAAGTGCAAAGGAGATGGAGAGCGGGGATAAACTTTGAGTGCGGGGCCATGATTATAACACAAAGCCTGCCCTTAAGGAGGGGATATGAAAGGCTTCTAAGGGACAGGAAGACAAATCTTTCTTTCTTCCTATGCACATCAGAGAAATGAGCAAAACCATAAGACCTGGAATTTAGAAAGACCGGTAAAGAAGGAGAACAGTAGCTGAATCCAGACAGGAAAATACAGAAACAGCTCCTGTGAAGCAATTGCAAACATCAGAGATAAATAAGAACAAATGAAATGGATGACCTTTTAGTTAAAATTCTTCTGAAATAATTCCTGTAGAATGAGCAGGAGAAAGCTGGCTTTGAATTTGCTAGACTTATACAGAAACATTAAAGTATTGTGTTACACATATGCACATTAATTAATACAACACAAATCAATGTAATGCACAACGATATTGCATATGATCCCTTATATGAAATCGGGTGTTTCCCTGTTGTATTTCAGAGTTTACGTCCCTGTATTTTTCTTAATTTTAGAAACTGTCTTACTAGCAGACACCACTCTTCTGGCTAAGAACAACAAGGTGGGATTTAAACCACCAAAATTGCTCAGTTAAGGAGTCAAGTTGTGTTAAATGAACCCTCTGCCCAGGATGAGACAGAGATGAGCTGAAATGCTTGAGTTGCATGCAGCATTGCTGTGCCTTTTGACTGCTAGGAGAGCTGGCACATTTAGAAAGCGATTGCAATGGCAGGGAGGGGTTAGTAGACATCATACTAATGGTTAATGTCTTCTGAAGGTTCTACGAAGAACAACAACAACAACAACAAAAAACCAACACAGGTATCTGGAGAGATGGTTTAGCAGCTACTACTGAATTTCCTATTTTTTCCATTTGCTCAACAATGAGAAAAAGTCTAATAAAATGGATATTCTTACAGGGCCAAAAAAGTCTGAGCTCTCCCAAGCAAGCTACTTCATAACAATAAACATGAAAAATACAGAGCAAAATCTTAGGATGACTAAGGAAAAGTCACTTGACCTTCTTTATTTAAAAATATATATTGTGGCTTGACTGTGAAGTTTTTAAAAGGTATTTGGAAAAGTTCATCATTTATGAGAAAAATCTGCCTTTGTAAAGAGATCAGAGGTTTACAGACAGGATCTTAATTTATTATCTCAACATAGCTTCTCAGGGGTGCCCAACTGCTGAAACAAGAAAAAGTAATTTTATGAAGTTTATTTATCCTTTTTTTCTGATGGTAAGGTCTCATTTCAGTACTGGTACCAGTCCAGGTTACCGACCTAAAGCACTTGAGATCTGCTGACCCTGGCAGGACTGGATACGTGTGTGCGTGTGTGTGTGTGTGTGTGTGTCACACAGCCATTCAACTGTGTCCCCAGTGCCCCAGTTTGGGAAGCACAAGTACAGCTTATGAAAGTTTCTCAGTTCCCAACATAAGAAAGCTGTGACCTCTGCAGCACTGGTTATTACAGAAGCTCTGTTGCTGGAAGTAATAAGAAGAAAGTGGAGCAGGTATTTACACAGATCAATCATGGGCAGGGCAGGTGACCAACATTACAAATGTTACTTTTTCAGGGTATAATTCATGTGACTCTATCTGTAAATCTCTGCTACTCGTGTGATGCAACTGTTTATAGCAAAGTAGGGATGGTAGAGACTGTTTAATCCAACTGTCTAATGTATGGGCAATTATCCAAAACCACATATTTTCTAAATTCTACATGGGCAGAGATGGAGCTTAAGAGCTCTGTAGGGATCAGAGCTGCTAACGAACTTCTAAGAAGTGCTCTGGGGATTGGGATGTGCACAACAACAAAATCTCAATATTCAGTGTGAAGAACACTCCCGATTTAGCTACAGTCTATGTAAATTAAATTTGTACTTAATGCTTGTCACTATGCATTCCACTTTAGACTTTTTCATGGAACAGCAGTGGGAGAAATTGGGTAGCCTGTGATTTTTCCCTCTTTTGTTATTAGTATGGCTGGTACGGAGACCTGGGAAACTTGGTCAAGCACACTGTTGGAAGTACTATTATGCAACCAAATTCTCCTACCAGCTCCTCCCTTTTCAGGTTACAGCATCAGGTTACAGCTAGCTACCTGCTTATTTATTCCCATGTGTCATATTTAGACATCAAATGCATCTGTATTTAGTTATAGCTATAAACACACATACATTTCTAATATTTCTACAAAAACGAAACGTTCTAGAGAAGTTAAAATACTGGATTTACAAAAGAAGAAGAGGAAAACGTTTTCCAAAATATTTTATCCTATGTTTTCTTCTATCACTCATTTGACAAAACTAGGCATATTTAACTTACTGAAGTCCAAAGACATCCCTGGTGTTTACTTTTAGTTCTAATCCAGTTCCTTTGTTACTGAACCAGTTCAGACAAACATCTCTGTTCAGGAAAGCACTGAAACATACACTTAAGCATATTCTTAAAGGTAAGTGACTTCTTGAATCAGCCTTATAATTTAAAATAGTATTAATAAACACTCCTTAATAAACAATTACATCTGATAAGTGTTTACAATGTAGTGATGTTTTCATATTCTTTCGCATTTCTCAGTTTTTACCACTAAGACAACAAACAGGAAGATATGGAAAGACGGCTCCAGGCTTTTGATAGTGGAGGCTAAGATGTCTTTGTAAAGCCTCATTTTCAGAAGTGCACCACTTCAGTGAATCAGGTTCACAATGAAAAAGTCATCATCTGAGCACCCAGCAACAGTAATTATTTGGAAATTTTGACCGACTCTTTTAGGCAAACCATTATATCCATAGCAACATACAACTCAGCTTCCAGTTTGTCACAACAATGATTGAATTGCGAATAGTGGTTGGAAATGATCACAACTGCTATGTACATATGAGCACTCGTGTGTGTGTGTGTAAATGAGATACAAACCAGCATTTGCCCACACAGACTCCCAGAGAAGGAGTGTCCTCCCTTCCCACAGACTCAGTCAGACAAGGCTATCTGAGTGTAAACAGGGATGTTCCTAAAACACTCTCCACCACTTCTCCTCCTTTTCTGCAAAAATCCTCTGTGCTAAATTCAAGAATGAGTCAAATTCTGTGATAAAGGGCTTCAGCAGTGGTAAAGCAGAGGGGCTGTGGAAATGGTCTGGTCTGCAGCCAGCACAGCACTGGAGAAAATCTATCACCACCAGCCTCACCACCTGGCCTTCACCCAACATATTGCTTTCTTCCTGACAGTGACAGGGTGAGGACATTTCTGTTCTCTTCATCAGTGTTGCCAGCCATGTACCACTACTCTCCCATTTCTCTCTCAGTTGTAGGGCTGCAGTGGGAATATCCTCACAGGACTGTTGTGAACCATTCTACCCATATAGTTCAGCAAATAGTACCACAACAAGTTGTACTTGCACAGCTGGAGGAAAAGCACAAAGAAGGAATAAGCAACAGGGAACAGTGAGAGGGATGGGGAAGAAACTAACAATGTCACTGAGAAAAGCCGCATAGGATTTTACAGTAAAGCGTGATAACTGGTAACTATTTACAATAGCCCGGGAACAATCTATAAGCTCTGAATTGTTCCTAAGTGGCATAATTTAACAAAATTTAACAAAAAAAAATAAAAAAAATTATTTTAAAAAAAAAATTTAAAATTTTAACAAAAGCCCTAAAGAACAGGCTTAGTTCAGAAGTGTTCAGAAGAAAAGAAAGGTCTAAATGCATTTGACATGTAAATCTAATCAGCTCTGCTTGCCGCACAAAAGGGGTTTATCCTCTCTCTCTAAGTTTTTAGTTTTATAACGATAGTGGCAATCTTAGGTACATCCCTATTAAACTTAACTTCCCCTTTGATATACGTAGAGCAGAGCAGAGCAGAGCAGAGCAGAGCAGAGCAGAGCAGAGCAGAGCAGAGCAGAATAGAATAGAATAGAATAGAATAGAATAGAATAGAATAGAATAGAATAGAATAGAATAGAATAGAATAGAATAGAATAGAATAGAATAGAATAGAATAGAATAGAATAGAATAGAATAGAATAGAATAGAATAGAATAGAATAGAACGGAATAGAATAGAACGGAATATGGAATGGAACGGAACGGAATATGGAATGGAATATGGAATGGAATATGGAACGGAACGGAATGGAACGGAATGGAATGGAATGGAACGGAATGGAATGGAATGGAATGGAATGGAATGGAATGGAATAGAAAGAATAGAATAGAATGAATAGAATAGAATAGAATAGAATAGAATAGAATAGAATAGAATAGAATAGAATAGAATAGAATAGAATAGAATAGAATAGAATAGAATAGAATAGAATAGAATAGAATAGAATAGAATAGCATAGCATAGCATAGCATAGCATAGCATAGCATAGCATAGCATAGCATAGCATAGCATAGCATAGAATAAATTCAGTTGGAAGGGACGTACAAAGATCATTGAGTCCATCTGCCTGAGCACTTCAGGGCTAACCAAAAGTTAAAGCATATTATCGAGAGCAATATCTAAAAATGCCTCTTGAACACTGACAAGCCTGGGGCATCAAACACCTCTCTAGGAAGCCTGCTCCGGTGTCTGACCACCCTCACAGTTAAGAAATTGTCCCTAATGTCTGCTGTGAACCTGCCCTGGCACACCTTTGTGCTGTTCCCTTGTGTCCCATCACTGCCTACCAGGGAGCAGAGGCCGGCACCTCCCTGCCCACCTCCCCACCTCAGGAAAGAGCAGAGAGCAGAGAGGTCGCCTCTTGCCTCCTCTTCTCCAGACCAGACAACCCAAGTGTCCTCAGCCCCTCCTCACAGGACATGCCTTCCAGCCTTTTCACCAGCCTTTTGCCCTCCTGTGGAGGCTGTCAAGTATGTTGATATCCTTTTTATATTGTGGAGACCAGAACCATACACAATATTCAAGGTGAGGCCATACCAATGTTAGATATGGCAGGAGAATCACCTCTTTTGACTGGCTGGCTATGCTGTGTTTAATGCACTCTAATATGCAGTTTTCTCTTTATTTTCTTAATAAAGTCCTAGGCCAGAAAAAGAGTTTTACAAGAAGCATGCTAAGATTTCAAAATTCATGCTTTCAAAATTCATATCAAAGGAAAAATAGCACTTAAGTTATTGTTGAGGGGAGGGATGACAACAGAACACGATACACACATACACACAAGAGAACAAAATACATCCCTTTCCTCCCCATACTCATTCTTTCTAAGCTCCCCTTCCAAAGCAGATCAGCCCAGAGGACCGACCACACGCACCAGAGACACCCGTGTTTCTGTTCTGCCTCTGCAGAATTTCCACCTCTCTCCTGCCAAGTCTTGACACTAAATTTTTCTCAGAAGTAACATAGCCTCTCCCCTCTCAGCAGTAACGAAATGTGCCACTATATGCCACGGTTAGTCTGATGTTGCAGCTATTCGTGTAGCCTCTCCTACTATGAGGACAGCATTTGGCAAGTCCCTGCCTCTTGAGAAACTCCATTTAGTTTGTGGCACTGCTACAAAAGTAGACCATGAAAGCGGCACTTCTACTAAAACACCAATAAAAATCCAAGCTAAAGATTCTATATATGATGTCAATCCAATATTCCTCCTACATGCATGAAATCAAAAACTGCCATAAGGACTGCTGTACATTACAGTTCCCTTAAATGGGCTGTTACAATAAATAACCGAATTAGTTCTTAGAACCACTTTATGCAGCTCCAGTCAGAAAAACGCAGAAGAAGTAAGTTACATCAGGTATATTTTGAAGCCTGTTATCAAAACTATCAATCACGTAGAGTTTAACAAGAATCCTGGAACATTATAATTTAAGCAAATACAGATATTGTTACAAGGAATGAAGATTGTTTTAAAATTGTCTTTGCTATGCAACAGAAAGTTTGCATTCATGTACTTGTGCGCATCTCTACTGACCTCAGTCAAATCTGCAGGAAGATGTACACAAGATAAAAGCTGTCTGGAACAATCTCTTTTTGTTTTTTTTTTTGGTCTCAGGCAGACAGGAAAAAATATATATATATTCCTCAGCTATCTTAATGAGAGAAGCCTCTGAGCTGGATTTAAGATCCCCAGTCAGAATCAGAGATGTTATTCACCTTTACTGTGGTAAAGCCTCACTCAGATGGAGGCATAGAGCCAGAGCTTTAGCTATCCCTCATATCAACAATGTCTAGATAATCCCATCTGAAAACACTAAAATCTGTCTATCAACTATAGTGAAAACATACAAGTTTATAGGCGCTGAAGATTTACAGTACTTATACCCAGGGCCTACTTGCATACTTTGGAGCATAGTCTTTTTGAGGAGAAAAAGCCAGACTGACTTATACAATGGTGCTGAGATCAGCTTCATGTACAATCCAATAAAAATTGAGCAGTAATTACATCACACTTGTTTTCCCTGTATTGACCCTTTGCCTCTGTGTGTGGGAATGCATACCTAAGTTTTGTTTGTGATTGGCTTATAGAAGACGTATAGGCGGTGATGCTTTATAGGGCACCAGCTCCCCACCAGCTACTGATGAGAAACACCACTTTCTAGCAGCCTCCCTGAGAGTCCTGCAATTTACCATGGCATATGTAAATAGGATAACAATGTCAAATGTTTCCTATGAGAAAGAGGAAAATGGCTCATGAAATGACCTGAGCACACACTGTAGTTTTTCTTCTTATTCTCAGTCATGGAAAGCTCTCAAGACCAGGGTCCCTCTCTACTAGGTACTGTGTGTGTGGGCTATACACACACACGATAGCCTCCTGACTACTAAACTTTGATGAAGAAACAGATACATACAAAAGCTGTGACAAACTGAAGGAAATTATGGTATGTAGCAATCACAACCTGGCACATTTGTAATCCTTGTGAGTTTTTTTGGAAACATCATGGATGATATGTGTCCTGTCACTTGAGCATCTGAGTAACAGCTCTTCTATATCAGTGATATTTCAGTGCAGGAGAATGAGTGGAGCACCTAAAGCAGGCTTTTACCATTAATCAAATTCTCTTTCCTTCTCGATTAAACCAATCCACCCCTAATCCTCCTCCCCCTACTTGTCCGGCTTCTACCTGTTGACTTCTGGTTCACAGACATGCTTGGGCATCTAATAGCATGTGTGTGAAGTTTCAGGGTGTAATATTGCTAGTTGTTATGTTTAAGACTAAAAGCGAAGCATAAACACTATTTAAAGAAGAAGATGATGATGACAACAACAGGATTCATTTCAACACACTTACTAGTTTCTGTAGTAGTGGGGATTAAAGTCTCAGCTGAAGGAAACCAATGACAGGTGGGCAGGAACTGAATTTGTAACTCCTTTCCTTACACTCCAGAGTTGTTACACCACTTAATTTAGCTTGACAAATCCTACATTTGTTAGCCTTAATGTGAGAAACAAAGTTGTGTTTTTGCAGTAGACTGTGTTTTTGGAGTGGAAAATTCCACCAAACTTGCATATTCAAAAGTGATTGTGCAGACATGACAGTGGCATAGCAGTGGGGAGTATGTTAAGCAGATAAGGGGAAGGTCCCACTGTCCCAAAAATAAGGAGGACAGCTAAGAAAAACAGGATGAGCAGTGTGAAATCAGTAAAAACGAAAAATCACAGGCCCTCTAGTCATGAGAGAAGAAGGAAAAAAAAAAGGGAAAGGAGAAATTAACGGTTGGTCAAATAGAATTGTACATACATGGTATAGTAATAAATGTCGAGTAGTTTGTGAACCTGCAGTACTCAGCCAATGAGGAAACGGGGGAGGAATCAAGCATCAGGTAATAGGTAATATGAGGTTACGATACACTGTTGCTGGGCGCTCCTGCCTGCAGGACACCCACCATTGCAATTGCAAATAAAATAGCTTCACAGAAGACGCTGTATGAGAAAATTATTGAGGTATTTCTTACATTAATGACACCTCGCATGGCTCATCCTTTCTCAGAGATAAAAGAGGTAAAGGAGTTGGAGTCAGCAGTAGAGTGAAGAGCTGGGAAGACTCTAATGGGCCAATGCTCTAGGACTAACCATCACATCACAGCACACCAAGTGCTATGGACAAGAGCTTCTAAGACACTTTATAAAGAACCTGATGCTGAGGGAAGGGTAAAACAAAAACGATTACAAATGGCACTTGTAAAATTAGGACAAGTTAAAAAAATGCTTAGTGTCATAACTTCCAAGATTATTGTGAAACCCAGACATTTTCCTGATGCATGATGGGAACATCTTCTATTCAGTTGTATAATTTACTGTTATTTGCATGAAAGGACAGAGAGATTCAATTTACTTAGTCTTGGTTCCCTACAAGGAGCAATTCATCCATCTACCTGGGGACAAACCTTCTCCCAGAGGTGCCTGTGTCTCTCTTCCTGCTCTGGAGGAGCTCTAACTCAGGCTGAATGTTTCTAGGCAGCTATAGTCTGGCAAAGTTGATCTCTGGTTTCCCTTTAACCTCATTCCCAGGGTCCCTTCCAGGTCTAAAAACTATAAGATTCAGGGTCATTACACTGGGCACAAACACATAGGAAGAATCACTCTTGACCCTAGGGCCAGAGGCTTAGTAGATCTTTTAGCACAATTTCTAAGCTGACAGTGCCGTCTTTGCTCATTTTAATGCTTCTGTGGTGACATGGTTTCTGCATCTAGTGATGTGACAATTTTCCTAGTCTTGCATTCACAGCACTTCCTTTAGAGGAATTATGTCTTTTTCTGTTTGAAACAAATAAAATAGTATTTGATCTATATGTTTCAGATGATTAAAACATATTCACTTGTGAAACTGCTTATTTCCTGCAACAGGGAGTGAATTTTTCAGATTATGCACATAGCTAAAAACACATAAATTTTGTCAGTCATATCTATAAGCAGCATGGAAAGCTAGCAGAAGCTATTACGTTTCAGTTACACAAGTGTGATAAATTACTCAGTCAACTGACATCTGGCATGAACTATAAATTGTTCTAAAAATTATTTTGGAAAGATTATTATATTATTATTAATGTACTCCGTATGTCAAAGCATATCACACACACAGCTACCCTGAAATTAATTAGCATTTTCAGGGATCACACTGAAAAGCCCCTCTCCCTCCCCCCCCAAAGCTAGCAGAAATAATCTCAAATATACCAGCAGGCTAAGCAGTGCTGGCACAACTTGCCTTCAATGTATTTCCTTCAATCCATCTTTGAAAGTAAAAGAAACTTTTTTTTTTCAATTTATATAAAAAAAAATTATTAAAATAAAATATTTGGAAAAAAATCACAAGATTTATACTAATTTTCTAGCAATTCAAAGTCACCCCTAAAAAATTGTGATTTCTGAGTTAACTTCAGTCTTTTGAAATACCTAGCTAGGAAAACTCTTTCACTAACATCTCAATAAAAATATTCTGTAATCACTCAGAGCTTAACAAGCAGGGTTAAATTCAACAACCTTTTATGAACATGATTAACTTTCAGCACACAAGTAGTCCTGCTGAAATCCTGCTGAAACATTATATTTTCAAAGTGCTTATTATAATTTTTCCTTAAAATCAGAATGGTATTTTACCCAAAGTCTCTCAACTGAAAGATCAATAACTACAGTAAAAAATCAGACATTCAAAGAAATTAGAGTATGTTAGAATCACAGGTGTCTAAGAAGCTTCATTTTATCCTCCTTGTGGCATGGGAGCACAACCATGGAAAGATAACATAAAATACATTTCCCACCCATGATTGCAGCAGACAACCCAGAAAGCAGGAATGAAAGTAATGCATGACACCCAAATTTGGTAGTTCCTACTTCCAGGATTTTAGACTTTCCAAATTACCTCAAATTTGTTTAGCAGTGATTCTAGAATATGTTCTACAAAGGCGGTGCTGGATGCCCACTCACCAAGTTGTTGGATGCTTCATAGCATTTACCACCCATCTCTATGTGACACTGAATACAGTTTCTCTTGAATATAGCAAGCATATGCCTTTAAATAAATATAGGCTTATTAACTCTCTTTTACCCAGCAACTACAAATTTAATTTCTACAGATATCATATTTGAGGGTTTACCAAAAAATCAGTTAGTAAGTGACGTCACCTTGCAGAATGAAAGCATCACAGTCATCAAGATCTCCATATTCTGAAATTGCTTTCCAGAATTAGGGGTATGTAAACTAATCTCTTAATGGCTCCCTACAGTCTTTGCTTTGAATTTAAAAGAGCAATGATGAAGAGCCTAAGACTGCAGTGAAAAAAAAATAAAAATAAAAATCCTTCAGAACTGGCATAACTCAGCAAATGCATGCAGAAACACCTGCCTGGATCTGTAGAAAGCCTGAGACCATGCTGTAAGAGTGAAATAAAAAAAGAAAAAAAAATGTATTTTGTGACCATTTTCTCTGAACAGTCAGTACAAAACACAAACGGTACGGCCAACAGGATGCTCACACTGCCTGTGTATGGGTATGGAATCTGGAAGCCTTTCACCACTACCGGGTTTATCCACATCACCTGGTTGGGGCAAATGCAGGTACCTAAGCTGGAGACACTTGGTTTTCCCCATGGGTTTTCTTCCTGTCTTTCTCAGCTGACAGCAGAGGGAATTCAGGCTATGTCTAACAGCACATATCACAGCCTGACAGGAGTGGGTCCGCACAGTAAGGCAGCTGGAGCCCAGAGCTCAGCATCCGTGCTGGAAGTTTGGGTGGAAGGGGTACTTCGGTCTAGACTCTAATCTTCTCCTGACGTCTGAATGCCTTAGCAGTTGCAGATAATGTGTATGTCGTGTGTGAGTGTATCTTCTGTGTCTCCTCCATAAGGATTTGTTAGTCTCACCCGAAAGAAATCCAATTCATGCCCTCTGAGACCACCCTGTGGTGCGAACTGAAGCAGGTAGAGGTCAGAGCAGCACTCCTGATCCAAACTAAAATGCTGGAGCAGAGGCCCCTGCCCTACAGCCTGTCAGACAGCCAAAAGCAAGCAAGGAAATATTTTAACAGCATGCACACACTCTTTCGCTTTCAACTTTAATCCTCCGCATGCTGCCTAAGTCAGCTGCCTAATGCAGCCCAACGCAGGCGCTGTGAACATCCTCACCGTGGTCAGGGGTGTGCAGGGGACACAAGACTGATTCCATCCTGCTGGAAGCTGTTGAGTTCTGGAGGTCACCCTGCCCTGGAGTCCACCACACAGGTCCCCAGGAGTAGCACCCTGCCGGGGGGGGAGGAAACGCGGGGGATGCCCGGCGCCGGCCCGCGCCGCTCCCAGCCCGGTCGCTTGGTGCCATCTAGTGACCACCGAGAGGGACCGAGCGGCTCGGATCGGCTCGGCATGTCGCTCACTACTCGCCTCGACACGGCTCGGCTCGGCTCAATGTCGAGCTTTACCCCCCCTGAAAGCACAGGCACAAGCGTTGCCTACAGACTACGTGGCAGGGGAGGAAGGCAAAACAGCCCAGTAGCGTGTTCAGCTACTAGATAATTACCAGCCCCAAAATCACCCCAGAGCCTGAGCTAACCAGACACAGAATAATTAGAAATTGACAAATTAACATGGCCCAGGACCGAAGCATGGGATGCTTCAGATGGCAGTGTCAGAGCAGGCAAGGGTAAATAGTTTATTTGCAAGGGAATAAGGACATGTTTATATAGGGCTGGCTATGCCAGCTAGTTTCTAGTGGAGACAAATCATCCAGTACAAGTTTTTTTTTCTTACTGGAGTTCAAGAATACTTCTGTAGTATGCTGAGTGATACTGAAGCCAAAGTACAGTCAGCCAAAATATTCAGAACCTATAAGTAAGTCTCCTGGTATTAGCTCAGAAGTAATGAGATATTAAATGGGGGGGGGGGGGGGGTGTATCAAAATACCAACTGTCTGGCTTTTTATCCATGTAGGATTTACACTTTCAAGTCACAATTCAAATGTTTCCTCACTTTTCAAAGATGTGTTAGACACTTACACAGTGACAGAATGTCATGAGCTATGGGTTTTTAAAGGGGGGGTGGGATGGGAGACACACCTTTACAATCAAAGTCAGAAGAGTTTTTAATACTGAGTTTTCTTTTAGTTAAAAGATCAGAACTAAGGCAATCGAGTTCATGTGCCCTTTCCTAGGAGTTTAAAATGATCAGTCCCTGACCCCCATCCTCAGGAAAGCCTTTCAACTTGTTCTGGCATAAGCATTAAAACAGTCATGTTTTCAATGAAGTTTTTAGTTTTTTCTATTTCTCTGACTGCCTGCAGGCAGTATTCATCCAGCAGCATGCAAATACATTAAGAGAAGAAGGCAAAATTAAAAGAGTCATAGAGAACTGAGAACTCAGCAGCTGTTTCCTCTTGAATTATCTACTTAGGAGTCCTTTCTCTGCATGCTTGACACTGGAACAAAAGAGGCTGCCGTCCCTCCTCCCAGCCATGGCTGACAACCTATGACAGACTATCTGGCAAGCTGCAGATCCATTACGGGCTTACTGGGAAGGCTCAGGAGACATCTATGATGCCACTTTCAGGCAGGGCCCTACACCTGCTAAAAGGATGGATAATTCCCAGTCGGGATCCTTGGTGAAATGCCCTCCTGGGGCTTCTGTATGTTTTATTTAGTATTTTCATGTCAAGTTGCTCAAATGACTGTACAAGGACATGAAGCATGTCTCTATCTCTTGAGGGACACATCTCCTGATATTACCATTCAAAGCCCATCAAGCTGTCCTGTCTTTCAAACGTAGCTCATCTCTCAGCTGGTGATGAAGGGTAACCTCTTTTGGCACTTTCTTCATCTGATCTGGACAACCCTGGAATACGCATGAGTTAACTTCCTGCAGCTCTGCATCCTGATTGACACTTTGATGCATCAACTGGATCCTCCCCTCAAGATATGAAGACCTTGTCATGTGTTGACAGACCCAATCATTCTACAGAGTACCCTGAGTTTTACTCTGAAAGAACTGCTTTTCCTTGGCCAGCACAATTAACATGAGCAATGGCTTTTCTGGCTAAAACTCTGACTAATATTCAAAGTTATTCTCACCTGAGAAGTCAGGCGAGTGCAACAAAATAGTTATGCAAAACAACTGCAAAGTAATATTAGTCTGTTAGTCCTCCGAGTTTCTTTTTTTTTTTTTTTCTGTTATTACTATTTTAAAGGTCTTCAAGCTTGCCACCAAGGATTCAGAAGGATAAGTCAAGTATCTAGACCTAAGTTTCCAGAAGTATTTCTGTTTTTGATTTGCTTGATTTTTAGATATTCCTGTACTGTTACCTGATAAGGCCTTGACCACCACTGGACCCCATAGAAAGAAGACTTGGGTCAAAAACAGTAACCATCACAGATGGCTAAGATATCTGTGCCTGCAATTACCTCAGCACTAAACTATGCTGAGAAGAATTGCAAAAAGCATTTAAACACCCTAAAATATGCCATTCCAACAAATAAACCCACTTAAAACCTACTCTGCCCAACTCAAGATCAGCCAATAGATTTTAAATAAAAAGTAAAAAATATTAATCTTTCTGTTTTCTAACAACAAACCAGGAGGGCTGAAGTTTCCTCCAACCTGTGCCCTGTACCACTCTCCTCAAAAAGTTCACCCCAGAGATATCTCACCTTCTTTTTACCTTTTTACCTTCCTTCCTTCCTTTCCTTCCTTCCTTCCTTCCTTCCTTCCTTCTTCTTCTTCTTTTCTTTCTTTCTTTCTTTCTTTCTTTCTTTCTCTTTCTTTCTTTTTCTTTCTTTCTTTCTTTCTTTCTTTCTTTCTTTCTTTCTTTCTTTCTTTCTTTCTTTCTTTCTTTCTTTCTTTCTTTCTTTCTTTCTTTCTTTTTCTCTTTTTCTTTCTCTTTCTTTCTCTTTCTTTGTCTCTCTCTTTCTCTCTTTCTCTCTTCTTCATATTCAGATGAAATGTCAGTCCCCTATTTTAAGCCAAAGTTTATGCAAGATGAACATTTCAGTTAACCACACAACATTTGAAAAGGCAGACTCTAGGAGGATTCCAGGTTCTTGTCCTAGATGCCCCCCCACACACTTATTTAATCAAGTCTGTAAAAAGAAAGTTCACAATGTGATAACTATGTTCATTTTGGTCACACCCCACCCAACCATATGCTGTTGTTTTTTAGCACACATGGAATTTTTGCACGCTAGCAATATGTTGGAGCTTTTTGGGTTTTAAGTGCTGAAATTAAATTACTTCTGGTGTGAAAACTGAAACCACCTCCAGCAACATGCAAGAATTTCTGAAGTTGTTGCAGATTCCACAATATTTTGAGTGTGGAACAGAGGAGCTGTACCTCTTCTCTACTGTTTTCTTAAATTGGTTTACAATGCAGAGATACTTCAGCTAACTTGCTTAGGGCACATGTATACAGCACATTTTAGTGTGGCATGAGCATGGTGTGGCTTTGGAAATAATTAGTCCTGTTGAAGGAAAGCAAAGACAAAGCAGTAACATAGCAACATTTCGCTCAAGATTGCTTGATTAAAACATACAAGCAGTAAACATGGACAGCTACAAGTTGTTTATTCAGTTATCTTGAATTCCATGTTTCTTTTGCATGAAAAAGGTAACGCATAATGAAAGCATCAACAGAAAATTCTTTTTTTTTTTTTTAAGTGAATTAGTTATAGGTTAAACACATTCTTATATAGTTCAAACTAGGAAGCAGAACTAATAGTGCAGTTCCCTCCTTCAGATGCAAAGTTTTTGGTATCCAAAGCCATTAAAGTCATTGCATATTGCAAAGTGCCTGTCATGGTTAGCTTAGAGGTATTAATTTCTCTTTACTGAGAACTGCTGGAAACATGGAACTTATAAAATCAGATATAAGAAATATTTTTAATATATATTTTGCACACATTGATAACAGAAAATATTATGCATTATGGAGCTGCTTCTATCTGGGTCTGGTACGTATTTGCTACACTGATAATGTACTTAATTGTTCCATTTAAAAAGTTTATACATTCAGTTGTACCATATTCAGATAACTTATATATACAGCTCCAGTCATACATATCCAAGAATCTTGTAATTTTTAATGTACTTACCCACATTGCACCACAGAGATGCATTTAACAAGTAGACTAGGACAGAGAAAGAAACAGAAAAAGAGCTCCCAATTTCCTGAGCTAAGACAGGAGCAGTCTTTTCTCCAGGTAAATGACACATTTCAGTAGGAGGCTGTCACAGAGCTCAGCTTCTTAACACACAGAGAAAAAACATTTTGTCTCACAAGGATGCAGTTTGTCTCCTTTGAGTCCACCCATCTTGAATAGCATAGGAACATCCCTCTTGTTCTGCCACCCCAACACCTCCCTTTCTTCCTCTTCTATCTTTGATTCCCACTACTACCACAGAGCACCTTGATACTTCCACCAGAAGACTTGAAACATCTCCCCAGCCTCTCTCTACCTGCTGAAAGCCAGCTAACTTATTAAGTAATTCTACTGGCCAAAAGAAGGCATCTTTCCTTTCTTCTTTCCCAGAGCCCTCTCCAAATAATGGGCTGCTCTAGTTCACCTTCTTGTCTCTTCTTCAATATACAAAGAGCATATTCATTCAATTAAATATGGATTTCTATTCCTTTCCTGCCTGCTCCTTCTTGTTCTGCTGGATGCACAAGACCCAGCTTCTCTTCCTTCCACCCCTTCACCATGTGACACCTGCTGCAAGCTGGGAGACTGTTTAATTTCCCAAGTTCTTTGGTTGTGATGTGCCCCGTTTTCCCTCAGTAAGTCCAATTCTTCAACTTTGTCTTAGCTTCATACAGCTAAAAGCTTCTGAGCTCCATTAGAATAGAACTCGTCTCAGCCAAAACCCAGGGTCCTGCTATACAAAGTATTTCACAAGTTTACACAGAGGTTGTTTTTCCAACATCAGCCATCACAGAGCTGAACCTCAGGCATCCCACATGGATAAGGTTTCCATCCTGCTCACAGACCTGACAGACTTCCCACCAAAAGCCAGCCTAATTACAAGAAGTCGGTATCAGTGTGGTAATTCTATTTCTTCTTGTGTTTTTATCAACTACCATCACTATATTAAAGTTTATTAAAAAGGTTTGTCTTCTTGTTTGTTTGTTTCTGCCTTAACAATACACCATACTGTGAAATAGAATATTTTTGAAGTCACAAATGGGAATTGTCTTGAAATCATCCAAACAGCAACAATGGAAAGAAGATGGAAGTCAAGGCAATATAAAAGCCTCAATGTAGAGCCACAGTGTTTGGCTAACAAGGGTTCAGTAACTGACACTGCACAAGGCTAAACCTTGGTCACTGCTGACATTGTACCATCTAAAGAATCAGCAATAAGCAAAAATGTTTCATGGAAACCTCTAATAAGAATTCCAAACTGAATCTCATTTTCACTGTGTTTGGATCCCTTTTGTCTTTTTTTTTTTTCCATAACAATTCAAGCACTGAAGTATTTCTCGACAAAGTGCTCTCAAAAAGTGTTTTAAATTCAGAATGCTTGTACTTCAATGACAGTGGAATTAAGAAATATTTTTAGTCATATTTCCAGTTGCCATACTGAGTTAAAACGTAGGGTTTTTTCTGCACTTTTCATTTTGCAGTTAGAATCATAGAATCATAGAATATCCCAAGCTGGAAGGGACCCATAAGGATCATCTAGTCCAACTCCTGGCACCACACAGGTCTACCCAAAAATTCAGACCATATGACTAAGTGCAAAGTCCAAATACTTCTTAAACTCCGACAGGCTTGGTGCCGTGACTATGCTATGTCCCTGGGGAGCCTGTTCCAGTGCGTGACAACCCTCTTGGTGAACAACCTTTTCCTGATACCAAGCCTGAACCTCCCCTGTCGCAGCTTGGCACCATTCCCTCAGGTCCTATCACTGGTCACTAAAGAGAAGAGATCGGTGCCTGCCCCTCCACTCCCCCTCATGAGGAAGCTGTAGACTATGATGAGGCCTCCCTTCAGCCTCCTCTTTTCCAGGCTGAACAGGCGAAGTGACCTCAGCTGCTCCTCATACGTCTTCCCCTCTAGGCCCTTCACCATCTCTGTGGCCCTTCTCTGGACACTCTCCAATAGTTTTATGTCCTTTTTGTACTGTGGTGCCCAGAACTGCACACAGTACTCGAGGTGAGGCCACACCAACACAGAGTAGAGCGGGACAATCACTTCCCTCGACCGACTAGCGATGCCGTGCTTGATGCACCCCAGGATACAGCTGGCCCTCCTGGCTGCCAGGGCACACTGCTGGCTCATATTCAGCTTGCTGTCAACCACAACCCCCAGATCCCTCTCTGCAGGGCTGCTCTCCAGCGTCTCGTCGCCCAGTCTGTACGTATAGCCAGGGCTACCCCTTCCCAGGAGCAGGACCCGGCACTTGCTCTTGTTAAACTTCATGTGGTTGGTGGTCGCCCAGATCTCCAATCTGTCCAGATCTCTCTGCAAGGCCTTTTCACCCTCAACAGAGTCAACAACTCCTCCAGTTCATAAACAAATTATGAACTGGAAGGAAACAAAAAAAAATAGAGAAAAAATAATTTTTTATCTTTTGGGAGCTATTCACTCAACGTGCTTAGAGTAGGTAAGGGGAAGAATTATTTTCACCATCTCTGAAAAAAGCAATATGCTCCAGGTAAAACTTCCATCACCCTCTGTGAGTCTGATTTTTTTTAAGAAAGCAAACAAACACTTTCCTCCCCCAAAACAAACCTTAAATCAAAGCTTCCTCCCAGAAGGTCAGATATTTCTTGTATAAGCCTTAAACACACAGCTGTGTATTTTTTTTAGAACAAAGACTTACACCAGCTTCTTTTAGTATTCCCTTGTCGTCATGAACCAGCAGGAATCAGAATGAGGTTCTGGGCAGGTTAGTAACACCTGCTTAGGAGGGTCAGGAAAATGCTGGCATCTTCTTCCACTTTGAGGAAAACCCAGGCATAGGTCTGAAGTGTTTTGCAGACCCTGGAACATTATTTTATTGGATTCTAAATATAAATGTTTATTATGATTTGTAGTTTCAAGCAAGCAGCATTCTGCATTGGCGTGTTACTGAGCCAAAGGCAGGCCTACTGACGATATGGCATGGTATCTTTCCTCCATTTGAATGTTCAGAACTACCTTTGGACAATTAGACATAAGACTATATTTCCTAAATTTGCATAAAATGAGAATCACACAGATGGACAACACATGCTTCCCATAAGTCCAGTGTGAAAATTACTCTATCACTTGTCGTTGTACCCAATCTTTCCACATTTCTGGCAATTCACATCTTAAACAAACAAGAATTGTGACAAGCAAAACAGATGGTCTCTCCTCCTCCTTCCTAAAAAGTTCCAAAGGCACATTTCCCAAAATTCTTGCTTTATAATGGTGCCGTTCTACTTGTCACAGCAGTTTTGAAAGAACTTTCTGTAACACACAAATAGCAGGCCTAAGCCTCTTTTACACTAAGATCCTGTAAAACTTTCCTGTGAGTGCAAAGGATCTACACAGGGGATGAGTTAAAGCCCCTAGGACTTCTAGGTGAATTTAAAGAGTTATCAGTCAAGACATTTAAAGCAGGCTTGCTATTCAAAGGCTAAGAGTGCAGATTCTGTTTCCTTCTCCATTTATAACTAGACTATTAATTTAATCGGTATTTTGCGTGAGCCCATTATTCACTATGTGAGAGATTTATCAAACGTACATATTTGCTAAGGAAGGAATGTCCTGCAACAAAGGCAGTACCTAATCAGTGGCACATATGCCTCTCCGTTGGGAGTGTTCACAATGGATATATAGCTAAGAATGGCTTTGTGTCTCACTGTGGCCTTACAGAATATCAGCCTTCTCATTTCTCCTTTCTCTCCACTCCATGTGGTCTTCTGCTCAAATGTACTAACTATGGCTACAGTTATCCAGCTCCTGCACAGAAGGAGCTCTGCGGTGTTTGGAGAGATGTTACAAGCAAATGCACCTTGCAAGGGTTATGGAGCCACAGACCACCCCATGCCAGTATCTTATGAACAAGCTGATGGTGGGAAAAGGAATGTCAAGTATGGAAAAATCTTTGAGGAACCCATAAACAAAGCCCTCAGAACAGAATGAAAGGTAAGGAACAGCAATACAAAAGAGACTGCAAAAATATGACCAGGAGTGTAACCTGGTTCTGTCTCTAAGCAACACAGCCTAAAAAAGCAACCCCTTATTTTACCAGAAACAAGGATTAATAAGCAATATATCCATCCCAGAATCATAACAGTAACCTCCTCAGCCGCTGCAATACCATTTCATAAGCTTTTCTTGGTCTATACATATATGTGTATATGTGTATAGATTTAGTAGGCATACAAATGAATCAGAATTACAAGAGAAGCTGCCTCCGTATCTTTTCGTTACTCCAGTCAAAGCTATTCCACCGTGTAAAGAAGAAGTAAATCAAGATTCAGTAAGCCAGAAAGATGGCAGATGAGCAAGCAGAAGTAAGGTCCGTGGTTAAGGCACCACTGAAGGAATAGTAAGTGTGCTCCCTATCAGAAGACAAGATACAAATTTGGCTGTCTTCTTGCTGCACGTGTTCTTCCACCATTACTCTACCATAGAAAAGGTGAGACATCATTATTCCTGTCTTAAAGGAAAATGACTGTTGTCAGCTGCGTTTTGAGAGAAGTCTGATGCTGTCAGAATGTATCAGGTGGTGTCAGAAAACACCTACTTAAGGAGCCTCTCAGCCAGGTTAGAGGAAGGGAAGCAATTTACTAAACACCATAAGGAATTGGGTATGACTGTGAGGCCTGTGGCAGCATGCACAGAGAGGCATGGTGATGAGGACCTGCTAGGTAGCAGGTAGGCAGATGTTTTCTTCCAGACTGCAATTTCAGACTCATGTGCCTCGGGGGCCCTCTTAGTTGTTCCAGTTTGGCTCTAACCCTTGTTTACAACTGGTGTATTTAATCCCCTACCCAGAAGACATAGGGAGGGCTACATATTCTATATGAAAGCAATGGCAAGCTTTGTGGTCAAAACCACTGCCACAGCGAACTCTCTCATTCTCACACTACAAGTTTGTGCCCTTCCCTCTGAATGGCAGCATAAACTTGACACTTGACCTTGACAGGCTGGAGGGATGGGCTGAGAGGAACCTTGTGAAGTTCAACAAAGGCCAGTGCAGGGTCCTGCACCTCAGGAGGAATAACCCCAAGCACCAGTACAGGCTGGGGGCTGACCTGCTGGAGAGCAGCTCTGCAGAGAGGGACCTGGGAGTCCTGGAGGACAGCAGGCTGACCATGAGCCAGCAAAGTGCCCTTGTGGCCAAGAAGGTCAATGGTATTCTGGGCTGCATTCAGAAGAGTGCTGCCAGCAGATCAAGGGAGGTGATCCTCCCCCTCTGCTCAGCCCTGGTGAGGCCACACCTGGAGTGCTGTGTCCAGTTCTGGGCTCCCCAGTACAAGAAGGACGTGGAGATCCTGGAGAGAGTCCAGCAGAGGGCTACTAAGATGATCAGGGGACTGGAGCACCCATCATACAAGGACAGTCTGAGAGAGCTGGGCCTGTTTAGTTTGGAAAAGAGAAGACTGAGGGGAGACCTCATCAATGTGTATAAATATCTGAGGGGAGGGTGTCGTGAGGATGGATCCAGTCTCTTTTCAGTTGTGCCCAGTGACAGGATGAGAGGCAATGTGCACAAACGGAAGCACAGGAGGTTCTGGCCGAATATAAGGGGGCACTTCTTTGCTGTGAGGGTGACAGAGCACTGAACAGGTTGCCCAGAGAGGTTGTGGAGTCTCCTTCTCTGGAGATATTCAAAACCTGCCTGGATGCCATCCTGTGCAACGTGCTCTGAGTGATCCTGCTCGGCAGGGGGGTTGGACTGGGTGATCTTCAGAGGTCCCTTCCAGCCTCGGCCATTCTGTGATTCTGTGATTCCTACTTACAATTTGGAAGTGTGTTTTTCTCAGTAAAAGTTTTACACATAAATTCAGATGCTTGTGGGTATGAAAAGGAAACAGTAGAAATGCATACTTAATGTACAGCATGTTGTGTAACAGGACAGAGTGCCATGAATGTTTTCTTGTATCTGTAGGCCACCTAAGTCACTGAAGTTAGCTCCATAATTAACTGACTGGATGGCACCTAAGGCTGATTTGTCGGTTGAAAAGAAACAGAGAATACAGAGTGTCTTGCTAATGATCAGGATCTGCCACTCTCACTTACAATGAATATCATATTATTCCCTGAATTGTCTCTTTAGTTTTAGTTGACCAGGTCAAGTCATCATTAAATTAGGTTAAGCAGTAATGTATGCCAAAAATATTCCCACTGGTACTACTGGACTATTTCTAGAATAGATTACTATTCATGTTTATCCCTGCTATTGTTCCCCTCCCCTAAATAATGCAGAACACATCAGAAGTAAGGGTAATTTCATATTAGAATGCATAACAAAAAGAAGAAGTCTTACCTAAAGCATTTATAAATTTACATACTTCTAGCTAAACGTAAATGATAAATGTTTCTGTTTATGGAAGGTAAATATCTATCTACACTGGTAGGTCAAGACAGATATACATTCATATAAAAACACTTCTGATTGTTACACTGTCACATCAGTTGTAGTCAGTATGTAAAACCAAAATAAATGAGTTTATTGTTATATTTAAGATTATCTGATACTTATAATTTGAAAAAATAATATCATCATGTTAACATACTAGTTTGTGGAAGGTACATCCAAAGACTGCGGTCTTCTATTTGATCATACATTTCATACATGTAATCAGAAGTTTCCCATCCCAGTCTGGCAGTGTGTTTTGATTCTAGCTTGAAGTAATCACTTCTGAAGCAAAAAGCTCATTCACTTTCTATACCCAGCCAGCTCATTGGAATCTCTGCTTTATACTTAAAAACTGCACCTACACTGTGAAGTCAGGACAAACTCTTCCTCTGCTTCAGCTACATTTAAAACTAGATGAGGTATCTCTGTAGCATTTACATCTAGAGAACAGATATCTTCTAAGAATGGCAATTAATTTTAAAATGAACTATGCTTTTTTTTCTTTTTTTTTTCTCTGATGAGAGACATCTTGCTAGTTTAAAAGCCAAAACACAGAACTCATTTTGTGAGACACAAATGGACCTAGACTGTGAAGTCTGTGGAAAAGAAAAAGAAAAGAAAAGAAAAGAAAAGAAAAGAAAAGAAAAGAAAAGAAAAGAAAAGAAAAGAAAAGAAAAGAAAAGAAAAGAAAAGAAAAGAAAAGAAAAGAAAAGAAAAGAAAAGAAAAGAAAAGAAAAGAAAAGAAAAGAAAAGAAAAGAAAAGAAAAGAAAAGAAAAGAAAAGAAAAGAAAAGAAAAGAAAAGAAAAGAAAAGAAAAGAAAAGAAAAGAAAAGAAAAGAAAAGAAAAGAAAAGAAAAGGAGAAAACAGAGAGACCTGTTAATAAACGATCATACACTTTATCAGCTCAACATTTCCTTCCAGGGATATGGAACGCTGTTATCATCAGCTACAGATGGAATCCAGCATAAGCAAAAGTGTAATTAGTCCACGCTAATGATAGGCAGCTATGTACAACCTCTGCCTCTCAACAAAGATTTCTGAAGTGGAAGCTCGAAGGCAAAAACCAAAGAGATTCCTGTAAACATCTGTGCCATTTGCCATGTTACCTTCTGGTGATGAAAACTGCTGATGCAAGAGCATCCTCACTAGCTAACTTCAAAAGCCCTGTGTCCCTCCTGATACACCTGTGGGCATCTGCCTATCTTGAGGGACCTAAGGGCATTGCATAGGGAAGAAACAGCATAGGCCAAGTTCTTTAAAACTAATCACCGCAGTCTGGCAAATTTTTGGCTTGCAGCCACCCCCAGCAGCCATTCAAAACTGCCAGGTGGCTCTGTCTTGCCAGCGAGATGATTTGGCAGAGATTTTGAAATGAAGCAATTCAAAGTGAAAATCATCTGCCCTTTCCAAACAGAACTGTCTCAAACACTTGATTAGATTTCAATCCCAAATAGATATTTTCCATTCAAATTAACTGACTACAAAATAAACCATTTTTGTCCTATCCTATCAGGCTACTTGTGCCTCATAACAGCTTTGCGGTGTTTTTGCACATTGTCTTTGCTCAGCCATGGGCTTTATAATGGAAACTGACAGAATATGTTGTAAATTGAAATTATATTTTGGTAATCTTGGGAAACAGGAACTTGATGTTTATAAAAACTTGTGAGCCACAAGGTACATCTGCCCTCAGCTTCCTGCCACGTGGTATCTCATCCCCTGCAGCAGAACTTACTAAGAGAAAAAAATGGTATGGGATGCTAAATATGAGCAGAGGTGCTTGAGAGGCTGTTAACGGATTTAGTTTTGATTATAAAATATTGAATAGTCAAACCAGAACCTGAACTAGTTTTATAAGTTTTCTGATCTCAGAAAGATTTCCAATCTTGAAACTGTTCTAAGATCTTATTTTCATGGGTTTTAGTGCCAAATCATTTTATTCCTGTGTTGAAGACTTTTTGTTTGGGACCTTTATCTTATTTACACCGTGAAGAGTTAAGGAGTTAAAAAAAAGTCAGCATCACCTTGGGACTCAGTCATACCACTATTAAGTACCCTTCTGCATCATGTTTCAGTGATGTCACTGTGCATGCCCACATGAGGTAGTCACCCAAGTAGGTCAGACAGCATATGCATTATCCTTCTCTTCCTGTCTTTTTTACATGCAGATATCACAGCTGTAAGGCCTTCTGCCAAGACAGGGAGGATTGCAAGGCAGGTTTCCTGCCTTCTTTCCCTGCACTACCAGCAGCCTACCTGTGCAGCTCAGAGGAAGCCTCTCCACTCCTTTACTCAGTTACCTACCCGTAATGCAGGGATAACCATGCCTAGTGGATTCACTACAGTCTGAACTTCATTAAGCATAATTCATGTCATTACAACGAGCATTTCTGCAATCCATAGTACAAAGTATCAGTTTCTGCCTTTTGCTACAAGGCAAAAAGTATAATTAGCCTAACATCATTATCATAGGTTTCACAGTTACTGTAAGACTGGAAAAACATCTTCACAGCTATTTTAAGTCCAGTAGGGAGTTCTCTGGGCTTGTCCTCTTGCATAACAGTTTGTAAAGGGTTTTTTGTTGGTTTTTTTTTTTTTTTTTTAGTGATTCCTCCACCAAACCCACTCATCCGTGGTTTAGATGTAGCAATTTTCATCCCCTTTTTACTTGTGCTTTTCAAGAAGAGGCGTTAACTTCTGTCAAGCCTCCGGGCAATAAAGCTGCCTTCTAAAGTTCTCCTTTGAGATCTCTCAGAAATAGTCCATGGAGACCAGCAGTCTCCTGACTAAATTGATTAGAGCTTATTGTGTTCACTGCTTCAACTATTTGCACTCCAATCTCCAAAGAGCTATTTCGGCTCACACAGACCCAGGCAAACCTGCTGAGAGCAGCAGAACTTCAAGCCAGATGTGATGTTTAAGGGATACCGTGGCCACAGGAGATTTTTCCCACCACCGGTGTAAGTGTGCCACCCTCTGGACAGTGGTCTGAATCACCTTTTCCAGACTGCACCAAAATCTTGAGATTTGATCTCAGTGGAGCCAGTCCAGTCCAATAGGTTAGAGACCAGAACCAAAAGCAAACTGCATCCATGTAATGCTGAGTCCTGCTTAGCCCAACCACAAGCAAAATGTAAGCTTTCCATTAGTAGCTCTGTAGCCCACTGCTGAAAACAGACCTGATTCTGTGCCATCAAGCATTGCAATTCATTTTCAGATATTGAAGTTGACCCAAAAAAAAATCTACATAATTTTCCTCTACCCATGGACCACTGAGCTCCTTTCCATTATACCTGTTGCAGCCAGCAGAGACACATGAACCACAGCACCACCAAGTCAGAAGATGGGTTAGTAGTGTATTTTGGACTCCATCTTGCACTAACCAGCAAGTCTCCTTTACAGAGATTGCCAAGGTAAAATGCAAACTGAAATGCAAAATGCAAATAGAGCAGGAGATCATAAAATCACCCTAATGAAAGTAAGCAATCCAGTGACTCTCCAGACAGGGGGCAGACTCTACGAAAATTCTTCCCTTCAGGGAGATGGACACAGTCCAGTAGCGTCTCTCTCTGTTCTTTCCTGCTAGCTTGAGGCCCTACAATTCGTAAGCCCACAAGATTGCCTTCAAGCTCTACTATTTGTCACAATGTTCCTAGGCCATCCTAGACTATTCGTTCTTGGTTGAAAACTCTAGGTTTTGTTATTAGATCCTCATAGTAGCATCTTACTCATACTTCTTGGAAGCAGTGTTCCTTAGTGGGCAATTTTATAAGTGATCAGATTTGCAACGGATTAAAATGTGATGAAAGTGCTGCATAAAGCAAATTAAAATTGAAAGCCTGTGTTTGTAGAATAGACTTTATCTAATGTTTGATAGATGGGGAAAAAATTAAAGAAAGAGAGATCCCTACAGAAGAGAGCTTTGTCCAAAACACGTCCTCACTGGACAGTAAATTGATCAGCAGCCTATTCTTAGGAAGGAAGAAACTACCTTCTCACAGTCGGACTATGAGATTAAAAATAGTGTTAAAAAAATTTAGACAGAAAATCCAAGATAACATATACTATGACATGGCCAGAGCATCATATCCCAGGCTCACTCAGCATGCAGAATAAGCTGATGTGCAAAATCTTATTAAATTTTTCCATGTATCTTCACTCAAGAGATGGTTTGAGCATTATTTGTACTGCCATGGCACAGTCTTTTATTGACTATGATGTTATTTATTACCTCCTGGAAGTTTATGTGATGAAGTCATTTTGCAACAACTGATTCACAGCCATGAATTTGTCTCACCAGCATGCCCCAGAGATGAAGGTAAGGACACTTCACAGAAGGGAGGCTGAGGCACAAGGGCATTAGGGTCCTGTTTAATTGATTGTCCCTCAGGTGATTTTCCAAAGTATTTAACATTATACAACACGATGCATCAGACAAAACCTAAGATAAATTTGTATGTATGACTCATGCAGCATCACATCTCTGTAGTAGAAATAGAGATCTCACCAATTTGTCCAAGCAACTCCTCAGATATCTTATAGACAAACCATTAAGTGGCTGTTATTAGAGTCTTCACATTCATTAGTGACGGGATGAAGATTGCACATGCAATGCTGAATTTGGTATTTCCCTACTGTAAGTTTCATTGTACAGCACTCCACATGAGTTGAAACAAAGGTGAGGTTTTCACATTCACCTTAGAGACACAGCTCACAGTTGTTTCTCCCACCCATACCTTTCATATTTGCCCTGTTTCACCCGACCTTCTCCCTCTGCTCTTAGCCAGTCATCTCTTTGTTACAGGCTAGCTCAGCTTTTCACTCCCTAACAGCACTTACAAATATATTTTTCCCAGCTTCTTCCTACCTACTTTTTTACTTTTTTTTTTTTTTTTAAATCCAATGTGGCAGATCCCTCTGTTTACCACATAGACACTTGGAGAGAGGAAGACCAGGTGGAAAATTTCAGTGGCTATTACCAGCTGAAAGCCAGAGTCTTACAATGAAAAGTATTAGAGAGGCTCACCTAAAGAGTATTCCTAGCAGCTCCATCTTCAGTGGTTGCAGTGGGGACTGCCGCAACTGTGACTTTTCATATTAACACCAAGATGACACTTAACTCTTTGTTACTAAGCATTGCATCAGATACACATCATAATGCTGGTTTCTTCAACTTAGCAACCAGCAGTGCTGTAAGGTCTAGTCTGTATTTCAGTGCTTTGTCTGTGTGGTTGCAGTAGCTAAAAGTGCAGGGAAAAAAGAAACCAGAATATTGTAACACAGAAGTTACTGCTTGTTTAAATTAGATCTCCACCAAGAAAGCTTACAAAGCTCCCAACAAGCATTTCCAGCACAGATGCAGGCCCTTAGCATGTTGACAGTCACTAAACAGCATAGGCTTCCTTCATCTCACAGTCCCAGAATAATCCTGAGATATAGTTTAGTGTCATGTCTATACTCTGCTTTTGAGGAAGAATTATGGAAGAGCAATACCACAAGCGGGATTTGAACTGCCTGCATAACCTCTTATCAGTGAAATGCAACTCTTGTTCTTAAGCGACCAACTAATCTGCACTGTGCCACCAGTAAATCACATAACATGTAGCACGTGTTGTAAAGCAAAGCTTTTCTTTCAGCAAGCTCAAGTATCTTTTCTTTCAGTAACAGAATTTAATCTATTAAATAAATGGGATCTTTTCCAGGTTAAGCCAAGGCCAGGAAGATCTGAAATAACCTTGTCTTTTTAACTCTGTACTGCAGAAAAAAAAAGAAAAAAGTAAAAAAAAAAAGTGAAAAAGCTGAAAAAACTCTGTGTCAAAAGATTATTCAGTGTCTGACACTTAGTGGCCGAAATATAGTATTGCAGTCATAGTCAGGCTACAGAAATCAGTACCTCTTCAGAAGTAACACTATTCAAAAGTGACCCCACTGGGTACACCAATAAAAATATTAAAGAACACACAATCTACCATCTTGGTAGTTTATTAGCATGTGTTTTTAAGCTACAGTAAAAATAAAGCCTGGGTTTCAATCATAGGTAATTGAACCTAAAGAGAAGCCACAAAATCCAAACATTGTAGTTTAGTTATTCCAGAATTAATGAAATAATTTCTGTCTGATCATACACTACCGACAACAGGCTCTTCTTTCACATTTGTGTCTTGAAAAATGCCCGTCACACTACTGGCATACTTTAATAACACTCTGTGGGAGTTTAAGCCTGCTACTTGGGCAACTTAAGAAAAAGACTACTAAAATGTGAAGTTAATTCTGCCAAAAACATTATCTACATACAATCACTGAAGTCAGTTTAAAATAAGCCATGAAATAAAAATAAATAGACACACCTAAGAATTGCTAACAAACTTCATGAACATACTTAACTTGCTGCAAAATAAATCAGAATGTCACAGTACATTCTGATGTACTGTATGCCATAAAATCTATTACAGCATGAAACAATTGAAATAATATTTTTTATATATATATATATATACACATATATATATATAATACAAATGAAGAAGTCCCCAAAAGGTCTTTCATGGTGTAATACTGAGAGTTTAGGCTTTGTTTTGTATCCTCAGACCTACATTCAAGGCAGATTGGTGTGAAACCCAGCCACAGATGACAGGGATGAGATCATCTTCTGAGAATACTATCTAGAAAACGTGCTGTGACTGAACCACTCTAGCCCGAGTGAGTAACTTTGGCTGGTGTGGTCAGCATCAGAAATGCAGATGTAATCCTGCAGATTCAGGAAATTTTATGAACTCCTCCAAGAAAAGGGCAGTACAACACATGAGACAGTCCATACCCTCTAGTGTCACATTTAGTATAATGTGTATAAATCATCCAAGAAAATAAAAAATAGTAATAAAAAACAAAACTCTAACTAAAGGCAGTAGATTTAGCTTAAGTCTTATAAATCCTATAAACTCCTTTTGCATAGCAAGGAACAGGGTTTGACCAGAGGTGTAGAATACTGTCCAGGAGAGACATTCCAGTAAAGGAGATGTCAAACAGAAACTCAACATCAGAAATGCATAATAAGTTTGGTACTTTGCTCTTTGGGCTTATGGACTAGAATATTCTGAATTACCTTCAGAGCACTGATGGCTTGGTTCTGAATCTGAGCCACATATGCCAGAAATAATTCTGCATATCTGTTCCAAAGTCGTGTTCCTTGGAACAGGAAATTCTCTAGCTCAGAAATCAAGTTGGTCATGCATGGCATTTTTTGAAAATAAATAAATAAATACTATCGTGAAACCAAGACATTTTGCAAACTTCTCATTCCACTTGTTTTCTAAAAAGGAGAGATGGTGCAACCTTGCCATTAGAGAGCATGGGATATTCCTTTCTTCATACACCAGGAAGAATCCACGTGTTCACATGCCCTGGTCATCCTGGGACAGTTTGACCACTCCAATATCTGTTAGAAGAGCAACACAGCAGGGCACAAGCAATCCAGGAGCTTCTGGAGTGCATTAATTATAACTTCCTGTGATCAAGGAGGCAACAAGGAGATTTGCTGTTATAGAATCATAGAATATCCCCAGTTGGAAGGGACCCTCCCACAAGCATCACTGAGACCAACTGCTGGCTCCAGAAAGGACCACCCCAAAATGAGACCATATGTCTGAGAGCATTGTCCAAATGCTTCTTGAACTCTAGCAGGCTTGGTGACAAAACCACATTCCTGGGGAGCCTGTTCCAGTGCCTGACCACTCTTCACACAGTGAAGAACCTTTTCCTGATATCCAGACTGAACCTCCCCTGTTGCAGCTTCAGGCCATTCCCTTGGGTCCTATCACTGGTCACAAGAGAGAAAAGATCAGCGCCTGTCCCTCTGCTCCCCTCGCGAGGAAGCCGTAGGCCACCATGAGGACTCGTCTCAGTCCTCTCCTCTCCTCTCCTCTCCTCTCCTACCCTCTCCTCTCCTACCCTCTCCCCTCCCCTTCCCTTTCCTCTCCTCTTCTCTAGGCTGAACAACCAAGTGACTTCAGTCACTCCTCATATGTCTTTCCTTCTAGATCCTTCACCATCTTTGTTGCCCTCCTTTGGACATTCCCTAATAGTTTGTGCTCTGCTGCACCTCATACTTAAAAACATGGAAGAGTTCAACAGGGATGTGAAGGCTGAGGGCAGCTTTGGCTGCAGTGACCATGGTATGGTGGTGTTCAGGATCCTGAGAGTAGGGAGCAAAGCCAATAGCAGGATTCCCAGCCCTGGACCTCAAGAGAGTACATTCAGGCCCCTTCAGGAAAGTACTTGGAAGAATCACGTGAGATACAGACCTGGATAGGTCCTGGATAGCTACCAGGGTAGCTTGTTGATTTTCAGGGACCACCTCCTACAAGAACAGGAATGATCCATTTCCACCTTCAGAAAGTCAAACAAAAGTGGCAAGAGGCCTCCATGAGTCAAGAGAAAGCTCCTGATTAAATTCAGACTTAAAAAGGAAGCATAAAAGAGAAAGAAGCAGGGTCAGGTCACACAGGAGAAGTACAGAAGCATTGTTTGAGCATGTGATGAGGTTAGGAAAGCCAAAGGCCACAGGGAGTTGAATCTGGAGATGGATGTGAAGGGCAACAGAAAACATTTCTGCAGGTACAAAAACATAAAAAGGAAGAATAAGGAAAACATTGGCCCACTGCTGAATTGGACAGGGGATCTGGTGACAAAGGACATGGAAAAGGCTGAGGTGCTCAATGCATTACTTGTCTCAGTCTTTACCAGCAAGATAGGCCCTCTGGAACCACAGGCCCCTGAGAGCAGTGTAAAAGCCTGGAGCAAGGAAGACTTACATTTGGTGGGAAGGATCAGGTTAGGGAATAGTTAAACAAACCAAACATACACAATAGGTGCATGGGGCCTGACTGAACGCACCCTCAGGTGCTGAAGGATCTGGCTGATGTCATTTTGAGTTATCTTTGAAAGGTCAAGGTGATCAGGGAAGGTTCTTGAGGACTTGAAGAAAGCAACTGTCACTCCTACCTACAAGGGCAGGAAGTAGAATCTGAGGAACTACAGGCCAGTCAGCCTCACCTCATTCCTAAGAAACTGATGGAGCAACTAATTCCGGAAGCCATTTCCAAATATATGAAGAACAAGAAAATGACTGGGAAGATTCAGCATGGATTTACAAAGGTGAAATCATGCTTAAAAAAACTGATAGCCTTCTACGATGAGACAACCATCTCAGTGGAGGAGAAGGCAGTGAATGGTGTTTATCATGACTTTAGTAAGGGTTTTAACACAATGTGTCCTATAATAACCTCACTGATAAACCAATGAAGTACAAAGTATGTAAGCAAACAATGAGGTGCATTGAAAACTGGATAACCTGCCAGGCTCAAGAGGTTGTGACCAGCAGCACAAAGTACAGCTGGTGGCCAATGACTAGTGGAGTGTCTCTGGGGTCGATACCAGCAAACTTGTAACATCTTCATTAAAAGCCTGGACAATGAGACAAAGTGCAGCAAGTTTGCAGATGGTACAAAATCGGGAGGAGTGGCCCTGCCTTAAGAAAAGCGTTGCCAGAAGGTTAATGGAGGTGATCCTTCCACTCTACTCAGCCCCAATGAGGCACGTTTGGAGGATGGGGAATAGATTTGTGCCCTCCTGCACAAGAATCCAGTGAAGGACCACAACGATGATTAAGGGATTAGGATATCTGATGAATGGGGAGAGATCTGGGACTGTTCAGCCTGGAGAAGAGAAGGCTCAAGAGTATCTTACAATGTATGTACACACCTGATGAGAGGAAATGAATAAGATGAGGCTAGAGTCTTTTCTGTGGTGCCCATTGACAAGACGGGAGGCACAAATTCAAATTTCCTTGTTGTGGTTGAACCTGGCCAGCAGCTAAGCACCACACAGCCATTCAGTCACCTTCCCCCCTCTCTGGGATGGGGGAGAGAATCAGAAAAAAATGAAAGCCTTTGGTTTGAGATGAAGACAGTTTATTAGGACAGAAAAGAAAGGAAAATAATAATAACAATGATAATAGTACTACCAATAATAATGTGTACAAAACAGCACCCTACCAGCTACTAGGAAGAAAACTAACTCTATCCTAGCCAAAACCAGGACATCCCTCTAAACTGAATTGTTACTTTTTGCTGTGGAAATGGTCAAACTGGAAGAGGTTGCACAGAGAGGCTGTGGAGTCTCCATCCTTGCAGATATTCAAAACCCAACTTGACACTGTTTCGAGCAACCTGCTCAAAAGGCCTTACTAAGCTTGTATTTAGACTTACCTTTTAAAAGGCCTTAATACATGCATATATATGTATTTTACCCCATGTATCTGACAGTAGAGAAACAACCTTCACCTCTCTGCATTAGGAGTGAAAATGCACTCTGCAAATCAGGCTATAGCCTTTCCAGCAACTGTTTGAAAATAATATGACTGAAGCTATATCAAGACCTTTAGCTACCTGCTTCCATGTCAGGAAAATCAAGGCTGCTAAAGTCTTCCATGGTATCATGGGAATATGTTTGGTGGATGCTATTTCACCAGTAGCTTTTCATCTTGAACTGACATTTCTCACTATTCATACCCATCAGTGTCAGAAACTATATCAGGTTTTACAGCAAAGTTTCTACATCAGCCTTAGAGGGTGTCAGTCAGCCTGTGCTTTCCGCAGCCAGACGGGCTCGTCGGGCAGCAGGACTCCCAGCTGTGCCAAAATGCAGTCTGCACAAACATTCATGCTAGACACCTAACCATCCTGACAGCAGATATGCTCAGAGGAGGGCACACGTTTCCCCACACAGCTGATGCTTTCCCTCCCTGTAACTGCAATAGCTTTTCACTGGAAGTAGGAGTTAGTGTTACTATGGTAGAGTGTTTTCGCTTGTGTTTGTTGAAAGGTGTTTGATAGTAAGCACAGGGTTGAGTGAATGTGTCATCTGCCAGACTCTGTACACACTGAGTAGAAAAGAGAAAAGTTGAGCAACCAAGCTGTTTTCAAAATGTGTCCCCTGATGACTACAAGGGTCTGATTGGCTGCATCACCTCATCTCATCTCATCTCATCTCATCTCATCTCATCTCATCTCATCTCATCTCATCTCATCTCATCTCATCTCATCTCATCTCATCGTCTTGTTTTGAATCTATCTTTGGAAGATAGATTCTGAAGACAGGAGACATAATGGTAAAATTAAGATCTCAAACAATTTTCAGACAGGGTCCTACAAATAAAAGAGCACTGTAGTTTTATACTCCGGAAGGGATACTCATTTAAAACTGTTCATAACAGAAAGGATTTCAGTAAATTTCAATTCTGTGTTTTACTCTTTTTGTAAGGATCCATCCATTTCATCTCTACTTAGACAGTGTCAGATGCTTCATCTTTTTATTAGTGGATTTTCTAGGTGTATCAATAGCCACCACAATCTGATAATGAAAACACTATACAGGTCCCCAAAAAAGCAAGGTGTTTAGAGCTTCTGTGTTTATATGGGAATACTTAGGACAATGACCATTCCAAGATTTCAGAGTCAAACTTTAGTACTCAAGGTACTAAATCTCAAAACCCTCAATCAAAAATTACCTACAAGGTTCAAGTTGATTTGCATGCAATGAAAAGCAGCAACTAACTACTCTGATATAAAAAAAAACTTAGTTCTCTTACCCGTAAGGTTCACATTTGACCATCTGTATATATGAGGATGCTTAAATGGTACCCCTAAACAGATATGTAATTCTAACATTGCTCCAGACACAAACTTACCTTTAATCACCCTCCTTGAAATTTTCAGTGAGTTGAGTCCTGTAGCCTTCCACTCACCACAAACACCTAAGACGGATATCCACCAAGCCTTTCCTAGATATCTAAGGCCTCTATATAGGTATATAAGACCTCTATATAGGTATAGACCTCTATATATAGGCCTCTATATAGGCATATAAGGCCTCTATCAGTGCTAACCAGAGGAATAGAAATAAACAGCTTTCATCCAAAAATTAGAAGCAGACTAACTGCAAAGAAATTAGCAAAAGGGAACAGTTAACACAGTGAACCAGCAAGATTAGTATGCATCTAGTCACCATGTCACAGGAAATGAATTTTCAACATTTTTCATGGAAAAAAAAAAAAAAAGGTGATCTGAGAGAAAGAACAATTGGTAAAGAGAAAGATCCTACTAGCAGTTTGGAGAACTTGAAGGCAAAGGTCTGTCCTTTTTTTCCCCTTCATCTCCCTCAGGAATAGAGAAAAGAAAAAGGCATCTAAGAAGAAGGAAGGTGCCCAACTATACTCAATCCAAGGTTGCTGAGGATCTACACAAACTGCACTGAAACAAATTTCGACACATTTTCTTTCATAAGTCAAATCTGAATTAGGAGGTATTCACAGTAAAAATATCAGCACAGACTTCAAGAAGTGGTTTATTGTTCAAGTTCCCCAGTTCCTCTGGTGTTTGCACTGCCGATATTGAACTCCAGAATTTGAAGAACCTATTGGAAAGTCACAGAGTACACAAACTTGAGGATTTCAGAGAATGTCCTGCATGTATAAGGATGCATACACAGTGTGTATGGAAATGATTTTTTTTTTTATTCTTCCTTCCTGTTTTTGTGATTAAGGCATGAGGGGAACAAGATTTTCATACAAGATGAATTAGGGGGGTTTAAAATGATCTCTTCCATCTTTATCTGTACTATTTGCAGCATGCTTATCTCCTTCCACTCCTTCCTAATGCTACAGACTTACAGTGCCAACAAAAGTAATGAATGACCTGAATTCACCTTTAAATCCCAGGAAACTTGAACAGCCTGTATCTACTGAAATAACACTGTTATTGCAACAGCTTTCAGTAATAAACTCTTAACTGGACTGACAGAAGTCTAGTCTTTGTTGAATACCTCCTCTAATCATCTCAATACAGAACAAGCTGTTTACTTTAATGTTTATTTTCTTGAAACACAACAAGACTTCATTGTTTGAATTACTGCATAAATATGTAGCTTAGAAATACTCACTGGTGAACATTATTCATGGATGTAGAGGTCTTAAATGATTCAGACTCTGATTCACTCACATCCTCAATAATTATCGCCACAAAAGGGAACACATTTTAAAGAACAGGATGTGAAATTAATGTTCTGAAGAATTTGTAAAACAAAACCTCTACAGATTTTTTCTCAAGTTCACTACGAATTGTTACTGACTTCTAATGGCTCAATCAGGAGCCTTTCAGTTTTAAACAAACATGAAACAGATATTTTTTTCATAATAAAAACAAAATACAATGGTTAGGTAACTGGAATGTTTTAGAATTATTTTAGATCAGTTTAGATCCAGTGATGCTGCATTCTTGCTTTAATGATAATATACACGTAAAGTTACCAGGTTATTTTGTAAAAATGAAAGCAACTCAGTCAACACCCATGAGTCTTCACTCAGCTCTGAGTCAAAGCTTTTGGAAGATTTACTGTAAAATTCTTTGGGACATCTATCTGAAAATTAGATTTAGTTTGTTGTTGTTGTTGTTGTTTTTCTCTGTAGTTCTTGTCCTTAATCAACCCTATAAGTGGAATTAAAAAAATTAAATAAACCTCTAACATGACAATTTAAACTGCTACAGTCCTGAGATTTAGATTAGGTTACAGGCAAACATTTCTGTCCTCAGGCATGTCAAATAAGTTCTACAAAGATTAGCTCAAGAGCTTTTTGGAAGTCTTAGGTATTTGAACAAATGCTGTGTGTTGCAGTCTTTTTTCAGAATTCCCAACTTAGCTAATTGACTGTACTATGTGGCATTACATTTTGTTTCCCATTTACTGGTTTTTTACCTTTGGTTTTCATTCACGCAGTCAAGAGCATTAGAGATACCAGGTGATGTAAATCAACTGTACAACAAAAGGTAATATAAGTGAATTGTTTATATGAACTATTTGACAAGTATTTTTGAATAATAAATGCAGTTGTGCAGATGAAAATCAGATCGCAAACCATTGAAAGGTGGAGAAAGTGGCTAACATTTTGACACATACTATCAGGTAATAAATACCTGTTCAGTTTTAATTTTGGTATTCATTTGTAACTTTGAATGCTCACACAATCTGATTAAGTTTTCTCAATCTATTTGAAGTGTGCCCAGGTCCAATAGAATGATGACATAATTAATGTTTGCCTCTTATCTGTAAGGAACTAATCTAAAAAATTAAGTAACTACCTAGCTTTTATATATATATATATATATATATACATATATATATATTCAGTTTGATAACCAGGGAAACAGCAACAGGGTATTTTATTTTAATTCTTGTAAAATGTTTTGAGCAGCAGGTTGGATAGATGACCTCTAGGGGTCCTTTCCAACCTATACGATACTTTGAGTCTTTTTCCAGTGAAGTCATGAGGTATGTAATACTGCAAATCTTGCACCTGGATCAAACGTTTGTGTAGAAATCTTTTGTGTTCTTCTCTAGGTTGAATAATGTTCTACCTGATTTGCAACAGTTGTATGATCATAGAAAATAAGGCTAAAAGAGGTTAGTCTAGTCTGCCTCCCTCATCTGGATCCATCTAGTCCATGATAATCATTTCATTATGAGGCTGGCATCTATAATAATTCAATAATGAAAGTTCCGTTACTACCATAGGACTCCAAATGGGCAATTAGAGAGAAAGTTTACTTCATGTAGAAAATATACCCATTTAATTTCATACATTTGATGGCATAGATCTTGATTATGAGAAGCTTGGAATGTTGTAAGATGAATTTACTCACTAAAGATCATTTCCTATGAACTGTCCTATCACCCTTCAAGAGCAATAATACTACAGCTGATTAATTGAGGGGACAGATTTCTGATGACTGAAAAGTTTTTTGCTTTGTTTTGTTTTTTAATTTGAGGACATAGTCAAAAGAGAGGACAGAAAGTATATATGTCACAGTAATCAGTGAGGAAAGAGTAAGAACGTGTAAAGTCAGGGTGCAAGAAACAGAGAACAAAACATTTGCTGTGGTTCAGGATAGAAAAGTGATAAAAGAAAATAAAAGTGGTAACAGAGGTCCAGATGAAAAGGAGTTGTGGAAAACTTAAGACAATGGATGTAGAAAAGACAGCTAAATCTAAAAATAAATAAATAAATAAATAAATAAAACTACCAAAAACACATAAATTGTGCTACATAGGTATGTTTTCTATAATTTACTTCAATTTAAATATATATATATCTTTAAAAGCCTTGGTTTCAACACCCATTTTTTTTTTTTTTTTTTTTTTTAGGCTTCCTAGGGCTGGCACATAACTGGGACAATGGATCCTTCCTGAGCAAATCTGCATGTTTTAACATTGTGTTCAGATGCAGGCAGATGTCATCTGTCATCCTGCTATCTATCAAGGCAGACAACACACAGGAAGATGTGATAAACTAAAAAATTACACAGTGAACAGTATTGCTCAGCTTCAGTTCTTCAGCAAAAACATAAGCTATCCCTTTCTTCTGTTTTAGCTCCCTCTTACTGATCCAAGGACTCTTTGTTTTGTATGAAGCATAGGAATGTGTTGAATTTGAAAGCTATTTTAAATAGCTCTTCTGCCTCTAAACTTCTTGGTCTCATCACATTTTGAAAAATAAAATATATGCAGTCTGCAGCCACTCTTCCAGGGAGTAGAGAAAGGATAAACTGCTAGAGAACATGGGAGACTTCTCTGAAAATCATGTCAACTTGTTGATGGATATTTTTAAATTCATTTCAGATTCATTGTTTTGAAAAACTCTAATTTTTTTTGTTTGCACATAACTGTTGCCTTTATGCATGGTTCTATTTTAAACAAAACTTCATTGGATCAATAGCCATAAGGTTTAACAGATTCTTAACAAGAAGTTACGCATTCTGCATCTTTATCCAAAATTCCCAATCTGATTACATCCCGTAAAGATGTACATTGGCAAAGTTTCCTGAAACAGAATTTCAGACCTGAACATTCTCTAAAGTTAGATGGTAACACTACATTCACCAGCCCAGATCTTCTCTCTTCTGTTTGAGGTAGCCAAATGATGAGCCCAAATCTAAACAGTTATTAGAGAAAGTATGGAATTTACATCCAATACCATAATTAAATTCTTCTTCGTGTAATATCAGAAATCTGCAGTTAGAAAACGTGGGCTTAGAAGAACGTAAAGAATATGGCTGTGGGAGATCTTCAACCTAAAATGATGATCCTTAAATGAGTTAGATTCCCATCCCTTTAGAGATAGATGAAGGAGAAGGACCCTGAACTTGTACTACTTGCTCAGTTAATGTAAACTGCAGTCATTTTATTCCATTTGTTTGAAACCAGTCTTACCAAGATGAAATGTGCTGCAAGGTGTTACAAAAGAAGGTCAGGGGACAAGAAGAGATAAAAATTGAATTGATCAACTATAATCCAAGTTCTTGTATGAAAAGTATATTTAAACTACACCTATCTATTATCGTATGTTCTGTTGTTGCTGAACATACATATCCCTTTTTGTCAGGAAAATACCAGCAAATAGCAGTTTCCACTGATTTTCGCATCTTTCTCACATCCAGCAAGTCTGAGGGTTGCTTTTCTCTTCCCACCACAACCCGGAACTTCTCTCCACACAAGCAGGTTGTTCTGCCTCTCCAAGTGGGTACAAAACTTGGGCTGTCAAGTTTTCCTCCACTGCTTTCTTCAGTTGACGCTCTTTCAGCTATGATTCAGCCTTCACCAGATGAACTGAGATTTGCCTGGAACCTACCTCACGATTTATACTATCTGTTGTTTTCTTTTTAAAAAATTGACAGAATTTGAGACAAAGTTGTAGGAAGCGGGCTGTACGGCAGGACAGATGATGCCACCGACGTTACACTCCCTGTGACAGTCTGCGCTTCACCCAGCCTGCGATCGCCTTCTTCCACAAAGCTGCACCTAGCAATTACTTTTGGTGTCTGTTGCGGAGCTGTCAGCCCCCCATCAGCTGTCAGGAGGCTGAATTTCGCTCCTTCTGTGCCTTATCACAAAGCCCCTGGCTGACAGGCTTCCTGCGATGTGTGCATCTGACTGCCGCGGCGCACCGCCAGCCGGCTGCACCCCCCTCAAGACCACACTCTCACCCTCAGGTGTTTAAGCTGTGCTCCTTCCTATGATCACCAGGGGATGGGGAAATGGAGGTTGCAATGAAAGCCAGCAGCACAGAGAGGAACAGAGCAGCACAAGCCACCAGCACTGACTCTTCTTCCACTCCTTGACCCCACAGTGCGTGCTCCTCCCTTCCTCCCTATGGGACTCCTTCCCAGGACAAAGCCTGCCTGCTATCTCAGCTGCACTCATCAGTGCCATTTATTGTTGGCAGCTCTGGCCCCAAAATTAGCCCTGCCCCTCAGGCACAGAGAGCGGAGGGACGTAGGTGCTTCTTCAGTTCAGCATGCATCATATGGATTCAAATGGTGCACCCACAAGGAGGAAAACCCCAGTCATCCCAAGCCAAAACTTTACAGCAGAAACTGTTTCATCCACTATGTGTATCACTCCAATTTAGTCCCCTCCTGCTTTGAATCCCTTCACCTTTTAACAGCTCTCAGTGTTGGCTTTCTCACCTGCTTGTGTTCCTCTGTCTTGTGCTCTGCCACCTCAGAAACGCGTGCTGCTGCTTCAGCAGCTATGTCTAACCCCCCTGCACCTGGGTGCTTCAGACCCGCAGCTCAAACTGCAGAAAGGAATTAATGGAAAGAGTGCTTTGGTCTTTGAGATTAAAGAATATTCTCTGCAGAAAATCCCTGTGGTCTCCAAGTACTTCCTTGCACATAAAATCTCCAGTATAAAGTTCAGCTGCATGTATAAAAGATGCCCCGCTCTCCGGGCTTCTCATGCAGATGACAGACCAAAATGACCCTGCTCAGCCATGCTACAGGTGTGACTGAAGCAATTTAGTTAAACTCCTGGCTGTCTCAAGGAATGAGTGTTGCTCTCGATTTTTCACGTGCAGGTTTCATTTGGCAGCTAACCAGCCACAAAGTGAGATATTAGAGAAAAAATACATATATATATCCATATAAAATGACATAATGATGCTGCCAGCTTCTTTTCCTTTGTTTATATCTACTACAATCTGAAGCCAAGATGAGAAATGTTATTTTTCCATTTCTTTTACATATGCATATACATGCACACACAGATACATACACTCCAATTTATTTAAAGATTCTAAAATATTAATTATTTCTGCAACTTTCCCTTTAAGTACTTAAAAACATAAAATAGTAAGAGAGCAAACTTGTCTTCCACAGCACAGCTGAATTAAAAGACATGGGCAGGTCCTTCTCTAAACTCCTAACTCTCCTTGCTCTTTTCTACTCTAAACTTGGAAGTGTTGTTTTCTGAAAGCAGCTCAGCTGTCCTAAGAAAAATCATAATTCTGTATTTTGAGATGTAATTTTGATACAATTATTTTTGTAGTTGCTTGCAATCACAGGAGAGGACCCATCTTCAGCATTTAGTTACAGTTGCTCATGATTTTCTTCAGGAAAGAATGACGACAGTAATAAAAACCAAACTGTTAAATGCTTACATTGTCTGCATTTTTTTTTATCCCTTTCAATTGGAAAATGCAAGGCCAACATTGTGAAGAATGTTGAAGAAAGAAAAATGTTTTCCCTTTGTTACTTTTTCTAGCGTGCGCTATTGGGTGTGCAAATTACCTCTCACTCTTTAAATAATATGCTTTTTTTTCTCCTTCATTCAGTATAATGGGGAAAAAAATAAAATAGCTGATGGAAGTGGAGACATCAAATTACTTTTTTTTTTTTTAAAGATTCACATTTTACTTCACATCACAAAATCTAAAATACAGTTGTGACAAAGACAGTTTGCATGTGGAATAAGAAAGGGACAAGCCAGGTGCAACCAGATATTGTAAAACAGAATGGCTTTGCCACCCTGGGTCACAACACCTCGTGGGGACAGTGCCACCATGCAGGGTCACAGTGAGAAAAAAGGCACAGACTACAGAACTACAATCCTCTGGCTCTTGTGCAAGGGGGTGAAAAGCAGGGAAGAAACCACAGCAATGCCCCAGCAGGACAGCAAGTGAAGAAAGTCAAATGCAAAACCATGCAAACCAGAACACAAAATGTAACCTGAGCTCAGAGGCCTGGATAACAGAAAACAGGCCCCGAAAAATGATGACTGGTGATAACCTGTTGAAGGAGACTCGAATCAGTTTAGAGAAAAATAATCATGCACAGACATATAGGTGGGAATAACGAAGGGGCACTACACAGCTGGACATACCTGGGGCTCCCAAATCCCAGGAACATCAGGGCTACAAGCAGAGGCAGAAGATCGCTCTGACCAAGCTAATGTGCAAAGTGGGGACAACACTTTGCTTAGTCTGTAGGACCATACTACAAGTGAGACACCCCCAGATGGCTGAATCACACAATGACCGACCTAGAGCATCCTTTTACCACCAACAGCAGCTTCCACAGGGCTAGCTCAAGAGACCTATGTACCCGTCTTCTGAATAGGGAAAAAAAAATTAAAAAAATAGAGGATTTGGGGAAAAGCAATAAGAATGATCAATAATTCCTAACACTTTACATGAATTCAGTGTGTCTCAGTCAGACCAAAACGCGTGACTGTTTTTTTCTAGTTATGCAAACCTGGGCCTTTGCAGCAGTGCTATGACCAAGCTCACTTCTTCACTCTTGCCAGTTTAAAACAACAAATTTTGAAGCCATGAGCCAGTGGCAGTCAGTGCAGCTGTGTCAGATAGGTCTAGAACAGCACTGAGTGGAACAGAAAAAAAAATGTATAAAACAAACTGAATAGAGCAAAGGGTATATTTTTCTCAAAAAAAAAAAAAAAAAAAAAAAAAAACAACTTACAGTTTATTGGACTGCTGTAGGCTAGCACCAAGAGCTGCAGTCCTCAACTTTGACATGCTAGGAAGAGAAGAATTACCTCCAGATCTTTCTGGTGTCTCCTCTCCAGACACATGGGAGGCAGTGCCAACAAAAGTGGAGGGGAAGGGGCCACAACACAAGCGTGTGGTTGACAAACATGGCCTATGGAGGACCATCCTGGAACAGAAGCACATCCCCAGGGCTCTGGTGCTGGTGAATTTGTGAACTCATCACACTTGGTGAACTTGTGCACCAGGCCCTGGTTGTCCACTGACCCATGACCCTTGTAGCCCTAGGAGCACCAGCACCCTGAGCTGCAGTTGGAGTAGGAGCACGGTGAGACACCAAGGGGTAGGCCAAGCCTGAAGAAAACAGAACAGGAGCCAGTAACACGTGTCTCGGTGGCAACGTGCAAGATCTGACAGGTCTGGAAGTGAATCAGCATAATTCACCATCTGGGTGAGGTCTCAACATTGCTGGGTATTTCATTGCTTATTAAAGGGGGTAAGGAAAGGAGGGAGCATCAGGGAAGTGACAGTTCATCCTAGTTCCAGGAGTGACTTGCATTTGGGAGCTACCATTAGTTTTTTTGCCTCAATTAAGAACAAGCCAAGTCTCCAGAGTGCTCTGTTTGCTCAGAGGCATTAAATCAAGACTAGATTTTTTTTTTTCTTAAAAGGGACAACTATCTTTGTTGCAGCTCAGCACAGAAACTTCTGGGTAAAATTCTGGACTAGATGAAGAGACTGATCACAAACATCTCATGGTGCCCCTCTCCCCCTCCCTCCTGACCTTAAAAGTGGTCTCTTGGCCACCAGAGATGCACTCCAGTTCCCTCCCAGAGTAAAAAGAGTGGATTTCTGCCTAACAGTGTCTAGAGGTGATGACTTATTCCTTCCCTCCAGGGGACTGAAACAGTCAAATGCCTCTTAGAAACTCTGATCTGGTTTTTTTTTTTTTTTTTTTCAGGCGGTCTAATTCATTCTGTGTGGCCTAACTTTACAATAATCCACAAATGAAAAGGATTTTAAGCAGGGACTTGGGTATGGAATTTATATTTCTTCCTTGCCATCAGCCTGCCAAGGACCTTTAATTATCATTTTGGCTGGAGTTTCAAGTAAGATTGAGACTACAGGTTGCTCTTGCCCAGAGTCTGTTCCTTGCCTATGCCACCTTCTCACCAAGCCACAGCTTCTAGAGAATAAATGCAGAGTTTTTCAATGCAGAATGGAAAGAATGAGGCTACAACTTTGTGTAACTATCAGGAACAGTCTGTAAATCCTGCATAGCTTAAAATGACCGGAAAAAAAAGAGAATGCAAGAAGATAATTTAGAAAGTCAACTGGCTGTACTGAAAACACCTCATAAGGTTGACTGGCTAATATGCACCTGAAAAGGTAATCTACAGCATATGCCAGAATTTCCTGATCTCCTCAGTCTGGTTCCACAATATTACTCCTATTTATAGACTGCAAAACAAGAACAGTCCAGAGTGATTGTTTAGTCTGATATTCTGTGTAAGAGAGATTTTAGCATTCCCCTACATTAACTCTTGATCCACGTCCAAGAGTCTATTTATCTAGTCCATTAGTTTTCAACCTTTCACAATTTGCATACCTTTAAGCTTTCCAATAGGCTTGAGATGTTGTACAGGGATTTCAAGCCCACTGACAACAAGCTTGGCCTTCCAAGTTACCTGTCTTAGACCTCTTCAGAGTAGCCCTTGGACCTCCAGGGTCCTCACAAATATATATTAAAAAGAACATATACCTTTCAAAAGGCATCCAGTCTTAAATAATAAAAATAAACATTTTAAATTCAGGAATAACGGGTCCCACATTTCTTAATGCTGATTAATAAATTACCCTCATGGATAAAAGCTCACTGCTTCTTACCCAAATTTATCTGGTTTCAGCTTCCAAACAGTATATGCTGTTTCTCTTTGCTAGCTAAGCTGAAAAGCCCTCCATTACCATGCTCCTTTCCTGATGTGGACTCAGAGACAGACTGTGCTGCCCTTTTGCCTTCCCTCTGATAAGTTAAATGGATTGATCTTCCCCCAGGCACACTATAGGGTATATTTCCCCACCCATTAATCATTCCCCATTATAATGTAAACAAAACCAAAAGGTATTAACTACATTTTTCGTATTTCTCTGTTCATACTTATGTTATTGCCTGGTTTAAAAGACAATTTTATCTAACTAAGTTATAGATCATTAAGCTGAAAAAAAGTTTGCCCGTTACTGCTGTTTTACCATCTTGCCCCATCTTGTCTCATTAGCAGGAACTGATTGAGCATGAAGGTGTTCCCTGGCTGTCAGTAGATAAAGTAGGTGCTCTTGGCTTTCATCTGTTCTGAATTCTCCTTGTCTCATTATCTTCACAAGGTCAGATTCTTTGACACCGGGACTGCTTGCTTAGCACTCCATTCTGGTAATTACTTGCCTGGCAACCTTAACCATAAGTAGATTGCATGTATATGGCAGCAATGAAAGTATCAGCATACAGGCCAACAGCCATATATCCATATAACGCAAATACCATTAGAAATGTGTTCATTCTACTGATGTAATTGTTATGCTTCCATATTATCACACTGCTGCAAGCACGATGTACACATTAAAATGCACGGTTTATATTACGGCACCTAAAACAGAGTTTCAATTCAGCTTTCTTTTAGGGCCAATTCCACTGCCTTTTTTCCTCAAAATTTGTGATTGGCTTATTCAGGAAAGACTAAGCTTCACTTCTTCTCTGAATATGCTTTTACCCTGTGTTATAAAGACATGCTCAGCTCTTGAAATTTTAAAGTTGGTAGAGAGTTCAGGAAATTCTGGAAGGTGACATCCATTGCTGGTACAAACACTGTCGTCATTCAGTGCACAGTCTTCTGCAAAACGAATGCTTCCCCTTTGATCTGTTTATTGTGAGAAAACAAAAAAAATGCAGCATATGATGGATGCCTCACACAGCTCCCCTTTTTTCCATTTTACAGTCACAAAATTACTTCCTCTACAGCAAATCTTATCTACACAGTTCATCAACAATAGTTGAATTGTATTTGAGTTACTTACATCTGCAAACTTGTAACAGTAATATATATTTTGTTTATGTTCCCAGAAAATTCATGAAAAGAATAAAAATGTGAATGCCTCACACTTTGGCTCAATGCATAAACAAAAATACCTTCACACCGCTGTCGTTAAAACTCATTTATAGCAGATTTAAACATATTTCTTCTGCTAATGCAGTGCATCCTCAGATCACCTCATTCTTCTTAATATGTCAGCGATATTCAGATTTATGACAAAGCTTTCAAATCACCTATTCAATGTGATCTCAAAGGTGGTCGAGTATCTAAATAAAAATCTGTCCACGAGGCACTGGGGAGAGGTATCACGTTGCACTTACGTTGTGCCCTTTATTGATGGCGGTCACATCACCCACATTTCACAGATGGAAAAACTGATGCCCTGAGAAATTAGATGACTTGGCACTAATCATACAGCAAGTTAGAAATAAACTTAGACCTGCAGCGTCTCAGTTTCTTAATCTCATCGTTCTAGCTCATTTTAGTTTGAAACCTCTGATGGTCACAGCCACAGGGTCCAGTACAAACCCATGTGCCTGCTTTCCCTACCAGGAAGCCCCCTTGGTTTGTTTCTAATTCTCTCTGCAGCCTGCAGCCCAGCCTCCCAGGCTCAGAGCATTTCCTACCATCCTCTTCCCCGATTACTACCTGTGGTCACAGAAAATCCATCCTAGTCTTGTAGCGTCTTCAGTAACAGGCATCCTTCCTCAAACAGAAGTTACCACTTCTTTCCACACACTTCAAAAGCACATTTAAAAGCAGGTTAAGACAGTAGCCCAAATAACCCCACAGAAATCCAGATTTCCTCCCCTTTTGCCTTTTAGCTGTACCAACACTCCTTAAATAAGGCTCTACTTCAGTTACCAGTATGGAGATACCTATAGGAACTGAGTCTCTTGGTTCTCAATATACAGGCTGTGGCTTTTTGTAATACTTCTATCTTACTCTCTGGGAATCTTTCCCAATTCACCTTAGCACAATGAGAATCAGGCTCAGCCTTAACACCTGAAGTCCTGGCCATGTTTTGGTGGAACAACCTTCTTACCAGCTGCAAGGTGACATTCAGTATAACATGTTCTACCTAGGGGCAGCACGAATCCTGACATTCCCACTATCTGGTCCACCCTCTTATGTCTTTTATTGGATGTAGTGGTGCCATAGGGCACAGGGTGATTACCTGTGACACAGAACTCTGCCTCTTGTCTTGGACTGAAAATATGTATATGCCCATTACATGTGCATAAAGACAGTAACATATTTAAGGGCTTTTTTTGTTGCCTTGTGCCTTTCCTTGCAGCTTTTAATATCTAAGTCTGAAGATTAGATGGAGGGGTTTTGCTATTATCATCATCACTTAAGACTAAAAAGATTAAAATTGCTATACATCAATGCTCAGCAAATAAGTGAATTGTAGCAGGGGAAAACTGTCTGCCTTTCATTTCACCAGGAAAAGCAGCTCATGGTGTTTACTGATGGGTTTCACTGAGTGCAGTAACAATCCACTGGTTGTTTGAAAATGACCAAAGAGCCAAAGCATTACCTGGGCATTTGCTCAGCTTCTCACGGTGTGTAGTTTATAGAAACTGGTAGACAAGCAAGGAAAAGAAAGCTATGTATATCTCTATGTCTTAGCTTCAAAGGTGACCTCCATGGTATAGCTGACAGAGTGCAATGTGTTCACAACCTCCTGGCAGATGATCCCCCTTCCACTTTGCTCTTTCCTATGGATCCTGTGGATCCTGCTTCCTTCTATACTTCACCTCCTTTGGAGACTAATTAGTTTCAAGTCTTCCTCCTTCCCTCATCCGTTAGCTCTGGAGGATTTCTTAGTCCTGAACTCAATCAGGAAGGAGTTTCAGTCTTGCTCACAGCAGATTATCACTTACCCTCTCCTGCTTTGGAAAGCTGGTGCCCTGGGTACATTTATTTATTTATTTTTCATCACTGGGTAAACAAAGTCAGTTAGTTACTGTTTGGCTGCTTGGCAATGCCTTAGGCAGTCTGTTATAACAGGTTTTCTATCAGTCTAGACAGCAGCCAAGTTTGACTGTGAAGTTTTTGCTTGTTCTGAACTTTATACCCCCCAAAAATATATACTTTGCTTACATATGACCGCCACATGAGGAACCAATGCACCCAGTGCTTTACTGAGATTAGATGGGATGGTCACCCTTGAGGAAACCCAAAGGCTGAGAGAAGGAAACAGGATGTAGTCAGAACATGTTAAGAAAGCAATGAGTGACTTGTACCAGGAAGAGGAATTTATCAGGAATGAAAGAAGAGAACATTTGGGTGACAGCCAAAGCAGGGTGTTGTTGTAGCTGGAGTTTTGCAGTAGAGCAGTCATGGAAAAAACAAGGGAAGGTTTACATTAAATGAAGACAGAAAATGAAAATGAAGGAAAAAAAGGTCAGTATCTTAGATGCTGAAACCAAGAAAAAAGCTTGATATTTCAGACTGTGCTTAAAAAAGATAGTATTCATTCTGAGCATAGGAAGCCATATCCCAGAAATCTCCCACAGAACGGAGCACTGCTGTGCTCCACAGAACTGCAGCTGCTGTGAGGATGCCAGGGCGGACAAGTTCAAGCAGGATGTTCTACCTATTTTCCATGATCTCTTTTTCAAAAGAACAGTGTGTGGGATGGTGTTTTTTTTTTTGTTTGTTTGTTTGTTTGTTTTCCTGAATTATAATCTCTGCAGCACATACTGCTGTCCACTCCCTTTGGGAAGTTCGTAATGTCTCTCCAAAAGATAGACCTTACAGAGTGACAAATGATAAACAAATCCAAAGAACAGGTACAGTTTGGCAACAACATCTACACAGCTTTCCCTTCATGTCTTAACCCAGTTTTAGGAAAGACAAGTGTCCTAGCAGCCAAGAGGTCAAACTGCATTTTGAAGTGCATTAAACACAGCGCAGCCAGATGCTCAAAAGAGGTGATTCTCCTGCTATATCTAGCATTGCTGTGGCCTCACCTTGAGTATTGTGTGCAGTTCTGGTCTCCCCAACATAGAAAGGACATCAACATACTTGACAGCATCCAGAGTAAGGCAGCAAAGCAGGTAAAAGGGCTGGAAAGCATGTCCTGTGAGGAGAGGCTGAGGACACTTGGGTTGTCTGGTATAGAGGAGAGGAGGAAGAGGCGACCTCACAGCTCTCTGCTCCTTCCTGAGGAGGGGAGGTGGGCAGCGAGGTGTCAGCCTCTGCTCCTTGGGAACCAGTAACAGAACATGAGGGAATGGCACAAAGCTGCACCAGGGGTGGTTCAGACTGGACCACTGACATCAAAAGCTTATTTTTTCTATGAAATGCCTCATGGAGTTGGGATTTTCCAACAAAATCTTGTTCTAGCTGGAAACCATTGCAGAGCTGGCTGCAGAAACTGTATAACACAGTGGAGCTTGTGCAACACACTCACACTGATTTCACTGGAAGTTTGTCATAGTAAAAACAAAGCATATGCAAAGAGAGAAATTGTATTACTCTTACTCATAGTAGTTACAATTCAGATCTTGTGAAGAGTGCCCATGTTAGCTTCATGCACCTCCAAAGTCCCACTTAGGACACTTTGTCAGACATAAGTGACGTGTGAGTCCTCTGCTGGCCCTCTGCACAAAGGTCAGTTCATCTCATGTAACGCTGATAAAGTGTGGCCCTTTATCCCTAACTTTAACCTAGAACTGCAGATCCAGCTGTCTCAGCAGATTCCTGAGATGCTGCCTCTGCAGCACGTTAAGAGTTTCCCACCAGTATTAAAACCATTGACCCAGCCCAGCTTGTTTTATTTCCTCATTTACCCAGGGAGAAAGACTGATTTTTTTTTATTATTTTTTTTTGTGAAGGACAGTGTATGACAAGTCTTACTGGGTCTTCTTCAAGGTAAACAGGCAGTAATTCTTAAGGTCAAACAAGTACAGATTCTCAGGAGTGAATAATTAATAGGGATATACAAAATGTCAGAACTCAAGTTTCTAGGATTTGCTAAAACACAGACAAATTGGAATCTGACAAAAGCAAATTGTGTTTAATAACCCTTAAAGATGTGATCCCTGAAGCATCCTGCAGTACCCAAGTCTCTCCTTGTCCAACTTCTTTCATCTTCATTTGTGCCAGACAAAGACTAGTGAAAATAATGTTTGAACTTTAAGTAATAAAATCAGTTATAAAATCACTTACTTTATCACACATTAAATGCTTTTTTCCCCGCTATTGCTTTTTTTAACCTTCCTGACTATTTTTAGTGACTGCAGTTTCCAGCTTCACGGAACCACAGCTCCTGAAGCAGCCCAGTGCCCCGGGGAGGGGTGCCTGGCAGGCACAAAAAGCTGCGTTGCCTCTTGCACTCCAGAGCAATGCCAAACCTTGTGACTGCAGATGATGCAACACTGAGACCCAGCTACCAAGCCAGAGGCACGAGATAATATATGGGCTTTAGCTAACTCAGTCAGGTGGGTTATAACTGACGTGGAACAAGGGCAGGATAGGGTCACATGTAGGTAGAACTTATGGGGGAAATCACAAGATAGCATGTAACTGTTCATTTATGCCTCCTATGGAAGCCCTTAAACCTGTGATGTGTTTCTGATATTGGCATCAGTTCAACTTTATCATCAATCCGTACAACTGAGCTACTTCTGATTTATGCCAATGCCAAATTAGTTTCACTGAAAGTGCAGAATCAGGCCATCTAGCAATAATGAAAAAAAGAAGAATATTAAGTTGTAGCTATTTATTCCATGCTGGCCTTCTGGACCCTTCTTGGTCAGATTCATAGATTCACCCTTCAACTAAGCGCTCTGAAACCATAAGATCCCATGGAATTATGCAGTTTCAAGCAGTGGGCAGTGAGTTTGGGTATGTCAGAAGTGAAACTGAGAAATGAGAGGCAGAACTGTTCAGAAGAGGAACCATACCTGTGAAGTTCTCTGCTTTCAGAAGAAAAGTTTCAAACCACAAAGCTGTCAAGTGCTGCAAGGAAATTTATGAGCTTTGATTTACTTCTCAATGCGTAGAATTTACGCTGGCATTTGGACACTCTTTTGTCCATATTGCATTCAAGGAAAAAACTTTTTTTCATGAATATCACTTAGCATGGGAAATATTTGCAATACACAACAGTATTAACGAAAAGCATTAATAATTACCTGAAATAACCCAGAATCATTGTGAATATATAAAAATGCAGAATATTCAGAATAACTGAATCTAAGGTGTTTCTCAGCACCTGACACTGTTAATGGAGTAACTGGACAAATCCTACAGAATTTATCCAAATTACTGAAGTGGCATGAGTGGGAGAAACAACTCAAGCAGCACTCTGGACACCACATCTCCCCTTGTTGTGAACAGACACTGTTGGCCAGCCAGCCAGCCAGTCACATATATAACCTAGAGAGAGGGAGGGAGACAGGAGCAGGAGGGAGACAGGAGCAGCCTTACACATTGAACTGCAAAACTGGAGGCTCACAGGCAGAAAGATCAATGAAATCCTTGAAGACCGAACAAGGGATGGAGCACTAGCTGTTGGTACTCTCTGTCCAGTGCCACAATACTGCAATGCAGAGTGTAACTACTTACAAAAATTATACCTCTGGCACAATTTGTTTCAGTTCAAAGTCTAGCTAAAAGTTTGGGAGAAGCGTAAAGAAGACATGAGTGGTGAGCTCAGTGGGCAGAGAGCATCAACATCTGAGGAGAGCATACTTAAGAGGCATAGTCCTTCTCAGTCACGCTCTCTCAGTCTACACCCATACTAACAAATACAGTAATTCAGGGCCAAGGCTCAAGCCCATGAGCATTTTCACAGAGGTCTGTGAGTCACCACTGCCAGAAAACTGTCCTGGGCTATTTTAATTCAGCAGCATACATGTAGCAGCATCACTTAGCGGGGCTGCCACCAAAAGATGCATTTTTTTTTCCACACTCTTCTGTTTGCCTTTGCATATCAAATTGGCATGAGCTCTCATGCTCTGCAGTGACTGTCCATGCACTTAAGCCAGCTGTACCCCTCAAAGATCTCTCCGTACCTAATGTGGAGCCCTGGTACAATCTTTATCCTTAGTTTGCAACAGACAGTTCTAGCAGTTTCTCATTATCTCCTCTCAGAAAGGTGAGATTGAGACTCATATTCCATGTCTGTTATCTTTACATTTCTGAAGCAAGAAACTATTCTTTTCTTGTTAAAGTGTGGTTTCATAACTGCTACGCTCCTTTTGACAGAAACAAGGAATACAGGATGACTTCTTTTTCTGGTCATTCAAATTTGTACAGAAATCTGTGCTCCAAAATGTAAAGTATCCAGATTTGACATAAGTCAGACATTGTATCGTACTTAACATGATTTTATTTTTTTTGACTTAAATCAGGTAATCTTTATGTTGTACACCCAATTCACAATCTTGACATCCTGATAAAGAAAACAAGCAGGTTGGAACAGCACAACAACAAGCTTTTTCCATGCTGATTCCAGTCAGTGTTCTTTGATGCAATTACACTGCTCAGAGATCTTGCAAGGCTGCTATATTTCAGATATAGATAAAACTTTGTTTCCAGATGGGTATGCAATATAAAGAAACAGACTAAGTTTAACTTCACCGAGTGACAAAAAGTCTCAAGAAAAAGATTTGTCTCCTTCCATTTCATATATTTAACTATTTATAAGTCTGGATATTTTTACCTCTATAAACATCAACTCCTATTTAGGTTCCTAGTCTCAACAACATCCCATTACAAGAAGTTCTGCCATCTGTTACCTTTTATTATTACTGAACATTTCACCTCTCAGATCCACAGAATGGACCCTGATTTCTAAATCCATCTTTACCTTTCTAAATTGTTTGTCACCACATTTATCACAGAAAGTGTCAAAACCAAGGTTAGCGGCAGTCACATTATCACCCCAAAGACAGTCGTGTTTTATGTGCGCTCTCTCAAACTATGTAAGCTTTTAAAGAACGCTTAGCGGTGCAGAATATGGGATGAGCCTGGGATTTGAACCTTGCTCAGCCCAAGCCATGGGCTAACAATCTGTTTAGGGATTAGCCAATTTCCAGTTGTACTAGCCCTAATCACCTCCAGTCATGCCCAGGGGACATTAGCATTTCCAAAGCACAGGCAGCCCTGGCCTTCTGGGAGGAAGCTCAACACTCCTCCCTAGTAGAGCTAAGGATTAGGAAACCCCAGGGACGAGAGAGGGGGAATATTTGAATCTGAATGGACCCCGTGGAAGCCCCAAGGAGGGGTTAGCATGTAAAAGCAGGTTTCCTTTCCCAAGCCAGGGCTCTTCTCTATGCTACCTGGAGGCAGAGGTATGCACAGTACCACAGGGCTGAGGAAAGCATCCACAACCTGGATGTTTAATAAAGAGGTGGAGAGAGATCCTTTGTATATGGCCCTGCAGACTAAACATAACTTGTTTTGCTTCCTCTTGACTGTGACTTTATAATGCTCTGTAACATCGTTTTATTTCAGTTTTTGTAAACCTTTTACGCTCACTTGATTTTCAGCATAGCTAGCAAAGCACCAAGGCCTAGAAATCCTCCACGAGTAGCAAACCTTAAAACCAAACTAAAATCCTAAATACAGTTTATTTAGATTAACTCATTATTATAACAGAACACACCTCTGTTTAGTTGTGTAAAGTCCTCTGAGAGCTGGAAATGCCTAGGTCTTTATGGAAGAATTGTCTTCTGATCACCAGCAGCAGTCTGGAAAGCTTCCAGACAATAGCAAGAATTAGTGAGGAGGAAACATGTTAATAAGAATGGGCCACAGATGTGAGCGCTCACTCCCCCAGTTCAGTGTGCTCATGAATTAAAGGTAGTTAGCAGCTTCTTGACTGGTGTTGTCTTGAACATCTGCAGACCACAAATGTAGCTGCTTCCCATCTTCTTCCCTTAGAATCACCGAGGTGCTGCTCCTGTCTCATACAAAAATCAGTCATCGAAACGGGTGTAGCATCAATCATCTTATTCGGAACTGAGTTTTTAAGAATCTATAACCTGCGTGTTGAAGAGATAAACGCCTATAAGCAGCTTTTACATTGAATGTTTTAACATTTACATTTTATATTGAAGTCACTCCTGCATCGTTGATATACTAAAGCAGAAGGAACAGCATCACCTGTAATGGCAAAAGCAGACAGGTGACCCTAGAGCATTGTGCTTTGGGGAAGCTGATGAACTGCCTTTTAAGGCACTACCAGAACTAAATTATCAGTAAGTAGAAAAGCATCTGAATCACGCAGACAGTTTCACAGTTGCTGGAAGGCATTATTATTACTGCCACTTGTCTTTGTAGTAATGTCAGCTCTAAGTGTAAAGAGGGTAGCGAGAGATCTGTTCTCTGGCTCAAAGCGCATACAGTGCAATACCATATGCTCCCATCAGAAGGAACTGTGGGTGCTCACAACCAGTCAGGATCAACCTCTCAATTAGGCAGATCAGAGGGTTCAAACACAAAGGAGAGGTGGTAACTCTCCGTGATGTGCTTATTCTCTTAGCCATGATATTTGGGTGTTGGGTCGTTGCTGGAAGGCTTTGGTGGGAAAAAAATGTGTTTTAAGGAGGAGGTGTCACAATATGTCATTTACAAACAGTGAATGATATTGCATCATACACATTTATAATACATCCACGTGGACAGGTGCAGATACATGCAGGCTGCTTGGTCGGTGCTCTCAGATGGCTGGACATGAGCCAGCTCTAGTCTAGAAGCTGTTTAGACACAAACCGGTAATATACACAGCCTGTCATCAGGCCTTATTGACTTGAGTACAGTGCAATGTTAACACAGTTATATAGACCAGAAATGGCTTATGGTTGGCCAGCTCAGAGGGTGGGGAGACAAATCTCTCAGCTATGTCCACCCTCGGGAGGATGCACCCAAAGATCCCCCTGAATTCCCCAGACTTGCTAAGGAAGATGCCAACATCTGAGATGGAGCCAGTGAGAGGGGGCATTTACAAGCTCAGTCAGAATATAAAACAAAGTCTTTGCTGTGGGAATAAATATCTGTATGGGTCTTATCTCCCTTTGAGATTTGTCTTCTATTTTTATAATGTTCATAGATATGCTGATAGAAAAAAAAAATATATCAGTGTTGCATGTCTTTCAAGCATATGGCTCTCCTTAGAGCCAACAAGGCTTTTGTATGAAAAATGAATATGAAATCAGGGCAAGATTTTAGTATACTAAACTGAAATTCCTCTAACACTACGCACAACAAACAAAAAGAGGGAAGAAAAGGTGGGAAACCTGTTAGGTGATCGAGCTACCTGTAAGCTTAACTCAGGTCTGCAGGCTACCTCAAAGAAAAGATACAAAACAAGCAGACAAACAAACAAAAATCCTCCTTAGAGATCGCACCAGTCAGCTGGCCAGAAAAAAATGCCAAAGCAACAGTGTATTGGTGCCATCTGGCTACTTTTCCTCTCTCAGATGGCTCCCTGCCATATTCCTGACCAGGATATTGGAAGAACCAGATACAGGCCACATCCAAAAAATCCTCACAGGTTTTATACTGGGCCCAGTGGATGCTGGAACAGGTTTCTGGGAGTCAATGTTATATAAATGTCATGCAGCGCGAACATGCCTGAAAAGACTAATAGCTGAATACCAAATCTTTCTATGTTAGAGGCACATCGGGTCTTTAGCAGCCGTAAAAGCAGCCCCATGTTCAAAACACTTCAGGTTAACAGGGAGCAGCACGTAGAAATACGCTGGCTTTTCCTCAGAGGCTACTTTTCATTTCAAACTTTGCTTTCAGATCTAAAATGGGACTTTTGCATTACAGAAGACAAGATTTGGGGTCACTTTGCCAGAAACTGATCTCTACCTAAGCTGAAGAAAGCCAGGTTGTGATTATCAGACAGTTGTATTTATTTTGCTTGATATAAATGTAATCTAGGGATCGAAAGCAAAACACTACATATTCAAAAGATAATTCACAGTTTTAGATATCAACTGAAAATCAAAATATGCACCATTTGCAGTCAGCAACATTCGCGAACCACATGTATGGGGTACGTACAGCTGGTGTAGAATTTAATTTGAATGCTATTTATGTGCTATGCATGCTGCATATAAAGCAGACTGTCAACTGTTCACTTCCAAAAAAGGAAATAAAAGATACAAAAATTAAACAGACAAACCCTAGGAACCTCAAGTTTTCAAAACAAGAACAATGGTCAGAATAACGTTTATATCTGCTTGCGATTTCACACACTTCAGCAGCTTAACAGAACCTTCCACTCATTTTCTGTGTTTCTTTAAAACATAGTGCAGTTTGTAATTGTTTATGTGAGGTTATAAAATTCATCTCTCCCTGAGGCACAGGAATGACCCCTGTCTAGTGAATATATATTCCTTAGATTTTTTTTCAGCTTCTAATATTTTAATACAAATAATTTATATCTGAAACTATTTTACTGCTTTTAAAAGGTGTAAGATTGCCAGATTTTTAAGAGGAATGTTGTTTATTCATATAACATATACATTACAGGCCTTTGCAGTGCAAGTTTCCTGATGTTGCCCTAATAAATAAGCAAAACACAGGATCTCTGATTGGAGACTTGCAGACTTTACTTCATGTTGATTTGATCTTGATTAACATCACAGATATCTGCACCCCACCAATTTGTTATTTTACAACCTAGATCAGAATCACCTATGAATGACTCAGGTAATTCACTTTGACTTTCAAAAAAAATAAAAATAAAAAAATAAAAAATAAAACCCAACCCATTTCTTCCTCTTTACCTTTTATCTTCTCTACAATTGTGAATAAAATTTAGGCCTGTGCGAAGCCAGCACTGGTGTTGCCACTACTGAAAGCAGCGATACTGATAGTAAAAAAAAAAAAAAAAAAAAAAAAGCATCCAGGACTCTTATCAAAGCTTCAACAAATCAGGCAGATCCAGTTGTGGATGTGAAAGTCAGAGGCAGCCTTGGTTGCAGTAATAATAAAATGGTGGAGTCTAGGAACATAAGAAGGTGTAAGGTAAAAGCAGGACCACAGGCCTGGAATTCAGAAGAGTGGAATTCAACCTCTTCAGACGTCTTCTTGGAAGAATCTCATGCAATACAGCCCTGGAGGCAAAAGGGGTCCAGAAGAGCTGGTTAAAATTTAAAGATCACCTCCTTCAAGATCAAGGAATGTCCATCCTGACAAGTGGAAAATCAAGCAAAGGCAGCAGGAGGCCTGCATGGATAAGCAAGGAGATCCTAACTGAACTTAAACTGAGATAAAAAGGGAGAATACAGAAGTTAGAAGCAGGGGCCGGTGACACCGGAGAAATATAGAGTTCATGTCTGATCTTGCAGGAACAGGGTTAGGAAAGTCCAGGTCAACCTGGAGTTGAATCTGGTGAGAAATGTTAAAAGCAACAACAGAGGTTTCTATGGGTACTTCAGCAGCAATGGGAAGACTAGGGAAAATGCATGTCTGCTGCTAAATGGGGCAGGGGACCTGGTGATAGGGGACATACAATCATAGAATCATAGAATGGATCAAGTTGGAAGGGACTTTAAAGATCATCTAACTCCATCCCCCATGCCATAGGCAGGAATGCCACCTACTAGATCAGATTGGCCAAGACCCCATCCAGCCTGGCCTTGAACACCTCCAGGGATGGGGCATCCATAACTTCTTTTGGCAACCTGCCCCAGTGCCTCACCATCCGTACAGTGAAGAATTTCCTCCTAATGTCTAATCTACATCTATCCTCTTTTATTTTAAGACCATTCCCCCTTGTCCTATCATTATCTACCTGAGTAAAGAGTCCTCGATTCTTTTTATAAGACCCCTTTAAGTACTGAAAGGCCACAAGAAGGTCTCCCTGGAGCCTTCTCTTCTCCAGGCTGAACATCCCCAGCTCTCTCAGCCTTTCTTCAAAGGAGATCAGCCTTTCTTCATAGAAGACATGCAAAAGGTCAAAGTACTAAAATCCTTCTTTATCTCAGTCTTTACTAGTAAGACTAGTCGTAGGAAGCAAGGAAGATTTATCCATGGTGAAGAAGGGCAAGGCTAGGAAGAACTTTAACTAACTGAATACATGCAATTCCATGGGATCTGACAATTTGCACCCACAAGCCCTGAGAGAACTGGCTGATGGCATCATGAGGTCACTGTCAATTATCTTTGAAAGGTCTTGGTCACTGGGGGAAGTTCCTAAAGAATGGAAGACAGACGATGTCACTCCTGTCTTCAAGAAGTACAAGAAGGAATAGCCAATCAACTACAAGCCAATCAACCTCATCTCAGTCCCCGGGAAGATGATAAATATCCTCATGGAAACATTTCCAAATACAAGAAGGACAAAAAAAGTGATTGGAAATAATTAGCATGGATTTGTGAAGGGGAAATCGTGCTTAACCAGCCTGATAGCATTCTAAGATGAAATGACTAGCTCAGTGAATGAGGGGAAAGCAGTTCATATTGTTTATCTTGACTGTAGTAAGGCTTTTAACACTGTCTCTCAAAACATCTTCATAGTACAAGTTAGATAAGTGAACAGTGAGATGGATATAAAACTTGCTGAACAACTGGGCCCAGAGAGTTGTGGTAAGCAGCATAAAGTTAATCTGGAGTCAAAACATCAGTGGTGTACCATAGGGTTCAATACTGCAGACAACACTGTTTAACCTCTTTATTAATGACCTGGATGCTGGGACAGAGTGCACCCTAAGCAAGTTCTCAGATTATGCAAAGCTGGGAGGAGTGTCATATGGTTATGACACCATTCAGAAGGACCTGAACAGGCTGGAGAATTGGGCAGAGAGAAATCTCACAAAGTTCAACACGGGGAATCTGGGGAGGAATAACCACAGGCACCAGTACATGCTGGGGGTTGACAAACAGGAAATCAGATCTGCAGAGAAGGACCTTCAGGTCCTTGTGGAAAACAAACTTACAGTGAGACAACAATGCAAGCTTGCTGCAGAAAGAAAGAAAAAAAAAAAAAAAGAAAAAAGAAAGCCAATCCAGGGCTGCACTGAGAAAGGTATTGCCAGCAGGGGTCAAGGGAGATGATCTTTCCTCTCTGTTCGGTACTGGTGAGTCCCATGTGAGATAAGGTTTTCAGTTCTGGGCTCCCCAGTACAAAAGAGAGGTGAACTTATGGCAGAGCCACTGAGATGATTAAAGGACTGGAGCATCTTTCATATGAGAGACTGAAAGGGCTGAGACTGTTTAGCCTAAAGAAGAGAAGGCTCAGAATGAAATCTTAGTAGCTTACTATTTTTTTAATTCTGTGGTATATACTTCTTAAGTAAGGGTTAGCTATACATCATGAGGGAGCAGTTAAAGGTTTATTAATGCCTTATTTTACATGAAGATTTATTACTGGTGATTTGCAACACCTCTAAAAAAGAATCTGCTTTCCCCTTAAGTGCATAGCTGTATTTGTTGACTGTATTTTCCTTTTGACTTACTTAAAAATGCTCATTAGGGAACTATTATTACCTAAATAGAATTTCATGATTTGTAATTACCTACCATATATGAAATCAATTAAAATTTAGTCTGTTCCTGTGGTGTTGTATGGGGTGTCTTGTGAGTTTTATAGAAAACTACACAGAAAATTTGCTACTTTGCAAATCCACCATGCAATTTGCATAAGCCTACTATATTTTGCGTTTGTCAGTATCTATATAGGCTGATGTATCTTCTGTCAATCATTAAATTGTGTAGGTTTATTTAAAAAGGGTTACAGCATGTATTCATGCTCTGGCTCTCTCACATGATTGAAATATTTAATCAGAAAGCATAGCAGGTAATGTGTTCTCCAGTCAAATTTCACTGTAATTGCTTTCCAGGATAGTTTCAGGTCAAAGTATATCGTGCAACGTTGTTTTCTTATTGTGCTTAATAAATTCTGAGCTGAAGAGAGAACACAGTTGTCTTGAACAGGCAGAAGGACTGCTTTGTTCTTTCTGTCAACAATGTAAAGCACCCCAGGAAGAGTGCAAAATGAACAAGACATGTCTGCAATCCTCTGCACTGCACTATTTATGTCTGCTCAGCTTCTTAGAGTTCCCCCCTCCATGTTTCAGAAGGTGGGCTCTGGGACAGCTGGTCACTACAGAAGGCAGATGTTTAACTGCTGTTTCTATTGCAGCCAGCAAAGGGAAACTCTTTTCTAGCTTTTTATGAAAGTCACAACCACCATCTTCTACCTGTGCATTGTATAGAGAAGCACAAAGTTGGTATTAAAAAGTTGGAGTTAAGTGAAAAAGATAAATATAAAGTTCTGCAGAAACTCCTTCTCTGGACTCTATCACCAAGGTTCATACTCTGTCTCATAACAAGTGTCAGCCTTTCCATTTTAATCACTGCATTGACTAAAGAAAACATTCACTTTGACTCCCTATTGCAGTGGCACAGGGAGACATGCTGAGAGGCTGGGATGGACTGTGCATAGCACAGGTACAAACATAAAGAATCCCAGGAAATCCACGCACACTTGTGACCAAATACATTGTTTAGTGACCTCATTGCTAATCATTTGGCAATTTCCATTCCTGCTTACTGGAAATCCAGGTCGGTACTTCGGGCTGGTGTAGATTCTGCCAGTCATCCCAGGTAATGGTGGTTCTAGGAAGACTGGCCTTCAGAAATCCCAGGCCTCAGAGGCCAAGGGGAAAGAAACTCTGGAACAAAGAAGACAGACCTTTAGTGACAGAGGATCAGGTTAGATCAGGTGAGACAGGATCAGATTAGAGAATACTTCAGCAAACTAGACATCCATAAATTCATGGGCCCTGAGGGGACCCTCAGGTGCTGAGGGAGCTGGCAGTGTCATTGAAAGCCTGGGCCTGGGGTTTTTGTGCTGGACACATCCATGTCTATGCCAAGGACAGGCATGTGGTGTAGGGCAGCAGTGGGGTGGCAGCAGCCAGCATGTGCCCCAGGACAGGGCTGGAGTTCATGGCTGCCATCAGTGGCTGGACCTCCATTGCTGGGGAGAAGGAGGGGAACAGCAAGGGCAGCGCTTCTCTCATCCTCGCCTTACCTACTGGCTCCTGCATGGCCACTTTCTGGTGAGTCTGGGTGCCACGTCCCCCCAGGCTGGGGTGGTGCAGTGCAGGGCCTGGAGATGTTTTTCCTTTCTATCTGAGTGGTGAATGATCTGTGGTGGATTCAAATCCTTGAGTCATCCCTGCCTGGGAGCTCAGCCAGAGGGGCCAGAGCTGGTCTCAGTGGTGCAGTGGGTTCATGTGGCAAGGTTTTGGTAGCAGGGGTCTACAGGGGTGGCCTCTGTGAGAAGGGTCCAGAAGCTGCCCCATGTTAGATAAGGGCCAGTTTCAGCCGGCTCCAAAGGGACCCGCCGCTGCCCAGAGCCGAGCCAATAAGCAATGTTGTTTGCGCCTCTGGGAGAGCAGATTTATGAAAGAGAAAAAATCTGCTGCACACAGCAACTGGCAGAGCGAGGAGTGAGAAGCAGCCCTGCAGCCCCCAGGTGAGTGCAGCAGGAGGGCAGGAGGTGCTCCAGGCACGCAGCAGCAGTTCCCCTGCGGCCTGTGGAGAGGCCCCTGGTGGAGCAGGCTGTCCCCCTGCAGCCCACGGGTCCCACACGGAGCAGATCTCCACGCTGCAGCCCGTGGAGGAGCCCCCGGTGGAGCAGGTGGATGTGGCCTGGAGGAGGCTGCGGCCCATGGAGAGCCCCCGCAGGAGCAGGCCCCGGGCCGGAGCTGCAGCCCGTGGAGAGGAGCCCACGCAGGAGCAGGGGGTCTGGGGGGAGCTGCCGCCCGTGGGGACCCGTGCTGGAGCAGTTTGCTCTGGGGGATGGATAGCAAAAGGGCTGTGAAGGAAAAGCAGATATGGAAGGAGAAGTAGATACGGACCATCAGGCAGAAGCACTTCTGGATGCACCATCCATGAAGCAGACTCATATGCTTTGAACAACTGACATTCTTGTCAGAGGAAAAAGTGTGTGATGAACAATCCTGCAGACATGAAGGTCAGAGAAGAATGGGGGAGGAGAGAGGAGATGTTTTGTGCACAAGAGCAGAGATTGCCCTGCAGTCTACAGGAAGGACCCATGCTGGAGCAGCTTGTGAAGGACTGCAACCCATGGGAGGGGAAAAAGACTGAGGACAACAGAGCAGCAGAAGAAAACTGTTAGCAAGTGACCACAGCTCCCATTCCCCATCCCATCTGCAAGGGAGGTAGAGGAGTTGGGAATGAAGGACTGAAGTTGAGCCTGGGAAGAAGGGGAGAAGGGTGAAGGTGTTTAGCTTTTGTCTTTTTTCTCACCATCAAACTCTGTAATTGTCAATAAATTAAATTAACTCTCCCCAAATTGTGTGTTTTTTCTGACAGTAATTGTAAAGTGATCTCTCTGTCTTTGTCTTGACCTAAGAGCTCGTCCCCTGCCCTGGTGAGGAGGGGAAGTGAGAGAGCAACTGGGTGGGTGTCCAGAAGCTGTCTAAGTTCACCCCACGATTATGAAGTGCATTGCCAACACTTTGAGGGAAGTGATCCTTCCTCTCTACACAGTGTTGGTAAGGCCATATCTGGAGTGCTGTGTCCAGTTGTGGGCTCACCAGAACAAGAGAATTGAGAATGTGCAGGACCATGGGAATCAAGAACAGAATAGAATACAATACAATATCAAGAATAGAACAGAACAGAACAGAACAGAAAATAGTTCAGTTGGAAGGGACTTACAAAGCCCATTGAGTCCAACTACCTATCCACTTCAAGGATAACCAAAAGCTAAAGCATGTTATTAAAGGCTATGTCCAAATGCCTCTTGAACACTGACAGGCATGGGGCATAAACCACCTCTCTAGGAAGCTTGTTAAGTGTTTGACCACCCTCATGGTAAAGACTTTTTTGCTATCAACACGTATAAATACCTGATGGAAAAGAAATGAAGAAGAGTGAGTCAGAACTTTCTCAATAATGTCCACAGATAAGACAAGAGACAATGTGTATAAATTAAAAACAAGAAATTCCACTTGAACACAAGAAAACACTTTTTACTGTGAGGCTGGTGAACATAGGAATAGGATGCCCAGAGAGGTTTGGGAGTCTCCATCTGTGGAAGTATTCAAAAGATAACTGGACATGGTCTTGGGCAACCTGCTCTAGATGACCCTGTCTGAGCAGGGGGCTTGGACCAGATGACCTTCAGAGATATCTTTCAACCTCAACCATTCTGTGATTCTGTGGCTGACAGTGTATAAGATTTAGAACTCATAAAAATGTTAACAGTTAATTAGACTTTGATGAAATTTTTCTGTCACCGTGATCGTTTCTCATCAGCTGAAGCCTCTGAAGAGGCTTCAAGAGAAAATGTGTGCTTGAAATGGCTGCTTCAGCTCACCCAGGAAGTAGAAGCTATTTCTAACAAGCACATAATAATAATAATAATAACAACAATAATAATAATAATAATAATAATAATACAATATGCAGTCTAAGTCAGGCAAAACTTAGATCAAAATGTACAACTTCATTTATCAATGTCAGGCTGTTCCTCTTTGCTTCTTGCACTGAACCTGCTCCAGCATCCTCATAGACAGACCTAGATTAAATTATTATAATGGTGGTTTCTGATTTTAAAATCAGTGAGTAGCAGAACACCATTTCCCTGGTCTTCAATGCATATTTAAACATAAGTTTTAGCATATTTGAAGTGCATATGCAAATTCTTGTAGTTATAGCAGGTGCATTTAAATGAATGTGAGTTCCCTTTCAAAATGTAGATGAGGGTTACATTGTAGGAAAATTTGTAGACAAGAACCTCAGAAGAGTTGGCAAAGAAACTTACAGTTTTCTATAATCTGTGAAGTGCAGGAGGAGTTCAAGAGGACTAAAAGTAAGGTAATATAATGCCTACATCATTAAGAAAAAAAAAAAAAGACTTGTTTGCAAATGTCAGCGTGACAAAGAATTACAGCTGATTTTAGTGGTGGAAAAAAATGACCAATGACCTGAGCACCAGTTCCAAGTGCAGTTCTGGGGCTAGTGAAATCTTCAGATATATAATCAGGCAATATCAAGTAGGGGACAGCTGGATATTCAGACTTGATGTTCAAGTGGCCGGTCAGCCATTGACCCCATGAACCAGTGCAGTTGGAGCACCGTGTCGTTTTGCTGCCCACCTCTGAGGAAGGTAGGTAGCAATGTGGATAGGGTTCAGAAATATAACAGAAAGAATCATTGAGGGGAGTTTTAGTGTGATAAACTCAAGGAACCCAAAACACTGACTTCAACAAGTGTGAAATAAATGGCCCAGTTACATGAGTAAACATGATCTTCAGCCTAGCTGGGGAAGGTATAACATCACAATGCCAAGGACGTACTGTATATACCAGTGCTGTTCCAGCTATGAGTGCAGAGCACAGCACTGTGTGGGCTGCTGCAGGGAAAGGTAACTCCATCCTAGACAGACCCAACACAAGCTGAAAGTTGCCAAATTCAAACCAGGAGAAAGCTGAATGTTTTAAACAGCGGGAACAGGTGTCATTAGAACAATTTCTCTTAAGCTCATGGTGCATTAACACAGGAAACTGAAGCATTAAGATTCTCTTTTCTAAAGACTTTGTCTAGTTTATACTATTTCATTACAGTCTTCTGCATTATGCAGGAGGTCAGATCAGATGCTCACAGAGGTTCTTCTGAGCCTTTTAACCATAATCTATACTTTATAAGTCTTCCTCTCTCCTCTAGAGTGTCACGTGCATGCAGATGCTTCTCATGCAAGTACACATGCCTGCAACAGTTACAGGAGGATGAATTACACACTCCCTCCGTGGCACTGTAACCCACATGTTTTATGCTGCAGCGTTTGACTTTGGCCCAAAGAAAGAAAGAACAGCTGTTGTTTAGACTCATTAAGAGCCAAGGAGCCTGACAGAGATCTGCTCCATGCATTGCCTGTGCGCGAATGGATCGGTACATCGCTGCAGGAGCACAACGCAACAGTCGCTTCCAAAGGGCAAGTGCCAGCACCCCCTCACAACACGCTTCCCCACACCTTCCCTTAGCAGGAACACGCCGTCAACATCTTCATTACCTTCCTAAAGTAAACACAGCAAAGACCTCCAAGCACTTGTAAATGAGCTATTAACTTAAATAATTGAATTGATGCTGAATTGGATTTGCATATTTGTCATTTGGACCTCTGGGTCTGCCCTGATGCATCCTTTTCCTGCCTATGCCATATTTTGGGACTCAGTCAACTCTACCTGCTGGTTATTGCCTGAAAATGTCTTGTGCAAAACAATTGACTTAATACCTCTTGTCTGCTCGCCTCTTGGCAGAGCATGTGTCCATCTGGAGTTACAACCTCCTATGACCACCAGGCTACCTCTCATGACACAACCGATATCCTTACAGATATGCATATTGTTTTTATCAAGTGGCGGCAGCTCTTAGGGCATGCTGGTCTTGCCTTATCTCCCTCTTTTATTTTTTGCAAGTACTCAATTTCTTTTGATTTATAAAAGATTTTTTTGTGTTCTCTGAAGAACAGTTTCATTGGCACCAGTCAGTAACAGCAGTACTAAACATAGTCAGAAGCTGACTCTGTGGCCCGTTTTTCATTTTCCATTAGGCATTTTCTTTTTCTCAGTGACGGTTTCCAACAGACTGAAGAAAATGGGAACTAAAGGGTGCTTACCTAAGCCTGCACTTTACTGTAAACTGCTAAACTGATGTCCACTTAGCTGAGACTGTGTGACTCTAAACGGTGCCTGCTGTTTCAGCAGATCAGCAAAAATTATCTGAAATACAAAAATGTCCCATTTAGTCACAGTAAGGCTGTCTCAGGGAAGCGAGAATAGAGAGGACAGGGAGGTTTCTCAAACACCTCAGTGAATAATCTGTGTCAAATTTGACCTAAAGGAATAAATCTTTCCTATACTAGCTGTGTCACCTATGGCCATAGCTAGTCTTTATGTCCTTTTGCTTTAATTTATATGTATGTTTTACATAAATGATAACCCTTAACAGTGTTTGAACACCCACAATTTCTTTCCAGCCATTATAATATTCCTCCAGCATTTCTCTTGCATTTTCTAGTTCCCAGATGATTTCTTTGTGGACTTATTTTATTTTTTTAATTGTTAATTTTTTTTTCTGTAACTGCTTAAGAATCACAATACAGGCTGATATAAAATCCTTTAAAATAAAATATTGTGAGATAAAAACTTTTAGTTCTCATCCTTTCCTGAAACTGCCAATAATTTTTGTAAATAAGCTGTTCTGGCTACCCTATGGTAATATCCTTACATTTTTCTTCCAGGGTTTCATTCCAGCAGTAGGCAGCTGTTGTCCAACTTTCATTTGTAATTGGATGCATTTCTGTTTTCCTCACAACATAGCATAAACATGGTCTAGCACTAGACGTTGTTCCACTGCATTTCTACCAACTACCAAACCTCAGTCAGGTTTGTATTCAAACTGTAGAAACACTGATTTGGAACTGAAAAAAAAAAAAAAACAACTAAAAAAACAAATAAATCTATAAGCCTGAGGTAGAAGCTGCCACACCCTGCTTAGTGATGGCAATAAGTGATGTATGGTCAGTCTCTGAGCATAGATGTCTTTACCATTGATTGTTAAGGTTAAAATATAAAAATAAAAAGTTTTAAATTAAAGGACTGAAACCAGTCACATTGAGTTTCTGTTGGTTCCTAAAACCTGCTGTCCCTCTGTACTGATTCTTTCAACCAGTTCAGCAGGGCAAATTTCCCTTCATCATTTGGCGTCCTGGGGAAACTGTGCATCCTGCACTTGTCAACTGGAACAGTCCCAGTGATGAAGGTCCTAGCTTTGAGGCTATCTCTGCACAGCTAAATAAAGGAGGTGAGGAGCAAACTCTAGCTGCCACAGGAAAGTGGCACAGGCTGATGGATACCCACATCACTAGGGCCAGACCCCTCTTCAAGCAGACTGGCTTCACCCATCACCCAGTGCATTTAGCCTGTGTGTCCTCAAGCCCCTGGTGACCCTTGGATGTCACTATTGGTTTGTGTGTCTTTCGTCAATTTGCTAGACCTAAAATAATATGAGAGCTGTGGTATAGTCCATCCACACAGTGTTGAATTAAGAAAATATTGAATTAAGAAAAACAGAGCTTGCTGAGAGTTTGGGCTTCTGGAAGCACAAAGCCTTCCATGTTGGTTTGAGAGGACTCCATAGCATGGAGGGAGCTAAACCTGGTGCAGTCCATATTGCCCTTTGGGAGAAACCGCTGGCATGAACTTTTTGCAGACTCTTCCCAAACTCTGTTTTGGAAGTAGCCAGCTGAAAAGGTTGAAAGCAGAGGCAGGGTGTGTACTAGCAACTAAACAATGTGCGCAGCCCGTGTGCAGGCTCATTCTCTGCCTTTTATCTTCCTTTACCTGGAATTGTGATCTACCTTCTGGATCTACAGTGAATACATTTTTACTTCTTACTATATTAACATCTTTCCCTTACAAAAAAAAAAAAAAACTATTTAACTTTACACTAGCATTAGATCTGTTCTGTGAAAGGTCTTCAGGTCCTGTGATCTATCGTTTGCAAAATATCTTTGAGCACGATGCAATAGCTGCCCTCCAGGCTGACTGCAGCCACTAGGACGTTCCCATCTGGCCTGCCATCTTGTCCGTAGCAGATGGAGACCAGATGTTCAAGGAATTAAATTCATTGGGACAGCTGAACTTCTTCCCATGCCTTCACAGACCGGCACAGAGAGAAGCACCCCACTACTGTGCCCATCACAGCCAGGGTGAGGACAAGAAGACTAATAACTGTTTCTGCCCGTGCCTTAATTTGTTCATTAGCATGCAATTTAAAATCTTTGTCTCCTGCCTTTCTGATTGAGCATCTGGAGACACTAGCAAGATATCCTGAGGCAGAGCACAAAGCACAACAACCCCTTGAGTGCCCTCTTGCCCCAGGTTAAAGCTCCTGATCCCACAGTACCTAGGGAGCAACGTATACAAACCTGAGTTTAGCACAGGATGAGTGTGTGTAGCCACAACATGTAAACAGAAAGCTCACAGGATCCAAATCTATATATGGTATTTCCTTACAATTTATTCTTATGTTGCTACCTTTCAAGTCCACTTGTCTTCTGCTGAGGAGTTGCTCGTTTCCCCTAGGGTTTTCTACAGCTGCTACAGCTGTTACTTTTCTCCTTGTTCTTGCCCCAGCTCTTCTCCACTTACAAATGCTTAAAAAGTCATACACATCTTTTACTTGCTTCTACCACTTCAAGCTTTTGGACATTGTGCTGATCTGCAGAGTTTATCATGTACATAAAGGTCACTCCGCTCTTCGCGTATGTCAGCTGTGCTTTTTGTAGTGGTTTTTTTTTTTTTTTTCCTGCCTCTGGTCTCTTCTGTCATAGCATTTCAGCTTCTCAGACAGGTCCAGGTGTCAGCCATGTCCAAGTGTCATCCTCCCTCTCTACGTCCCATTTCAGATCTGGCACTTGCCTTGGCTTGGCAGTTTTCAGTCGCTCCTGTAAGAGTTGGTCCTGGACACATTCAAGGTGAGGCACCCCAGCACCCTCCCAAGGCTGTGCCGGAGGGGCATGGTGCTGTGGCCAGAGATGAAGAGGCCAAGCCCATGAGCAGGACACAGCTGTCCCACAGGCTAGAGGTGGCCTCTGAGCCCTTCCGTGGTGTCTGCCTGATCTTTGTGCTGAAGCCCCAGCCATGGTTTCAGCTCCCAGCAGACTCACAGCTCAGCACCCCAGGCTCAAAGGCTTCAGAAACAAAGGCTGAGGCAGGCTCTGGGGGTGCCTAATTGCCATTTCTATACATGCCTAACTGGGGTGAGTCTCTTGATGAGTAAATCCAGCAAATGCTGGGCGTGGAGAGCTGTTTCTGATCCACAGGCCCTGCAGGCAGAGCAAACTGCAGCCAACCCTCCTTGCTGAAGGCACTCAGAGGAGGAGTTAGAGTGCATGTACCTGCAAGAAAGATACTCCCGTGGTCCATCACAGAATCAGTATGGTAATGGACCAGTTGCAAAAAATAATAAATGAAATGAAATGAAAATGAAAATGAAATAAAATAATATAAAAAAATAAAATAAAATAAAATAAAATAAAATAAAATAAAATAAAATAAAATAAAATAAAATAAAATAAAATAAATAAAATAAAATAAAATAAAATAAAATAAAATAAAATAAAATAAAATAAAATAAAATAAAATATACACTTTTTTTTTCCAAAGGAAATACTGCCAGAGTATTAAGTGAGTGACACTGAGAGCAGCAAAGCTTATTAGAAAGGTTGAGGGAATGTACTGCCTTAAGGGTTAAAAATGAAGTGGCTTTGGGGAGGACTCCCCCCCATCCCACAGTCTTGTGCTGTGGTTTCACCAGTGCCACCCAGATCAGCCGCTGGCACGGACAGAGCCACCACCATTTGTGCCAGTTTCCTGGTGGGAGTGATTGATTAGAGCTGGTTGAGCTTGCTCTGTCCCGAGCAGGTGTGGAGCAAATTTGCCCTGACTCAGTCAATTAACTTTATCAGAGAATCAGAATCAACAGCATGAATATGATAACAACATGTTACAGGCTCTGTGCTTCTCACTGTGCCTGGTCTCACACTACCAGTATAATCCTGGAGTTACCACTAAAAATGGTGCCCAAATCTTGTAATGTGTGGGCACTTAGGTCCAGATTCATCCCATGCATGAGCAGAAGTTTAGTGAGCTTACTGCAGCTATACTCCTCTGCACCATGGGCTTCATCTGATATGCAGGAGTAATTACCAAAGCCTAAAGCTTTGTGTTTGAATCTGTGTTATCTTTCAGGGGGCTGGTTTTGTTTTGTTTTATTTCAGGAGAGCAACACACAGAAACTACCCTAATAAGTGGGAGAATCCTGAATGAAATCATTTGGCATAGTGCTAGAATGGAGGCCAAATTTAGAAAAGCAAAATTTGGACCAAGAGACGAGATAACCAAAATCCCAAAGGACAAACCTGAAGTATGTCCTGTAATGCAGAACATGGATCCCCAGAGTGACTTGGGTTTACCAGAGCTGAGAGTCAGTTCTGCAGCCTCCATCTCCCGTACTCCTACCATTATGCTGGGAAATCCCTGCATAGTTTCCTATGGCCACAATTAGAGACAGGGAAAATCCCATGTCTAAAAAATGTGCCTTAGGGGGCCTCTGGCAGCTCAAATAAGCATTCCTCCAAGTCTGATGGGCAGCCAGACTGGTATAAAGCTGACCTCAGTGAAGTCACCTTGCAGGCCATAACACGACGCTGCTTGTTTGGTTCCTGATCCAGCTACTGATGAAGTCAAAACACATATTGACCAGTACATTAAACGGGGTTTCTTTCCTGTGTTAACCTGGTCTGATGCTATATGTAGAGGCATGTACAGGGCCAGCAATGTGAAAAGGCTGCCTATGCCCTTTCCCTGACTAGCTCACAAGTCCCCAGCTGCAGTCCTACACATTCTGTAAATCAGGCGCACCTCGCCTTGCCTCAAGCTACATCATTTGTTTTCATGCCCGTTTGAACTCAGCTAAATCAAGCTGTTGTCCAAACGGATGGTCAACCAGAGAAGTTGGACCGTAATGAAGTAAATCAGTCTGAAATATGTTCTGATCTTCCTGCAAAGTTGCCTCTTCAAAGATGACTGTCACCTTGGTGGATTCAGCCTGCAGGTCCATGTAGCCCCTTGCCTCCAGCAGTCCTCTCCTGGAATAATCAAATAACTCTGCAAAGGAAACATCAGTAAGTCTCTGTGACAGCCTAAGCAGGGGCTAAGGACGCTAAATGCTTTTGTCAGCCCTCAAGCATTGGCTGGTCACTCGTTCTTACTCTCAGAAAGGAAGCTGGGTGTAAACTTCGTAGTACCTGAGCCCTTCTTGGTAGCTGAGGCTGTGTTACAAAATACTCTGAAAGACAAAGTTCCTCAAAATGCTGAACTGTGTTTTTTTGTTTGTTTGTTTGTTTGTTTTTTAACCTATGGATATCATTTGGCCTCTGTCCTTACCCCATGAAGGTTTCTGGCTGAGCTGTGGCAGCTGGTGTGCCAGCACAGGGTCTGAACAAAGGACTCACTGAGCTACCAGCACAACGTGCAGCAACACCAAGGCAGCTGTAAGTCACCCCCCGGCTGCCAGAGCTCAGCAGTTGGCCATCTCAGGAGCATGGCAGGGTCCCTGCCTCACCTGCTCACGCCTCCCTCTTTTTCTTTCTCTTGCTATTGTGGTTGCAGTGGGGTTGGGTCCCCTAGTTTGCATCAGAAGCCCTCTGCCCACACACAATCCATGACAGGAGTGGGACTGTAGCTGGCAGCATCTTCATCTCTGGATCGAATTGCAAGTTCAAATCCCATTGCGATGGTTTGGCTCAAAAATATCATGCGCTTGTGTCACAGTGCTAATCAGAACTAGGCACTGTTACAAGGAGCTTTCCTCCTGGTCATGATCTCTGCTGTTATTAAAGGATCTTGTCACTTTTAAAACAGTGCTGTTCCATCTCATAATGAAGCAAGGCCATATGGTATATGAAGCAAGAACACAAGGAAGCAAGACAGCAAGAAAGCAAAAGCAAGCAAGAAAAAGAAAGAGGGAAAGAGACACAGAAAGAAAAAGAGAGACAGAAAGACAGAGGGAGAGAGAACAGTCACATACCGATGAGATACACTGCTTCCTCTTTTTTGTTATGTGCCATTTCCTCAGATCCACCCTGTAGCCATAATCACTGCATTGTACTACAGTGAAAGAAAATAAAAAGAGTACCTGGGAGAAAAAATGTGATCTAAAAAAGGGAAAAGTTCCCCTGCCTTGTAATACGTGCAATTCTGGGCAGTGTAGCTGTGAAACATGAGCTGAGATATCTCTGTTTCAGTGAACATGCTATGTTTTAGAGGATGTTGCTCTTGTAGCTCCTAAACTTCATGATATAAACAGCAAACCTAATTCTGAATAAAGCACCTACCACACCTGATTACCATAACCAGGAGCACACACCTTTAAATCAAAAGTCAGTTGAGTTGGAAAAGGTTTAAGTTTTTTCAATAAATTACTTTTTATAATGACTATAAAAGTTATATAGTACACAGAGACTTGCTAGAGGTAGATACTTTACTGTACCTGAATTGCTGGGAATACTTCCTGAGACATAAAGCTGACAATCAGACAGCTGAGTGTGTTTGAAAAACATCGTCTACCAAGAGATTAAAGTATGAATTTAGTAAAGTAATCCAGGAAGGAAATCTTTTGTTCTCCCTTGTTACTTATCTTGGCAACTGAAGTGGTGTAATAGGAAATGAGCTTACAATTTAATTTAAAAGCAGTTGAAATATAGAAAGTCTGAAAACAAAATAATTTTCTCTGTTAAATATATGGATTTTGACTCTTACTGAACTATATTTCAACACATTTTTTTATTTTATGCCCCTGATAAGTTATTAAACATATAAAATTACCTTATTTATAGAGTATAACAGAGTTGCTAGCAATAGTGCCTGTATTTTTCAATATAGCAACTACTTAGATGTGCGTAGATTCTAGATGAACTTTTAATTACAAGGGGAAGAAGAGAATTGCCAGGAATAAAAGAGGTTTGTTAATCTCTGAAGGAAGGAACAAAAGGAGTGATGATTCTAAATCAGCAAATGTATCAAACTGCATTTTTTTAAAGAAAAATAAAGCACAGTTAGAAAAGAAATCCTTGTACTTAGAGTTGTTGAGAGAAGGTCATAAGGAAGGTTAAGGGGGAGAAAACTAAGTATGTGAAACTGAGCATATCTCTGTGATGTGCAGCACGGGGAGTAAAGGGAATTCACTAATGAACTTATCCAAACTACTGACAATTATTTTAAAGTGTTTCTGGAGAATTAGTGAGCTCTAAGAGGTCTGAAAAGAAAGGGGAACACGTTACCGGTCTTTAAAAGTGGCAGGGGAAGAGGAAGAGAAAGAGTGAACCTGTCATCTACCATCTGCTAAGCCTAACTTCAGACTGCAGTAATATAGCGGAAAAAATATTAAAAGGTAAAAATCCTAAGCACTTAGGGGAGAATGGATCCACAACCAATAAACAGCATGGATTTATAAAGAAGGGAAGAAAGGCACACGCAAGCATTTTTTTTCTTCCTATAATTGCAAAGTCGTGACTGAAGGGAATACAGTAGGTGTAATATACGTGCCTACCAACATATAGATTTGGATGTATGGGCCTCAGTAAATAAAATAAGATCTAGCAGTGTGACAAAAAAAAATAAAAATCCAATGTAATTTTTGGGCTTCTAACACAGAGGCATCGTGTCATGTACCTGGGAAGTGATAGATGTCTCTCTCAGTATACAATACTGATGAGATAGCACTCGACTACTGCTTTCAGATTTAAGTACTTTCAGTACCAATAAAGGTGAACTGGAAGGAGTTCAAGAAGTGTGGAAGGAAAAGGAAATGCCTATTGGCGATGAAATATTAACTGAAAATAAACATCTATAGCTTGGCCAAATAGTAGTGGGAAGAGTAAGCTCAGTGCCACGTTCATTACAATGGAAAGTTTCTAATAAAAAGAAAGTAGGGTTGAGTGTAAGCATGAAAGATAGACAGAGAGTAAATACTAACTGTACATGGCCAGTTGTACTCTGTAGTACTCATGTACTCTGGCCTCTGTTCCTGCTGAGATCCATCCAGACATTTCTTGTGGGTGTTTCAAAGAGACAGAGAGAATAAGGACTTGCTCTGAGAGCTAGAAACAAGAGTGGAGTGATTAGATGGAGCTATGTCAGGAATAATTCAGGCTGAAGGAGATAAATAAGCATTGTAGGTAGCTCTTTCGGTCCAGGGAATTGTTTGCTAAGCAGAGCAGGTAACCCTGCTTTGGCCAAAGTGGATGTGCATATCCATGGGGAGCCATAGGAACTAGGAAGGGAATGGCTTAGAGGTGGTTGTCTGGAGAAAGGAAAGAAATGAAAGAGAAAAAGAGGGTGGGGAGAGAAAGTGAGACAGAAATAAGGAAGGAAGGAAGGAAGGAAGGAAGGAAGGAAGGAAGGAAGGAAGGAAGGAAGGAAGGAAGGAAGGAAGGAAGGAAGGAAGGAAGGAAGGAAGGAAGGAAGGAAGGAAGGAAGGAAGGAAGGAAGGAAGAAGGAAGGAAGGAAGGAAGGAAGGAAAGAAGAAGAGAAAGAAAGAAGAGAGAGAAAGAGAGAAAGAGAGAAAGAAGAAAGAAAGAGAAAGAGAGAGAGAGAGAAAGAGAAAGAGAGAGAGAGAGGGAAAGAAAGAAAGAAAGAAAGAAAGAAAGAAAGAAAGAAAGAAAGAAAGAAAGAAGAAAGAAAAGAAAGAAAGAAAGAAAGAAAGAAAGAAAGAAAGAAAGAAAGAAAGAAAGAAAGAAAGAAAAGAAAGAAGAAAGAAAGAAGAAGAAAGAAAGAAAGAAAGAAAGAAAGAAAGAAGGAAGGAAGGAAGGAAGGAAGGAAGAAAGGAAGAAAGGAAGAAAGAAGAGAAGGAAGGAAGAAGGAAGGAAGGAAAGAAGGAAGGAAGGAAGAAAGAAAGAAAGAAAGAAAGAAAGAAAGAAAGAAAGAAAAGAAAGAAAGAAAGAAAGAAAGAAAGAAAGAAAGAAAGAAAGAAAGAAAAGAAAGAAAGAAAGAAAGAAAGAAAGAAAGAAAGAAAGAAAGAAAGAAAGAAAGAAAGAAAAGAAAGAAAGAAAGAAAGAAAGAAAGAAAGAAAAAGGAAAAAAAAAAAAAAAGATTGGGA